>NC_081405.1:443308697-443673072 GCF_030272615.1 Cryptomeria japonica
TCCTGCCCTATTTTGGGGCAGGATCAAGGTGGCTTTTGAGTGCATTGTTAAGTTGCAAGGTGTTTTTGATGTGCATGAGCATATTCAGGTCTCCGATCAGGCCAAGGGGCACAAACACTAAGGTGAAGACCCAAATGTAGTAAAAAATTGCAAGGAGTGCACTTTTAGGACGTTACATTTAGTCCCCACTTTAGTGGGAGTATGAGCTTATGCAAATACTATCGGTAACGTGCAAGGAATTTAGATTGAAAGACTTTCACCACGTCAAGGAGGAAAGATTCACCAAGCCCCCAGTGGACTTTAGGATCTTACGACTTCAATGATAAAGGTAAAAGGGAAGATCATGAGAGAGAAAGAGAACCATGACTACAACTAGTAAGGTTATCTTACTATGAGTCATGAAAAGAATACCAGAAATTACAAAGCAAGGACAAAGTTTACTAAGTAACTTAAAGTATCAAAAGAGAGAATCACGAGTGGAGTGTATGCCCCCACGTTAAAGCGATTGTGTATGCCTTGTCGGGAGCAATTGATTTAAGGTAGGATACACCCAAAGAAGACAAACACGTTATCATAATAATTTAGCCCCCAAGAGAGGATAAATCAAAGGATAATGAACACAAAGCAGGAGGTAGTTTCACCTAACTTTGGAGTCAATATGCCTTTTATGATAACTCATGTATATGCATGCATAGAATTGTCGTCATCCCCCAAAGAGAGGAAACCACCATAGAAGAAGGGAACACATGTGTCTTTTGAGTCAACATGGAAGAGACCAAAATAGATCTCAACGCTTTGCATCATCCTCAAGTAGACAACACTAGGGACAACAAATAGAAGAATAAGGAGAATAAATAGAATAATGTCACAAATAAGCAATAGAGGAGAGAGAAAGAGAATCTACGGTGCTAATGAAGCTAATCAAGCACATCGTCCTCCCCCCGATCTTGTTGAT
This sequence comes from Cryptomeria japonica, assembly GCF_030272615.1. Taxonomy (NCBI): domain Eukaryota; kingdom Viridiplantae; phylum Streptophyta; class Pinopsida; order Cupressales; family Cupressaceae; genus Cryptomeria; species Cryptomeria japonica. The sequence continues at coordinate 443,309,653 of NC_081405.1, forward strand.
CATTATTTTGAGAAGGTGGACAACACACAACAAGAGCCACATCAAGAATAGTAGATGGAGTTGTCATGAGTTCCAAACAAGTATCATGCTCTAATGATGAGTCACTTTGTTCGTTACTAGGAGCTAGGATTAATGCTTTTGAAAATTTTGCAGACAAGTCATTGTCAACATCAACATATTCATATTCATCATCAGGAATATTAGGATCTACATTTTCATCATTAATAACATTCTCACATATTTCTTCATCAATATTAATAAGAATAGGAGCTCTAATAGGAATAGAACTTGAACCATCATTTGTCTTAAGCATTTTGTGTCTTGGAGAATTAAGTTGAACATCTTGTTTAGGAGAAAATGGAATCATGTCAACTATTGGTGTTTTAGGAGAAGAAATGGTTTGGGAAGCAACTTAACGAGCTTTAGGATGATGTCTCCATTGGCATTCTCTTGCACAATGATTTCATCTAGTTTTAGTTGAAGGTTGATAAGGTTTAGGTTCATGATATATATGCTTTGTCTCTTTTGTGAGGGAAGGATGAATGGGTTGAGGCCTTTTAGGTTGGACAACAAGAGAGGTCGATCGATTCTCTTTATAAGATGAAGGAGGAGGAACCACAACATCTAAAGGAGGAATGGGAGGTGTAGGAAGGAGACCGGGTCCATCATGAGGAGGAGGGATATGTATAGCCTTAGGAGGAATAGATTGATGTTTAGGAGGAAGAGTTTTTTCTACCTTTAGGAGGAGTAGACTCATCCATGGGAGAAGAAATAGATTATTCTTTAGGAAGAAGAATATCTCTTTTATTAGGAGAAAGGATACTCTCCTCATTGGGAGAAGGAATAGGTGCCTCTTTGGGAAGAATATTATTTCTTTCCTTAGGAGAAAGAATAATCTAGGAAAGCAATAATATTATCCTCAAGAAGGGGTATATAATCATTAAGAGGAATTCTAAGTGTTGGATTTCTAGGTTTACTCAATGACAAAATCTTTTCATTTTTCTAGTTTTGATATTATCTAAAGAGAGCATTACTTCTAGGTTGAAGAGGCTATAATTGTTCGAACCAAAAATAATCAAGACAAACATCCCCACGCCTCATGATAGGTTGAAATATGCTATGATTAACAATTATGATTTTATCATTATGAGGAAATTTCAAACACTTGTGAATAGTAGAAGCGACTGCTTTCATGAAAGAGAGACAATGATGCCCTAACTTCACACGAAATTGATTAGATGTAGGAATGATAGCAAATTGAACATCTAAGCATTTAGTGCCAACACCAATAGGAACTGTTATAGGAATAATAACAGGACAAGAGAAGCCATAAAAAACTTTAACTATCACATCAATATCATCATATATCACTTGATGCAATTGTAAATTATAAAGAAATCTTTAGTTATCACATAATCCATGCAAGCAGGATCAATAAGCACTCCTCTAGCGGGTAAACCTTTGATTTTCGCACTTATGTATAATGGGCCATTAGGTGCTTTAATGGTCTCACTAGGATCAAATGTGATGCACGAATCCTTAGGAGGTTCTTTTCTATCTAAAAGGTTCACCACATTATTAGTTTCAAGGGTCACATCATCGGGAGAGAAAGCAAGATGATCGGTCTGAATCACATTAGTGGAATGGGATGGTAAAGGATCAGTGAAAATTTGAAGGTTCTGATTAGGAGGAGCTACATATTTATTTCCTTTATCATTCACACTTGCCACAGAAATAGTATTGTTATCAATCAATTCTTGAATCTTGCTTCTCAATGAAAAACACTTTTCAGTATCATGACCAGGCTGATGATGATATTGACAAAAAGATTTAGCATCTAAGTAAGGTGAAGTTGTCTTAGATGGATCAATTGGTTTGATTTGGGAAATTTTTAACACATTCCTTTGTATTAATCGAGACATAATTCTATGTAAAAATTCATTAAAAGGAGTAAAAATCTTTTTCTCCTTTAAAGAGTTTAGATAAAGGAGGCACACCTATAGTGGCTGCTACTCGAGTGTTGTTGTTGATGTCATTGAATTTCATAAATCCTTTGTTTGGTTTGAACTTCGCAAACGATTGTTGAGCACTATCACTCTTATCACTCGGAGTCGTGGAAGGAGATGATTGTTCCAATTGACTCACAGTCAGTTGATGATTGTGAAGTACTGCGCACAATTGCGGAAAGGAAGTAAACTCGGTTAAGAGAAGTTTATCCCTAATATATTTTTATAAGTTAGCATTGAAAACTTTTGAATATCTTGATCAGGCACAGGAAAAGAAATATGAGAATACAAATGCTTATATATACCAATAAAATCAATCACTTTTTTTTAGCTCCTTGTTTACAATGCATAAAATCAATCAAAGTAACCTTAGGACCAATGTTATTGTGAAATTGTTGAATGAAAGCATCAGCCAGTTGCTGAAAAGAAGTAATAGAATAAGGAGGCAAAGAAAATTTTCCATTGTAAAGCTCTATCCCTTAATATTCTAGTGAACAATTTTGCTAACAACCTTTGATTATGAGCAAAGTCACTACACAAAGTTTGGAATGTTCTAACATGAGTTAAGGGATCACCTTTTCCATTATCAAGTTCCAATTGAGGGACTTCTACATGTTTAGTAGGGATGACTGTAACAATGTCATTGGATAATGGGCTCGCTACATCAAATGTGGCCACATTATACTTGGATTGATTCATAGAAGCTATTTGTTATTGTAAGGAAGACATCGTTTGGGCTAGATTATTGATTGTGGCTTCAATACAAGGATTGAAATTAGATATGTTGGATTGAGAGGGTGGAGTGATATTGTTAAATAAAGGAGGTGGGACACTATGGTAATTAGGTATTGGAGAAGATTGGGTAACACATGGAAGACTCATAGGAGGAATGAAGGAATTGTGATTGAAGGAGTTTCCCCCTTGACTAACATTTATAGGTGGTGAATGTGATTGGGTAACAAGGGGAACACTCATGGTAGGAGAAATGAAAGAAGATGTATTTTCCCCATGATTGACATTTGTAGGTATAACATTTTGTGTAGAGGTAGCCATGATGTTTGATGTGAAGGTAGGAACACTAGTCATAGGAGTTGTCAAAGGAATGTAATGATTAACTTGACTAGGAGGTTGTGTATAACCTAGGGTTTCAACACAACTCTTCATAGGCATGATATTAGAATCAACAATATGAGCAATACCACACAAGATATCAACACCATGTTTATCACTTCGAATCATTCTTTTTAATCCTTAAATCAATGGGAGAGCTTCACTTTCCAGGTATTCTTGACTCATCCATTGTTGAAGATTACCAAATTGATTGTCCATCTTTGCCAATTGACCAATGAATACCCTAGTTAGTGATTCATCCTCATTATGAGAATTATCAAGAGGATAAACATGAATATTTGTGGGATTTGAATAAGCACCAATATCCTCATTGAAAAAGCTAGCCAAATTAGGCTCCATTTCCTCAGTAATTAAACCTTGGGCAACCTTAATTCTACAACTTCTTCTAACGGGGATACTATAGGGAGGAATAATAGTAGTAAAACTCATGCACTAGGGAAAAGAAATTGGAAACAATAATGAAATCTCCTAGGAATTTGAAATTTAAAATTTGGGCTTTGTTAAAATAACCTCTTAAATTAATTTTGAAATTATCCCCTAGAAGATAGAAATTTGAATTTAAAATTAGGGTTGAAAATGACCTCTTAATTTTTAAAGTTTGAAAGGAGGGAAAATAAAAATAAAAATTAGGGTTGTCCAAATCTAACCTCTTAATTAAAATTTTAAGATTTTGAAATGTTGAAATATTGAAGAAATCAATTTAATTTTAAAAATTAGGGTATGTGTAGTTAATCACTTAATTTTAAAATTTAAAATGAAAATGGAAATGTTGAAATTCAGATTTGATTTCGACCTTAGGGTGACCTAAAATCAATAAAATTTCATGAATCTCTAGAGTTGTGTAGTAAAATACAGTGAAAACAGGCTCTCAAAATTTGAGCAGAAAAAGTTGGGACCAAGTTGGTAGCGACTTGGTCTGAACACATGGTCCAACCAACTTTTTACCAAATTTTCGGGGAAGTGAGATATTGTGATTTTAATGCAAATTCTAGAAGGATATGGAAATTGGAGATGTCGAGATATGTGAAAATAAGCCTTGAAGGTCGAAATAGGACACACTTGGGATGTTCAAGAAGATGATTAATTGAAAGAACAACAAAAAGGGCACACTTAAGGGTCAACTTTTATGATGTTTAGAAGTAAGACAAGAGGGTTTAGGTTTAATTGAGCCAATTAAATGCTTAAAGGAAAATTAGAAACTGCACAAGATTAATTTAATTTTAAAAATTAGGGTTCATTGCATAAACCGCTTAATTTTAAAAATATGTATATGTATATATGAATGTATATGCATATGTATATGCATATGTATATGTATATATGTATATGTGTATATGTATGTCTATATGTATATGTATATGTATATGTATATGTATGTGCATGTTCATGTTCATGTGCATGTGTGTACATGTGTGTATGTGTATGTGCATGTGTATATATGTACATGTACACATACACATACACATACACATACACATACACATACACATACACATACACATACACATACATATACATATACATATACATATACATATACATATATATATATATATATATATATAGAGAGAGAGAGAGAGAGAGAGAGAGAGAGAGAGAGAGAGAGAGAGAGAGAGGTCATACACATATTGCAAGTATATGAGCATATCATATGGATATGTGTGGACCAATTTGTAACAAACACATTAATAAGATATTTACATAGGTTGACACCTAATATGGGGGCTGTACCATTGATTAATCTTTGTACCAATGGTAAAAAAAATTAATAAAATACTAAATTATTTCCATTTTACATGTATAACTTCATTTTGTTTTTTGGTCACATATGCACTATCCTTTGGTCCCTTTATCCTCTTATACTTGTTAAGATAAAAGACATTTGAGGGATCAAAATAAAAAAAATATAACTATGATTTTTGACATATCATTCATTTCTAATTTGGATTTTGTAGTGGAGAGAGTGTCAAGAGAGGAAGATACTTGCAAATTGCATAACACGTACCGTTTTATTATTTTTTTGGGTTGGTAATAGATAATTTTATTATTCAATCCCAAATAAAATTTACATCGATATATCCCATCAAGAGACTATAACCACGATCTTCTCTATCCACCCTTTACATCACTATATCATTCAAAATGCAAAAACAAAGTCTGCCACCTAAATTAGAATTTTAAGCCTAAACTTACGATACTCGCCCGAACATCACAATACCACTATTACAAGGGAATACCAATAACAAAACTCCTTTTATTGACTACCCCAAACCAAACCATAGACCATTCATACATGAAATTTAACAGAAATTACAAAAAATTACAAGACATCATGGACGCCAAAAAGAGGGACATACCTCCTTCTTTACCTGCTTCATCCACCTCTGCTCTCATTTTCTTGGATGCAACCACCACCTTCTTCCTCATTGTCCACTTCTTCTTATCCTTGGCTCTCATATCTATTGTCGCAAAAGCGATATTCACCTTTGCCACTTTTTGCTGGAGATACGCCTTTAGGGTTTCCCACCCAATTAAGGCTTCCATCCTTCCTTCCTTTCTATTACACACAAGCGAGTAATGAACAAATGAGATTAGCTCATATACCTCATCAACATCCAAACGGTCAATGCCTTCTCTCATATCGAAACCTGCTCCAAGAATGGCCCATTCCATCACAAAGTCCAACTCATGAATCCAATCCTCCTCCACATTTGTTTTCATGACCTATTTAATGGTCTCTACCCTTCATCCCAAGTCTAATCTGCACACTACCACCATGGCCACAATGTCTACGATGGCTCGGTAGCGATGCTTGGTCTGCAGAAAGACATCCCCCAACAACAATTCAATTATTTGCAAAAACTCTGCATCACCAAATTCAAAGAGGCTTTTGAGCCTCTTCATAGAAACCAACCCCAAGAAAGTCGCCTGTTGCATAGTTGTGATCAACGTAAATGTTGCCTCCATTGCCCTTTTCCAACATAACACCCATCACTTCTATCTGAGGAATAAAACCACCCTCCACCAAATTTTAAAACCACCCAAAGACCCCTGTCCCATCAACCATCTCCCTTAAACTCTCATTAATGCTTCCTTCATGTAACAATGTACCAAAGATGTCAAAAATTGAATGTGAGATTTCAAAAATCTTCAATTCTCATTTCTCCTCCATCATCATACATGTGAAATTTGGTAACTATCAAGGGTTGTCTATTATTGCTTGATAGCATAGATGTACTTTTGTAAATGCTAAGCTTGCACTTCACCCGATCTAATTGCATTGACAATGATTAAAGAATCCCCCTCCAAGTGAATTTTTGAAAGGCTCAAGTGTCTACCAATTTTGACAACATGAAGAGCTACCATAGCCTCTGCAACATTATTCGTCCCATCATCTAATCGCTTTTCTCCCAAAGCGATGATATTCCCTTGCCAATCCCTAACGACAAATCCCGCTCCTGAATGATCCGAATTGTCCTTCGACACACCATCGAATTTGTTTTTAAACCCCTCCACCGGTTTTAGCCTTGTTGCCTCCTTTGAAAAACTAGCTTCCAGATACAATAAACCATGCCCATTAACATGCCATGTATCATTTTTTATTGAATATGTATGAAGTTACGAAATATTTTTAGTTTGACTTTGTTGCAATTTATCTATTGCATCTTCTCTCTCACTTTTCTTGTTTGTACTTGTTTCTCACATTTGGGAGTCTTAAATTACACGGTACCATTATTTTCCTTATACCCATAATTATCTGGCTTTGGTTTCACATACAACCTTATGACTATGAATATACTATTTTGATTACATGTTCTTGAATGTTGATGCATTATGAGGTCAAGTCCTCTTAAGGTCTATATAACCTTACACCCTTCTCATAAATTTTGTGCATTGATAATCACATTCCAATTCAATTAACATTACCTTTAGTTTTCTATCCAACAACAATACAAATATATTTGGGAGATTCAATTATTGCCTCAAAATCCTATAAATTGAATGTCTTGCATAAAAGGAATAGGCACCTTGAGTGTTTTGGAAGAGTTGGTACCTTTGTTAGACCATGAATGGGGTTTGATAGTTTTAATAGTAATCAAACTAATATTTGAAGGACTTGTCGTCTTTCACAAATCAACTCAATTTATGTTGAATGTAGTTTAGCATAAGGAAAGGTTTAATCGAGGTATTGAATTTTTGAAGGACTTGTTGTCTTTCACAAATCAACAATAGTCTCATTAAAATGAGAGTGTAAGTTTAAAGAGAGCTCTCCTTGTGATGGATCATTTGTTCATATAAACTATAAACATTTGTTATATAAATTTAAAAATAATTCATTCAGGAAATTTAAAAGTTTTGTCTTTCAAATTTTTGTCATTTTAAAAAGATTTTTTTTATTCTATGTAGATTTCTAAAATAATTGTCACGAAGGTTTGAATTTTCGGTCTAATAGGTTGGTAGTTCAAATAGCCCAAGTTGATATTAATAACATAATACAAATCTTGTAATAAATACTCAAGAACATAAATATTTAATATTGTTAAAAATTAAAAAATATCCAAAATGAATCAAATAAATATTGTATTATATTAAAATAAAATTTCAAATATAATTATTCTACAATAATTCAAGTTTAATAAAACAAAAATAATTATAAATTGAACTACTTCTAATAGCTTTTATTTATCATTGCAATTTAAAAAATAAATAAAATAATTTCAAATCTAAATCTAAATTAAATAATTAAAATAAAGTAAACAAAAATACAAAGTCAGAATATATAAAATCTAAATATTCATAAAAATAATAAGGATAAAACAATTATTAACTAACAATAATATTAATATATAATAAATTTATTAAATCAATCAATAATTAAATAAAAATAATATTAAAATTTTAATTTATTAAAATTTAAATATAAACAATTAGGATGATATTGAAATCATGTTATTTAGAGTAACACCAAATTAGCCGAAATGTTGATGCAAAAAATATAGACATAGTTAAATCCAAAGGCTGCTATTACTTTACTCAAGATTAGGAATTTGTCTCCTCCTAATTCTATTGTATTATTTTGTTTATATATTTAATTATTTTTATATTATAAATTCAATTGATATATATTGTACACAATTACTCTTAACAAAAACAATTTCTATTTTCTACTACTCTTAAATTACCACAGTATATCTGATTATCTATATAACTATTGCTGTTGTTGAAATGCAAGTCCTAGTTAATTATATGTATTACTCTTAAATTACCACAGTATATCTGATTATCTATATAACTATTGCTGTTGTTGAAATGCAAGTCCTGGTTATTAATTATATGTATTCAATTCACTTAAAATGTTTTGGTCGTTACTCTGCAAGTCCTAGTTAATTATATGTATTCAATTCACTTAAAATGTTTTGGTCGTTGAGTAAAGGAGGTGGAATTGATATAGGTATCGTGATGGATGAAGTGGGTGGGCGAAATAGAGTGGAAAAGACGCTACATAAATACGGATCCTTCTCCGAGATAAACATGATAAAAAGGCTGCGAATTTTTGACGAAAAGCCACGAAGCAGACACCGTGGTGGGGCCCGCAGAGGCAGGATAGTGTTTATTTTTGGCTTAGCAACGCAGTGACAAATGCACAGCAAGGCTAAATCACCGACAGCAAACTAGAGAAAATTTAAAAAGCATAAAGCATCTTAAACATCTCACGTACAGCACTCCACTCTCACTGAAAGATGCAGCTTACTCTGGCCTTCTGCTGCTTTAGCTTTTCTGCGCTATAAGTACTCTCATAATGCTCTCATGATGCTCTCATGATACTCTGAGATAACGCTGTTGTTTTAGTGAATAGGGAGAATGGCCGGTAGGAGCCTGGGCGAGCCGCCCACAAGGCGGCTGACGCGAACACAGACGGTAGGGACTCTGGCTTCCAACGAGGCGATTGACAGTGAAGTGGTTCCTTCTACTCTGTCCAAGATCGCTCCCATCCTTCGTGTTGCAAATGAGATCGAGAGCGAGTGCCCGCGGGTTGCATATCTTTGTAAGCATCTCAAAAACCCTAGCTTTTGTACTTTCGCAAATCTGCAGACAAGCATCACGGTGCTAATAATGGGATTCAATGGTTATGATGTAACAGGTAGGTTTTATGCATTTGAGAAGGCTCACAAGGATGATCCTACTTCCAGCGGCCGAGGCGTTCGACAGTTTAAAACGGCTCTTCTGCAACGCCTGGAAAAGGTGGGAACTAGCTTTGGGTTTTAATAATCAGTTGGGTGGATGCATTGGTTACTGCTTCCTTAGATTGCCTGCTATCATTTAGCTTTACGTGTTTATGCCTCGATTTTCCAGTTGGGCTGTTTCGTAAGGGGTCTATAAATCCTATCGTTGGCACCATAGTGAGTCGTATGGAGGCGACATTCAAATATGTCTGCCGCCAAAAGTTAGTTGTTTTCATCGATTTTTTCGCTACCCAAAACTCGTTATACTTTGTTTTTCGAACTGCCGAAAATTAGTTATTTTCTTCGTTTTGTGCGCCCCTTTGCTTTCCCAAAATGGGATACCTTTGCTTTCCCAGAATGGGACGCATCCATGCCAGTGTAATCGGCGCAGTATTCTACAAAGTTCTTAAAAAATGAATTCCTCACTGATTAGTATGTTGTCATGGACTCAAATTCACAAGTAATTGGCCCCGAGTTTAAATTTCACCTAAAGTTATGGTTCGATGTAACGGGATCAGCTAAAAGTTCTTATTATATGTGAAAAATTAGGAGCCTTCTCAAGAATCCCCTTGCCTAAAGCTTTGGTTCCATGGATTTTAGAATTATTTGCTGTTAATAAATTTTAATTGGAATGTCTGGAATTTTCAATGAGAAATTATAGACACTATATGGAAATAGATGGTGCAAGTTTTAATTTCAAAAAAACACAAAAAAGGTCTTGCATACTACCACGTAGACATAAAAGTCTATGCTCCCATGGAGCCACGTAGACATAAAAGTCTATGCTCCCATGGAGGGGGGAGGCTATGGAAAATTTCTCAGCGGGTGCTGCTGAGAAAATCTAAATGTAATAATAATCAAGTGGCCCCATTTAATGGGAAAAGACTCTTTTTGATCCTGTAGCTACAATTTTTTGATTACCGAGAAAAAAAATAGGAGCCAAAGCCCCTTCCATGAGATTTGAGCAAAGCATTATGGGTGTTCTATTTTGCAGAGAAAGATTTTTTTTAATCTTGTAGCTGCATGTTTTCCATTACAATGGACTGTTGAGAGAAAAAATAGGAGCTAAGGCCTCTTCCATGAGACATGAGCAGGGGTTTGTAGTAGAATTGGGGTGGGCCAATAAAACTATCCCATGGAGGGTGCTGTGGTTCTTTTCATGCATTTACAGGTGGCACCATGACTAGTTTTAAGGCGTTACAGGATAAGAATCTCTAACTCAAAGGGGCGCATGCTATTTTCTGGGGTACATTTTGTGTTGGTAGGGGGAGTAGTCACTAGACCATCACACGATTGCAGTTCCCGCTTAAATAATCCTCTGAGGTATTGTGCCAAATGGAAGCCTGGTTAGATTTGTTTCTTGATTTTTTTTTACTCAGGGTTCACTTTTATACAGCCTGGAATAATAGCAGACATCCCTTAGTACCTTCATTTATGTTTCACGGGTTCTTTTTGATCCATATGGCTCCATTTAGTTATTTGTCTGCAGCATCCATAGAGATAATTATGGTATTTTTCTACATGAAGCCTATAACTTTGTAAGGTTGTCAAATTATAACTATCACAAAAGGTTCAAGTTTTGAATTATAAGTTGAAACTACCTCCAGAAAATTAGTTTAAATAATTGATGTCCTAGTAATCAATAATAGATTAAATTTTATCATCTATACATATTATTTATTGTTTTGATTAATTAAAAACAGGTTTTTGGAAGGAACCGGGAACCTTGATTACATAGCAGGATAAGGATAAAGAATTAAAGTGGCAAGAAATAACAGTGCCTGGACATTAATACAAAGATCAACCCAGAAAAACAAAAAGGGATCACAAAACAAAGAGAACAGCACAAGATAGCCTAAGGACAGCACAAAGACAGCACTGAGACAACACAAAGACAAGGACAGCTAGATGTTTTTTACGAGTTCTTCTGCGTGAACCACCATTTGCTTCATATTGATCGCGGAGTTCTTCATATCATCGAGCTCTTTTTCCTTGATGCCCACCTGTTTCCGGGTGTTGGCCCTTGTTCTTTTTTCATGACCCGTCTTCTCTGTCTGTTCCTTCTCATCTTCCTTACCTTTAATCTGTTCAAATTTTTTTATCAACATGTTAACATGGTCAACAATGGCCTTAAGGATCTGGAAATTTTGCTCAGCAATCTTCTTCACAGTAAGCTCCATCTTATCCACTCTATTGACCAGGTTGTTCAGGTTAATTTCCAGACCTTTATCATCTCTGATTCTTTCCAGCTCCTTCACCTTCGTTTCCGTTTCCAGAATTTTATTAACCATTGCCTCAATAGCTTCAGCCTTGTTAATAGCCACCATTAATTCTTTGACGTTCTCAGAGAGAGGCTTCTCACCCATGGTTGCCTTTTTGATCATATTGAGATCAGTCTTCAAGTCACCAATCTCTTTTGCCATTTTGCTTATGACTTCACATAAACCCTTGATGCTATCATTACCTATGGCACCTTGGTAGACATTTTGATTGCCCATGTTGTTCTCCTGATCCTCATTTTGCATTCTCTGTGTGTTCAGGTTCTCCCCATGGTCAGTATCCCGCATTTCATCTTCCTCCTTACCCTTGTTCTTGTTCGTTTTTTGAACCTTAGAATCCTTATCAGAAGAAATAATATTCCTTTTCACCTTATTTATCCCCTTACTGGTCTTCTTGCTCCTTTGGGTTTGCTTACCCATTCCCTTTCTCTTCTTACTTATTATGATTCTATCATCAAAAGACGACTCCTCAGAGTCCGAGAGATCATAATCCACAGTAGTCCCCTTGCTCTTTCCCTTGGTCTTCCCCTTGTTGCTAAAATCTTCAGACTCACTTTCAGTTTCAGAATAAAAATTGAACCCACTATCCTCACTTTCAGTATTGTCATCCCTAAACTGTTTGCCTTTACTAATGGGTTTCTCAATAATTTTCCCTTTCAACATCTTATAAACTAAAACCATTAAACCTTGGTGAAGGGCATGATCTCTTTGAGAATCTTTCTGCATTTCACGAATAGTATGATCCATAGAGCAAGCAAGATAGTAAGGCAAGCTAACCTTATCACCATGGCGAAAGTGGTTGAGCAGCACAAAGTGTTGCCCATAAGCCCTTGTGAATCTCTCGTCTAGAGTAATGTAGCTGATGGTGGCAAACAACACAAACCTCCACGGCCTACAAATACGCTTAGGAGAATAGTAGGGGTTATCTGCCTTAACCAATTTCCTTTTTTCACCATCCGTGATAGGAAACCTATCCGCGACCTTGTCTGACACACTTTGATCTATGTAAAATTTCATACCATCTTTCACCATACCCGTAGCTTCCGCAATGACATCCTCATCCACTTGTATCATCTGGGTGCCAACAAAAATCTTACCACTCTTCCAGTTTTTTATGAAATGCTTAGTGACAGTAGGGTCTTTGTCACAAAGCCTTTCCATAAAAACGTTCAAACCTCCTTCTTGAAGGATCTCCCATACTTCATTATTTTTCTTCCAATCCGAGCAAGAAGCCGGCTCAAACCTCTTTTTATTGCCCCCCATTTTATCCTTAAATTTCCAATTCTTCCTTATCGCAGCTCTGTTATTTTCTCTGCGAGCTCTGTGAAAATACCTAACAATTTTATTGTTGTTATGCAGAGCCACCCAAAATCCGTGCCAAATAAATATGATATGACAAATAAAGCAAGCCTCGCCGCCGTTCTGATCAATCATAGACAAATGAGGATAAGGCATTAGAGATTATGATTAGTTAAGACACGTTGCTTCATCTGGATCCGGTCCAGTTCAATTAAAGATTTCGCCTCACACTTGAGATTACTCTCACCATAAAGGGTAATAATTTTGTCAGAGCGACAAGCCAGCTTGGCAGCCTAGTCAGCACATTTGTTAGCTTCTCTATATGCATGTGTGAAAATACATATTTCAAAGGTTTTACTTATATCCTTCACAGTTTCGATGGCATTGTGTATAGACCAAGAGGGAGGGAAAACATTATTCAAGCAGTTAATAATGTTCAAAGAGTCGTCTTCAACCCACACTTTAGTGCAATTTGAGTCTTTAGCAAGAACCAACTCCTGATAAGCAGCAATGGCCTCCGCAACATGATTGGTTTGGTGACCTATAGGAATACATTTGATAGCTTTACATATTCCCCCTTCATCTCTTAATACCACACCACACCCTGCATTACTAGGATTACCCTTGGAAGCGCCATCGAAATTGATTTTCATCCATCCTTGAGGTGGGCATTCCCATCTCACCTCATCTCTAGGATCAGCATGTATGATTTCACTCCCCTTTATTCTCCAATTCTTAAAAATGATGTTATCCCCTTGATCTTTGGGATTCATTATTCCACTAGTGATGTAGAGGTTCTCCAACATGTCTTTTGATTTTCTCAAAAATAATTAGGGCTTTTGATGCCTTATCTTTGAACACTATCATTTCTCTCTTTCTAGATTCCCTGACAAATATGAGGTAAAACAAATTTCCATAGCAGATTAACTGAATTGTTCTTTGAAGGGTGGAGCCAGGAATTGAAGACATCTTGGACAGCTGCAGGGAAAACCCATTTGACATTGAAGTTGTCTAGGCATCTAGCCCAAATATCCGCAGAGAAAGGACAATGGACAAACATGTGATTATTGGTTTCCTCATTCTGCATACAAAGATGACAAATACTAGGCAAACAAAAGCCTCTTGTTTTAAGATTACCAGTCGTCAGAATCTTGTTTTAAAGAACAGTTCAGAAAAAAATATTAATTTTGGGAATAAGACCTTTCACCCAAGCCTTAGCCCAACAAGGACTATCCTGACTAGGATATTGCTGAAAATAGAGAGAGGGGCCAAAAAATTTACCATCAGCAATAAGTTTCTAGATAAGCTGGTCCTCGTCATCAACCACCACCATAGAATTCATAATTTTATTCAGATGCTCAAGAGAAGGATCAACAGTGGATAGGTCCTTCCACTGACCTAAATTCCAGTAGACGGCCACAGTAGTACCAAATTTTTCCTTACACTGATCTTGGAACTTGCCCCAATCAGGATTGTCACTAATGGGAGAGTCTAACAACCAAGTGTCTTCCCAAAATTTAATAAAATTGCCCTTCCCCACCTTCCATTTCACTCCTTTGAGTATTATGTCTCTGGTTCTAGTGACATTTTTCCAGATGTTGGATCCAATCAGAATATATTCAGCCTTGAGGAAACTATGAAGGGTCGGGAGTTGTCTTTTATTCTTATTGTCCCATATCAGTTTCCATTCTCCCTCAGTTTTATAACCTCTCCATATTTGCTTAGCCATGAGAAACTCATTCATATCTCTGATTCTTTTAAGACCAAGTTCTCCTTTTCTTATAGGTTTGCACACCTTGTCCCCTGCAATCAAATTCATTCTCTTCTTTTCCTCAACCCCAGTCCAAAGAAAGGTTCTTTGAATTTTTTCAATAGCATCTGCAAACTTAACAGGAATTCTAAAAAGACTGATGGCATAAAGAGGGATACTCTGGAGGGTAGATTTCAGAAGCTGGACCTTTCTCGCTTGACTGAGCAAAGAGCCTTTCCATCCAGCTAACTTCTTATGAACTTTATCCACCAGAGCACCCCAAAAGATATCAGGAGGAACCTGACATGAAGGGAGCCCAAGATAGGAAGCAAGGAGATTCCCAATTTGGATACCCAAAATATCACTCATCTTTGTCTGTCTTCTCTCTAGAGTATTTATGAAGTAAACAAAACTTTTAGACCAATTAATCAGTTGACTAGTTGCACTCCCATATCTATCCAAAGCTTTCTTTAAGCTTCTAGAATCTTTCACAGAAGAATTCCCCATAATAATTGAATCATCCACAAATTGCTGATGAGAGCACACTTGGTCTGCAGATGAAGGTTTAAGCCCTCTAAACTCTCCCTTCTTAACAAGTTTTCCAATAAATCTTCCCAAGCATTCTGCCATGATTATAAAAAGAACAGGGGAGAGAGGATCCCCCTGTCTGAGACCCGTGGAGGACTTGAAAAAGGGTGAGGGAGACCCATTGACCAGCACAAAAAAAGAAGCAGAAGAAACCAATTGCATAATGAGACAGATGCTTCTTGAAGAAAATCCAAAGGTTGAAAGAATAGTCTGCATAAAGCCCCAGTCAACTCTTTCATAGGCTTTAGATAAATCAAGCTTCAGAAGAAAACCTTTTTTTTTAGCCCTAGAAAGAGAATGAATGTTCTCATGGACCATGATTATCGAGTCCAAAATTTGCCTCCCAGGGACAAACCCACTTTGCTGGGGAGATATGATCAAGGGGAGCACAGCCAAAATTCTAGAGGTCAAGACTTTAGAGATAATCTTGTATAGGGAATTGCAGAGGCTTATAGGTCTAAAAAGATCCATCGAGTCAACCCTCATCTTCTTGGGAATAAGAGCAATGAAAGTACCATTCAATTCTTTCAGAATTCTCTTAGCACCAAAGAATTCCTTCATAGCATTGGAAACCTCCCTTCCAACAATATGCCAATACATTTGAAAAAAAAACATAGGGAAGCCATCCAGGCCTGGGGCCTTATTAACTTCAAAAGAATTGATAGCCTTCAAAATCTCATCATTAGTAGGGATAGCAGTAATATAGGAATTCTGGTCAGCATCCAAGATAGAAGGGATGCAATCCAAAAGATCCCTTTGAGCTTGAAGGTTTAGATTTTGATCCTTAGTCAAAAGATTGGAGAAGAACTACAGAGCAACTTTCCTCATGGAATCTTCATTATCAATAATTCTGCCATTGACTTTAAGCTGAGAAATCCTGTTGTTAGCCTTGTGTTTCAAAGTGGACGTATGAAAGTATTTGGTATTTCTATCCCCCTCCTTCAGCCATATATTTCTCGATCTCTATTTCCAAAAGGTTTCTTCTTTGGCTATGATATCATGATATTTCATAAGGATCTCATCTTCAACCTCTCTAGAGACATTGTTGTAGCCATTATTCTGAATCTCATCTTGGATATCTTTCAGATCTTAAGAGAGTGGTAGCTTTGGACACAAAAATGTTCCCAAAGGATTCCTTATTCCACCTTTTAACATTGTCTTTCACAAACTTCAACTTTTTGACCACCTTATACATAGCATTTCCTTCAACTCTGACCTGCCACCAATCCTTGTTTTTGCTTTCAAGGTCCGGGTGTTTGGTCCACGTTCTTTCAAATCTATAAGGGAAATGTCTCCTTCCTTGCTTGGGGTCAGCATTAAAAGATATAAGATAATGGTCCGACCCGACCCTGATATGAGTAGATAAAGAACAAAAGTAGGAATTAAACCAGTCACGAGAAATTAAAGCTCTATCAAGCCTAACCTGAATTAAGTCTTCACCACTCCTTCTGTTGGTCCATGTGTATTTAACCCCTTGCAAGTCTAGATCGTGGAGAGCATGGTTGATAATGAACTCCATCAAGTCCAATTTGCTGTCCAAATTGGTTTGGCTTCCTTCCTTCTTCTCATTTTCTCTCATAGGGGTATTGAAATCCCCCATAATAATCCAGCTATCTTCAACAAACTTACTTCTAATCGAGGATAGATTCTTCCATAAAACACTTCTGCCAGCTTTAGTGTTAGGGGCATACACATTAGTCAAAACCCATGAAGTACCATCTTTCAGATGTTTAAATCTAATACAAGCCATATTGTTATTTTGAATCAACACCTCTCCCTTAACATTATTATTCCAGAAAGTAGCTATACCCCCAGATGCCCCTTCGGAACTACCACCACTAACTCCCCCATTACTGAACATTTTCAGACATTCAACCTTTTCCCTATACATTTTGGTTTCCTGAATCATAATAACATCCGGGTTTTTGTCTCTACTCATACTTTTTATTAAATCTTGTTTATGAGGATTATTCAATCCTCGTATATTCCAGGAAATAATCTTCATGATTTTTTGGAAATACCTGCTTCAAAGATGGTTCTTTGAGTACCATCTGCTAGATTCTTACCTGGCTTCCATGGCCCTCTTCTTTGCATTTGAATATCTTCTAGGTGATGTGTGCTGAGCCCCCACATCCCCTAGTCTACTTCTGGTGTTCTGGTAATCTAATGGTTATTATTATTATTATTTTTTTATTCTTGCCTTTTCTATTTTCCTCCAATGTTTCAACCTCCTCCTGATTTATCCCACTCTTTCTCAGGGCCTTGTTTATGTCTTCTTCATTTCCCCATATTGGAGCATTTTCCTCCGGGAAAGTCGACTTGACTTGGGTCAGAGAAACCAATGATATCTCTTAAAGTCCTTGCTCTAGGACATTATCATGTTGAGCATCTTGAAACCAACTTACTCCATTTTCTGACCCTGAAGAGTTAGGAACATCTCCCTCCTCCTTATTGTCTTTGGCTTGACTGTCTCCCTTATCCATCTGATTACTTTCCCACTTTTCACTCTCAGCTATATTCTGATCTGCTGTGTCCTTTTGGTCACTTAGGTAGTTCTTCTCACCATCATTAGAATCCTCTCCACTTTTCTCCTGCTCGTTTTCCTACTGAGAAATCTTATCTTCCGTTCTATCCACCGTCTCACTTCCTGTTTCCCTGGCTGATTCCTCCTCATTTCTTCCTAGTTGGGATTGTTTCTCCTGATCCGGACCTTCAGAAGGAGGAGCCTTCAAAGGTTTTTTTGTTTTTTTTATCTGGGTTCTTTTCCACCTTTTTCCAAACCCTGGTTTGGGTTTGAAGTTTGGAAACTTTGTTTGGGCACTTTTTAGCCCAGTGCCCAACTCTCTTACAGTGAAAACAAGCAAAGGGGATAGATTCATAAACAATTTCTTGCATCCATTTACCAAGTTTTGAGTCTATCTCTATTTCCTCTGGCATATCCTTATCAGGTCCAACCCCTATGCAGATTCTGGCATAAATGAGTCTTCTTTTGGATGCCGTCACCGGGTCAATGGAAAGAACCTCCCCGAAAGCATTAGCTATCCCAGCAAACACATGTTCCTCCTAGTACTCCATTGGAAGACCTCGAAGCTTTATCCAAACAGGCACTTGGACCACAAACTCATCATCCTGACCCGAGTTAGGGTACCAATAAACATTATGTATTTACCTATCATCCAGGTTCCATTGCAGAGGATCTGTCTGTGATCTTCTTCACATGAGAAGGAAAAGGAAATACATCCTTTATTCATAGCTACTACGTCCACCTGACCTTTTAGATTCCATTTTCTCTTCACGAATCCATGAACAACCTCAATATTAGGTCTCACCCCAAAGAATTTGCCTATCAGGGTGCTTTCCATCTGAGCAATATTATGATCTATTATTTGATTAGGAATGGATATGGCGTACTTTCCTTGAGAAATATTCGATATATTTTCAACAGGAGGCAAAGTTGACTTACCTTTAGGTTTGATTCCAAACAGAGAAGACCATTTACCAATCTTCTCAAGCCTAGGTCCACATGATTTGGGACCCCCACTTGGGTCCCCTGAATCCAAAGGGGCATCGGGTTCCAAACCTTCGGATCCCTCCCCCTCCAAAGGGTCAGAAAGTCCGCTTGCTACCTGCTGTCCTGATGCTGCTCCAGGTCTCCCGCCCAAAAACATTTGAATTTTGGGCCTGACCATTCCCCTTGTCCCCTCCGCTCCGCTCTCCTCTGCTCCGCTCCATGTTAGATGTTAACTCGAGATGTAAGCAAAAACATACATATTATTTATTGTTAATCTTACAGTAAAATACAAAAAATTAGTTATTTTATGGGTTTCCTGAAATGCTGTGTGAAGTCGTCCTTTGGGCTATGTGGCAGGAATGTTGAGGTGTTGAGCACATGGTTATATTGAAAGGGGTTGGGGGGTGAATCAGTATAACAACAAACTTTTACTTTTTCAACTTAATATCATAAGCATATAACTTAATCTCAAAGCATATTCATTGCATATCAATATTCACATGAGATCTAACTATAGATAGAACACAGGATATATGTGGAAACCCTAACGGGAGAAAACCATGACAAATTAATGCTTTTATATAAAATCTTCTTTTACAAGTTTGTAGGCACTAATCTACTAGAGGCACCAACCCCTCATTCAATTCATGAGCACCAACTCACTAGAGGGACCAATCTCTTTTCTATGAGGCACCGACCTCCAAATCAGAACAAGATTCCACCTTGATTGTTAATTCTTCAATGGATGATGGATAATTCTATCTTTTTCTCCACAAACTCTCTTATTCAAACCAGTATTATGGTGTCAATAAGTCTACCACAAAAGTGATTACAATCTCCTCATAAAACTCTTATAAATCTGCCATACTATTTCTCACAAAACTTACTTCAATATGCTTCATGGTTTTACTCCATACAAGTCTTCTGCAATCTTCCTCTTCATCAATGTCCTTGATGCATGTGCTTGGTAATCTTTGAACACACACCACACACTCTCAGATTGAAATCTGCATCTTACTTCTTTATACAAATCTGCATTAGATAATCTTCTTACTTCTTCATATGAGCTTCTTGTGATGAATTGTCCTTCTTTTATTTCACTCACACTTAACACACAACTCTACTCTTAATTTCAGTCTCTATTTATAACTTCTTCCTTTGTCTGGAAAAGAGTGTGACTCTTTCTAAGAGACATACCTATTCATAGATCACACCCTTTCTTCTCTTAATGAATCAATTCTAACTTTTAATTACCTTGATATAAATCGCACACCTTTGGTGTAACAAACAAATCTTCAATAAATTATTGAATCGCACCTCCTCACTAAAGCAAATTGCACCTTCTCATTAATCAAGATGCTGCCTTTGATCAAACAGCATTTTATATTTTAATCATAGAATTTCACCTTTGTTAATCCGTCACCTTTACAGGTCACATTACTTCAAAACTGTTTATGGTTTACGAGGATGTTTTGACCAAAGTATACGCTGACAACCCAATCATAACCAATGTCTTCAAACTGCACATGTCTAATGAAAAACTCCTTGTAATTGCTTTATTGCTGCTTCAGTCACTGCTTCTATCTAAACTCCTTGTAATTGCTTTATTGCTGCTTCAGTCACTGCTTCTATCTAAACTCCTTGTAATTGCTTTATTGCTGCTTCAGTCATTGCTTCTATCTAATCACTGTCAAGTGTCAAGCATATTAATTACAGTTTCTTAATCATAATCATTGTTTTATACTCCTTCAATCGCTACATATGTAATATTGCCATTTTTTCAAATAAGAATGATTATTGTCTTCACTTGGTCACTGATCTTTACTTTACTATTAATCTCTGTCATTTACTGTGTTACACGAAGCACTGCTTTCGATTGTGATCACTGCCTATGATCACTGTCTTCATGTTTATCGTTAACAACTCTCTCTTATGTTATCAAATTGTCCTTGATGAAATCTCTGTTTCATTAATGGTAATTGGCCTTGTTAATGAAGTCGGCAGCATAAAGAACACCAGTCGATGCCTTTAATCACTGCATATCGACAATGAATTTCTGCATACAACTGCTGCATACATGTGCTCGTTGACATTATGGATCGCTGCATATAACATATTATTCATAATCTCTATTTGTTTCTTCTTTAGAATATCTCTACATTTTATTATCCTTTCTTATCCTTGCCTTATAAGTCTTCTATTTACTGTCCTGGGAAATCTGTGAGTCGCTGTGATGAACTTGGGTGATTTTAGACTACCTCCAATTTGTGTTGTCTTGGGTAGCTTGTAATATGGTGCTGCTAATATTCATCAAGGAAGCATTGTCATGGTATAATAGGTTTAAATCTTTAATTTAAACTTAAATGTCTTCAATCATATCTTTATTCATATCTTTGTCCATTCTTTATTGTAGTTGCTGCTATGTTGTCCATCATTGCCATGTTAATCACTGTTTTTAATCTTTAATCACCGACTGTAGGTAACTTTTGAAGAACCTCTATCTATGCAATGTATGATTGATGTACGTTCATGATTAAATGAACTTTTCATAACTTCCATACTTTTATTTGTTTTCACATCAATGACAAATATGCAAACAATCTCTTCATTCTTCCTTTGATATTAATGATAGCAATATGCCTACTCATCTTTGACATCAATGACAACTTGTCTATGGCATTGTCTTCTTACCTACTTGACTTTAATGACAACATTCCCAACATGAGTTGTATAACTATGACTTCAAATTTACTAGGTGGAATTTGGCTTATCTAATTTAATTTAATCAGTCAATATCTTTTTTTTGAAGAAATCTTCAATTACAGCTATCGTGCTATAAACTACCAAATTGACCTCAAATTTGCACGAGTGAATTGGACTTGCTCAAAGGAAAGGTTTTTAAATACAGAAAGTATGTTGAGACTTGTACAAGGGACCAATTTTATCTTGTTAGATTTTTGAAAGGCCTTTAAATTAGTGAATGTGTATGTGGTTTACAAGACTCGTTTAGTTTAACTATTATTTGATATGATAGATTTTCATTATAATTTAAATTATTTTTTTGTATAATTGAACAATCAATCCTAGGTGTGTTACCGCATGGACATATACAAAACATATTGTCAAGTGTGATATGACACAATGCTCAATTTGCACATATATGCAAAACATGTTTTCGAGCACATTATGAATATCAAGTGGAGTAGGACCTATGATTCCTAGGGTGAGATTTGACCATAGTACCACTCTATTTGGACTCCAAAGTCATATGTAGACACATATTTTCAGTATTGCAATTTGTCACCAAATTTTGTGCTCATATGATCATTAAAATGAGACCAATACAAGCTCTTTGTGAGCACTAACATGGGACTAGTACTAGCTCCTTTTGAGCAAACACATGAGAAACCTACAATAGAAGACTAATGTGTGCAACTTAGAAATCTGACTTTAGGTATCACAACCACACTAGTAGCCAATGATGGAATACCAAGAGTCAGATCCTTTGTTGATTTGAACTTGGGTCTCCATAATGGAACCTAATGATACAACCAATTGAGCTCAACTGCTTGGACAAAGTCATTAATGTTAAAAATGTAACTTGCATACAAAACCTAGGATACATACAAATATTGGATATCCACAATTTTCCTTAGGTGCAAATGATATGCCATTTAAGTAACCTAGAAAAAAGAAAAGACAATATAATATTCTTCCAAGGGTAATATGAGTCTATATTTAGTTGATGAGGTTGTGGTTAGTTGGTTATGGGGCATTGCTTTATTGCCCTCCTAGATTCAAGTGCCTTTCAAGATTCAAGCTCCCATAGGGTTGGTGAGCTTGTTAACCTTGTGCACGTAATGGATTGTTGTGCTTGTAGGCTTGGACTATTAGTTAATGGGGGATGGGCTCCCCATTTATGGTTCCATTGATTGGGCTTGGGTAATGGCTATGTTTGAGATTGGTATCCATTGACACCCTTAGCTTACTAATAGAAAAATATTTTGTATTTAGTAGAAAACAATGAAAAACATAAATTAACTACCATCAATTAATAGCTTATTGTTGGTGCGTAGAGTTGTTGGTTCCCAAATCCCTAGATAGGTCTTTTTGGAACGCTAGGGTGTCAAATTAAGAGCAATGAACCTCTAACGTATGATTTTTTTTTTACACTGTAGGAATCGGGTAGTGTTGTGACCATTTCACACATCGCCCCATTAGAATGGGGACCCCTCTTTTGTTTTTGGTTTTGCTTTCTCTTTGCTTGTTTTTCTCTCTGCTTTTAGGATTTTGAGTGAGTGAGTGGTCTACCTGGGTTGGCTGGGTTAGGGCTAAACCTTGGAAGCTCGTTTTTTTTTTTTTTTTAAGCTAAGTCTAGCCAAATTTTGGGGTTGTTAGTCATTTGCTTGAGACTTCAAGATCGCCAGAATGAAACATGCCTTTCAAGGGAGTCAAGTTGGTTAGGTCAGGGGCAGGGTGAATAGGTCTCATGTCAGGTTAGGATTGAAAGGTGGTCTTTCTTGGTAAGGTCCTGTTTGTTTCTGAGTCTGAGTTAGCTAAGCATAGTCAGTGAAGAAAGGGAGTTGATTTGGTTAAGTTAAAGGGAGAATGAAGTGAATCAAGGTAATATCTAGCCGGGAAACCTAAGTTTTGCTCCTGACCCTTCTAGAGGGTCCAGAGCGAAATTTTGAAAAACTCTCATTTTAGCTTGATGAAAGACAGAATTTTGATGGGGATGCATGAAGGAAGGTCTTTGCTTACCTCTTAGGGAAATTTGGGGTTTAAAAGGTCAAGAATTAAGCTCAAAGCTTGATTTTTCGCTCCTGACCCTTCCAAAGGGTCCAGAGCGAAAATCTTTGTAAACTGGATTTCCTTCACAATTTTGGCTAAGTTTTGACATGTTTGAAGATGAATTTATGTGTTCTTGCCTAGAGAGGGATTTGATCGATTTTGGAGAGCAAGATGATGCCTGAAAGAGGATTTTCGCTCCTGACCCTTCCAAAGGGTCCAGAGCGAATTTCATCCTAAATACAATTTCTCGCTTTGAGTAGACTTATAATCTTGTTCCTAGCCTAGAAAATGATCTAACTTTGCCTGGTGAGATGGTTTCAAACTTGAAAAATTGAGTGATTTGGCTTAGAATGGAGATTTCGCCCTTGACCCTTCCAGAGGGTCCAGGGCGAAAATTTTATTTGAGCTTATTTTTCACCGACTTTGGCTAAATTGTGATGTGTAGGGTATCTTTGGGGAAAGATTGGACATCATTTGATACATTTGAAGATTTGGAAGTCATGAAGAAATGAAGGATTTTGCCCAAGAGGGAATTCGCTCTTGACCCTTCCAAAGGGTCCAGGGCGAAAATTTTCAAATCGTTCTATTTTTTTTTGCAAAAATCTAGTCAAGCTTGGCATGGATGAAAGAGGAGTAGTGTCTTTTTCCTGAGAGGTAAAATCAACTTGAAATGATGATTGAATTGAGCCTAAATTGAGGAATTCGCTCCTGACCCTTCTAGAGGGTCCACGACGAAAAACTTTATAGGAGGTATTTCTTGCTTGGTTTGGTTGAATTGAAGTGTTAAAGGCATGATGAAAGGAAGAATGAGCATGTTGGAACCCTTAGGTGTGTTTAGAAGTGATGAAAATGGAGATTTTAGCCAAGAAGGTAAATTTTGTTCCTGACCCTTCCAGAGGGTCCAGAGCGAAATTCCTTGCAAGCCTATTCTTTTAACCTTGTTTTGGCTTAAGACCTTATCCATTGGGTGAAGGATGTTGTTTAGTTTCCTCTTTAGGTGATTTTGAGTTGGAAAAAGGAAGAATCAAGCCCAAATCATGATTTTCGCTCCTGACCCTTCTAGAGGGTCCATAGCGAAAATCCTCCTAGACCTCATTTCCTTCCTTGCTTGACCAAATTTTGATGCCCAAAGCATGTTGAAAAGAGGAATGGATATGATCTTGCTTTGAGAGGTGTTCGATAGCATTGAGTGATGGAGATTTTAGCCAAGAAAGGCAAATTCGCCCCTGACCCTTCCAGAAGGTCCAGAGCGAAATCCCTTATAAGCTCATTTTTTAGCCTTTCTTGGATATGAAATCCTATTCCTAGCACAAGTGAAAGGTGAAATCCCGCTTAGCAAAGAAGTTTCAAGGAGAAAAATGAAGGATTTTGGTCAAAATGGTGAAAATCGCTCCTGACCCTTCCAAAGGGTCTAGAGCGAATTTTCTCAAAAACACTCTTTACTATCAAATTTTGCTAAGTCAAATAAGGGATAAGGTGAAACATAGAAGGAATTACCCCTGGGAATATGTTGAGGTTGGAAGAAATTATCAAGAGGTGAAGGAATTGAGCACAATTGTGAATTTCGCTCCTGACCCTTCCAGAGGGTCCAGAGCGAAATTCCTAAAAAACACCTGTTTTCTTGCAAGGACAAGGCAACTTTTTAGATTTTATGGCTTGAATGGGTGTGAGAAGGTATGTTTTGCCCTTTGAAGATAATTGAGATAGTCAAGAGGAAGCAACCAAGCCTAGAAAAGGATTTTCGCTCTTGACCCTTCCAGAGGGTCCAGGGTGAAAATCCTAAAACCTGTCTTTTCTTCCAAATTTTGGAATAAACCAAGCTTAGACATGGGAGTGAGAGGGCATTTGGATTGCCTTAGAGTGGAAATGGATTGCCATCAATGCAAGTTTTGAAGCCAAGGAAGAAATTCGCTCTTGACCCTTCCAGAGGGTCCAGGGCGAAATTTCTGAATTCTCCCTTTTTCTTGCAAATTTAAGACAAGATTTCGCTTTTCTGGACTTAAAGGGGAGTAAGGCATGATGATCTATGCCTTAGAAGTAATTTGAAGTTAAAAAGCATGAAGGAATAAGCCTAAAACTCAAAATTTGCTCCTGACCCTTCCAGAGGGTCCAGGGCGAAAATCTTAAAAACCCCTATTTTACCTTACAATAACAAACCAAGCATGCATGAAGTGAATGAAGAGGATCATTGCCTAACTTTGTGAGGTGGATTGGAGTCAAAATGATGAAGGAGTAAGCCTAAACAAGAAAAATCGCTCCTGACCCTTCCAGAGGGTCCAGGGCGAAAAACCCTAAATTCACCTTTTTCTCTGAGATTTGAGTGAGACTAAGCCTGGACCTCAGTAAAAGATGCCATTTGGAATGCCTTGGTGAGGTTTTGGACTTACAAAAATGAGGATTTTGAGCTCAGGAGAGAATTTCGCTCCTGACCCTTCCAGAGGGCCCAGGGCGAAATCCACATTTTCACCTAATTTCCTCATGTGAAATACCAAAATTTGAAATGCAAGACTTTAATTGGGTATGAACTCACCTTCCAGGAGATTTTGGAGTCAAGGAATGGGATATTCGGGACCAAATTGAAAAAATTGCTCCTGACCCTTCCAGAGGGTCCAGGGCAAAATCATTAGAAAACTTCATTAAGCCTTGATCAAACCTTGATATTCCCCAATTTGCACTAAATTAGCCAAATTCAGGACATTTGGGAGGTTGAATTAAATTCGCATTAATTAAGGCATTGGCAATTTAATTAATTAATTTTTAGGCCTTGGAATAATTAAAAAATCCACCTTGGAGGCATTAAAATTAATTTTAATTTTAAAAAAGTAAAAGGTAAGCGCTCAAAATCATTATTGTGCCTTTACAAACAAGTCGGCCACCTTTTGAAGGGATTTTTATTTATTTTTATCCCCTATTTGCCAAGTCGGCCTTGAAGGGATTAGGGTGAGCGCCCTATATAAAGGAGTGTTGTTTCAAATTTCAAATCATTCATTCATTCCTTTTAAATGCAATTTTGAGGAGCTGATTGGAGGAGCGGAATCCAGCAGATTGGAGGCGAATTTCTTACTGAGTTGGAGGCTAAATTTCCAGATTTTGAAGTTGTTTGAAGGATAATTTCCAGATTTTGAAAAGCTAGTGGAAGGTGAAGCTCTTTTGAAGGTTAATTAAGACATAATTCATCCAAGAAGGTCAGCAATTCAATCCTTATCCAGCAAAGTCTGATCTTCTTTCTTCATTTTTTCCAAGGTTGATAGTTAAGCTTTCAAAGAAGGAGGGTATGAAGAATTAAAATTTTTGAAGTTTATATTCAAGACTTGTGTTGATCTCATAGCAATCCTTTGAAAATCTAAGTTTTGTGCAATCTGATTTTCATTCATAATTTGAAAATTCATAATTCTTGAGTTATCATGTCATTTTCAAATTAATGTTTTGAACTATTCCCTTGAAAAGGTCTTAAGTTCCATGCTTTAAGGTATGATGCTCAAAGACCAACTTTAATCTTTTGTGTAGGCATCACATGACGACCCCCAAAGCCGGAGGGTCTACTAGCTGGCAGGCTCCCATCAAGGAAGATTAGAAGAGCGACGAATTGGAGACCAGGATCGTGTCCAAGTGGAGTAATATTGGAGACACCAACTTAGGAAACTTCAATGTGAAGAAATTTCGAGAGGCCCCCTACATTGGCAAGCCATCACCTGTTGCAAGGAAGATAATCGAGAGTGGCATCATCAAGGCGGCATGTTTCCCTCCCGCAGTCAAGTGTCATGAGTTGATGATCGAGTGTGCTCGCCACTATGACTCACAATCAAGGACGATCGTAACCAAAGACGGGAACATCTTAGCTTACCTTTCAGCGGAAGCTATAAGTGAAGCTCTTCATCTTCCAGACCATAAAGATATGATTTACAAAAGCTTAGAAGGAGCCAGCTCGATCTATGAAGATGATCCTGAGTCCTGTTTGAACTTCATTAATAAGAATTGGTTGCTCAAAAGTCGGCCTCGTCTGAACAAGATTCCCAATACACCACATAGGATCGACTTTCAGGAGGAATACAGAGACTTGATAACTTTGCTCAATCGAGTTACAGGTGCTTCTCAAGCCGCCTTCTTCGAAAAGTGGATTTTCTTCTTCATACAAGTGATAGTCCAAGGAAAGGGAATGCTTCATTGGGCCAGAATCATTAGCAATTGTCTGGACGTACAGTTAAGAAGGCTAAGACCCACCAAATCATTCCACATGAGCTCATATGTTATATATGCCTTGATCAGGAGTTTCGAATATGCAGGGCTACCTCACAGAGGAGTGATTGGAAGAGGACCCGGAGAAATAAGGGTTTGTGATTCTTATGTTCATCTGCATCATTCGCCTAGAAGTGACTACAGGTTAGTCAATGACACCTTCACAATGAACATTACCAGGATATTGCAAGGAAGAATTCACAATCGACTGTCTCTGGATGCACAAGAACTTGTGAAGAAGTATGGCGCATGGTTCATCCAGTTTCAAAAGTTCACATACATCAGAGTTCACGGGTGTCCTTCACCTCCCTACGTGTTGCAAAGATATCCAACATACAGGATAGTGCTACTTGAGGTGACTAGATAGTTGACAGCTTATGCGAAGGCATCCGAACACAAGCATGGAAATGGGATTCCCGTGCCCATCATACTAGGGAACTCAGTTGAGGTGTGTCCTAATACTCAAGCCACGGAAGATGCAGAGAAGGAATTATCTTTATACTCATTCACATCCTTTGCTTCACGAGAAAACTTTGACCCTCATGGTTATATGGAGGAGACAGTCGGTAGAAAGTACAAACATGAGTTTCAGGTGGAGGACTTTTGGATGAATCTCCCAGGTGATTTAGAGGTTAAAAGAAAGATGCATTCCAGGCTACCCTTATATCTCATCAGGAAATGCAAAGTTTATAGAGTAGCCGATCAAGCCCAGGATAATGGTAGATACCTCTTGTCGTCCTATGAGAAAGAGGACAAAGAAGTGAAGATAGATTGGAATGAACCCGAGGTTTTAGACTTGAGGGCTTTGATGACTCCCGTTTTATCCTGCACTCGCAGATGGGTGGATGTACAACATCAAAAGTTGAAGGAGCAAAATGTATCAATGACATTTACTTTGGAGGCAAGGCCAGAAGAAAGAGAAGCGAGTGTGAGTGAGAATACTTCTCATTCCAAAGGCTCAAAGAGGAAAGAAGGACCTGAGAAGAAAGAGCCTTCCAAGAAGAAGTAGAAAACAAACCCTGATCACCCACCAAGCACATCTTCCAGGCATGAAAAGGAGGCGAGTCAAGGGAAAGATCAGAGGCAGATAGTATATGAAGTTGATGAGTCTATGGAATCCATGGTACAAAATGATAAACAAGAGAAAGGACAGACACCTCAGCATTCATCAAGTCAATCTCCCCAAGTTGATGCTAATGAGCAACACGAAGAAAAGAATGATGATGAAGCAACATCTCCTTTCCGGGAAGATAGACCACTACCTAAAGAAATACAAGTGAGGGAAACAAGATCTGCCATTCTTGATTGGCTGAAAGAGAGACTGACAAGGGTAGTTGTGGTTGAAGAGGAAGAAGATGTGTTTGACTTGGAAAGCCTTATAGGAAATTCTCATGAGGTAATGGAAAAGAAGAAGGCCACAAAGATGTCTAAGGTAATTAGAGATGAGACAGGATCCAGGAAAGTGCAGGTAGCTACACCAGTGGTGGACAAATATGAGGATGAGATTCTTGCAGATGAGTATGACTTAGAAACATTTGAGCTTGGTCCACTTACCTCTGAACAAGCGATGGAAGAAGCAACTGATTCATTTGAAGCACTTAAAGATAAACTCAAAGAAGAAATGGAAAAGAATAAGAGGCTTGAAAGGGAGGTCAGTGCTTGGAGGAACTATTTTAGTCACCTTAATCAGCCCTTGAGATGTCAGGATCCAACAGTATCTCCTTTACAAGCACTCCCTCTTGAATCAGTTGGGGAGGCAGAAAGGGTGAAGAGCTTGGTTCAGCTTATGAGCTCTTGGATTGATAAATCCCACACGGTAGCCGTTGAATTTGCAACAAGAATGATGAAGACAGTTCATCGAGCTATCCAGGTCCTTGAGATAATCCATAATCTAATGATAACTGTAGCTGCATTCACTCACACTAGAGATGTTATCATTCCTGTCCTACAAGTGATAAGACAAACACCAAGACGAATTCTGGCACAAGAAAAGATAATGGATGGAGGAACCCATAACCTCCTACAATGGTCAGCTCTGCTGCAGATGAAAGAGGTCCTTTTTGAAGACATCAACACCAGATGCAGTCGAGTTGAAGGTATCATTCATCCAATTCAAGATAAGGTGTTTGAGGTGTTGTGTACCATTCTTGACAGGTGGATCGAGATTGAGACAAATGTGGACATCCAAGAGTTGGAGGAGAGAGTCAAGGTCATCTGTTGCAAAGAAGAGAGCATCATCACAGATAAGCAACGAGATCAGATGTACACTACTATGTTCCTGATTGAGAAGACCAAAGAACTTGAACCTGGATGGGAGACAGGTGTTCTCTTTGCTTTTGATCAAGTCCTTCACTTGGAAGAACGAATGAAAAATCTTCCTGAGATTCCCTTTGCTAAGATTGAGGGAATTGTGTCCAGATTCATTGAATATGCTAAGAAAGAGCATAGGAAAGGGAACAACATTCTAGATGAAAAGTTGTTATAGGATGAGGTGGTAGCTTAATTCCTATTTGTCTATGTCTCCTCGGTTTTTGTGCCAATTCTTTATTGGCTATGGATTGGTGATGTTTATCTAAATGGGGACTTTTTTGTAACAAACCCTAATTAGGGTTTAGTTGTCAAAATCTCAGCCGTTGATCTTCTTTTGATCTGGGCCATTCATTGTATTTGAGGATGCTATATATACCCTCACTCATTTCATTTCAAGGAGATAGTTAGAAAAAGTTAGAGAAAGAGAGAGAGCTTAGAGAGAAGAAAGTTATTGTGTAGTAAGATTGAGTAGTGAAGAAAGAATTTTGAACAATTGTTGTCCATTTGGCTTTGAGATCAATAAAATATTGAAGTTATGGTGTTTTATTGTAATACTTGTGGCTATCTTCATGATTGTTTATCTTTTTGAATCACTCTCAGTTGAAATAGAATTTAAGTTTAAGTTTGAAAGACTTAAGTGTTGTGCCTGATCTTTGGTAAGATTCACATTCCAAACTACTAGCTTCTTACTGATTGTAAGGATGCCTTGTGTGGTCAACTGGAAACCTTGAGATTGATTAAGAATTCAATCATTCTTGGAAGTATTTATATGTATCTCTATGATAGTATCTATATCCTTGATGATTTGAAAAACTATTGAATCCCCTTAGAAGATCGCATCAATTCCAGTAGAGTTGTAATTTCTTGGCGAAACTGAAATTGGTAGAATCTTATCAAGTCTAGTCTTCATTGAGTCATTCTTAGGAATAGTTTAAGTATCTCTTCCTTGAAACCCTTATCTTTTGACATTTTTTGAAAATTTGTTAGTGTTAGGGAAATCCTGTTCCTGCAGTTGAAAAGAGAGTAATACGAACAAGCTTTCTCTAAAAGTACATAAGGCCCCTTGAAGAAACAGCATACACAACGACCATTGGTGCTTATCCACACGTAGAGATCCTACAACCAAGAACCTTGAAGTCATCCCTATTGATCCTTTTCGCGACATCTTTAGCATTCGTAGGCTTTATTCAAGAGAGGATAAGATACCTCTGGGTATTTTATTCTATGTTAGGTCGTGTACAAAATACACATCAACAGGTAGCCCCCCCTTAAACTGCAGTGCGCTTGGTAAACTTTTTAATATGACCAATGACGTTGGTGTGACATGTCCTTCAGTACCATGTGGGCTGGGGAGACTTGACCTTGTGGCCTTGTGCTTTACCACAAGAAGCCCTCGCCAATCGAGCCAGCCCACAACCTATCTAACTTATGATTAGGTGGGGCAATGATGGACCAATTATTGAGAGTAGCTAATCTCTCATTTGCTTTGGGCTCAACTAGACGTAAGAGGGGCTTCTCTAGAGGTGTACTTAATAGTATTGATCACAATTGAAGATG
Organism: Cryptomeria japonica; assembly: GCF_030272615.1. NCBI lineage: Eukaryota > Viridiplantae > Streptophyta > Pinopsida > Cupressales > Cupressaceae > Cryptomeria > Cryptomeria japonica. The sequence goes on from NC_081405.1 coordinate 443,341,335, forward strand.
TGCAAGTAGGCAAACATGTAGTAGTACCCAATGCATGCCTACCTCAAAAAGCTGTCTCTAGACCAAGGACTAACATACTACTCATAAGACCTCTTATTATCTTGATAAGCACATCATTGCATAGTTGCAAGATGTGGGTTTGTACAACATAATTCTCCAAAGGTAAGAACAATTATCGATTGCTGATAATGTTTTCCTTGGTTGAAATATTGAACCATGAGGTGCATACAAACTAATTTCCTATTCCTAAAATATCGGTGAATGATGTTTTCATTTAGAGTGCATGGTGGATCATTACTTCGAGGATCAATGCCTATTCATTGGTCTGCAAAGTCATAGGATACCGTGAGAGACAAAATATCAAAATCACAAAGGAATGAGTTGTTCATAAACATGCACCACAAATAATGATATATAATTATTGAACATTCTTATTATCCATCCCATATTGGAAAAAATCATATGGATTAAGGAAGTGAGCATTAGAAGGCTTGTATTGAATTATAATGTTGTGACAATCATTAAATACCCATTATATTTATACCAACAAGTGTGGCAAGAGAGAACATAAGCATAAAATGCCCCTCAAGATCTACAATGGAGCCGTGGAAACATCCATTTACAATATTAACCTCCCTATTATTTATAAAGAATGTTTTGATCTAATGGCAACTGGATTTGTAGTGGTTGAAGCCTTAGATGCTCCTTCACACCTTAGTAACTTGGAGAGCAAAAATGATTGACCTTTTATTCTTCTAGAAAACTAACTAGCATATAAAGTGCTTTGTTGGAGGCCTTGTCGCTTCGAGAATCAAGGAAGAATTGCAGGTTGTGAATGTGGCATGTAATGTAAGCTTAGATTCTACCAAATCCATTGAATGAGAAAACTAGAACAAGCACGAGGAGTGACCCTATGTTATCGGTTCTTGCCAAAAATGGTTGGGTCTTGGTCCTGGTCCGTGCCTGGTCTTGGTCCGAGCCTGGTTCGACCTAGGTCCCACCCGAGTCTTGCCCAGGCGGCTGGGTTCCCTGTGGGTCCTGTGACAGGACCAACAGGGAACCCAGCCGCTTGGGCAGGACCCGGGTGGGACCCAGGTCGAACTCAGGAGGACCCGGGAGAACCCAAGCCCGTGGGTTCCCAAAAACGGGGCCCATGGGTTAGAAAGCAATTTAAAACAATTAAAAAACAATTTTTTTAATCTTATTTTTACATCTAAACCCTAATCCGCCCCTCTATGATGCATTTCATGCATCAAAACATGCATTCAACCTATTCTACTTGCATTTTTGAAGATTTTTTCTCTACAATCAGGCTTCTTAGTTTTTGTATTTTTCTTCGAAGGTGACGACTACGAAGGTGTGAGACACGCATCAAAGGCATAGGAATCACCGGAGAAGAAAGATTTAGCCATTAAAGGTAATAGGAATCACAGGTTAGAAAGCAATTAAAAACAATTAAAAAACAATTTTTTTAATCTTATTTTTACATCTAAACCCTAATCCGCCCCTCTATGATGCATTTCATGCATCAAAACATGCATTCAACCTATTCTACTTGCATTTTTGAAGATTTTTTCTCTACAATCAGGCTTCTTAGTTTTTGCATTTTTCTTCAAAGGTGACAACTACGAAGGTGTGAGACACGCATCAAAGGCATAGGAATCACCGGAGAAGAAAGATTTAGCCATTAAAGGTAATAAGTGAATCTGAATTTTTTTCAAGTTTTCAAGAATTTTTCCAAGTTTTTTTGAAATTTTTAAATTTTTTTAAAAAGTTTTTTAAAGTTTTTTAAATTTTTTTTAAAGAAGTCTTGTATATTTTTTTACACTTTGTATGCATAGTATGGGGTTATAATACCGAAATTTTAATAATTTTTTTCAATAATGTTGTGCATTCTCTTTTCATTTTAGGTGCATTATTCATATAATCATACATAATGGCTGGAACTGGAAGTGCAAGTGCAAGCTCTAGTTCAATTGCAAATGTCCGAACTGAAAATACCCCCTTCAAAATTGATCAAGATTCACCACTTTGGCATTATACAACAATGATCAAGCCAGTGTCTGGTGGTGGGGGTTTTGTTTGGCAATGCAACCATTGTGGGACTGAGTATACCAGCTCATACTTTCGAGTGAAAGGCCACCTTTGTTTCATCCTTGGGCGTGGAATAAAATTTTGTAAGGGATCAGATGGCAAGGGGCTATCAAAAGCTCTAGTTTTGGGATATATTAGAGAACAAGAGGAAGCTGATAGGAGAAGTAGCAAAGCAAAGACTGATCATCCTCTTGTCCATCCAAGCTCAATGTCTAAGAGGCCTTCTAGTAGCATTGGCTCCACAAGACTAGCTAGTTCACATCCTTTCATGCAAAACCCACCAGTTGATGCAGTAGAGAATCAGAATGTTGTGGCTTCACGGAAAAGAGGCCCATTGGATTTTGCCTTCAAAAAAGAACTGAGAGAGATTGCAGATTCCAAAATTGGGCGTTGCCTTTATGGCAATGGGCTTCCTTTCAACCTTGTTAGATCACCTTACTTTCGGGACATGGTGCATACTCTTTGCAATACACCTTCTGATTATGTTTGTCCAGGGTATGAAAAGCTGAGAACCACCTTATTGGCAAAGGAGAAAGCATCCGTAGAGTCACAGTTGAAGGTCATCAAAGATACATGGCAGGAAACAGGTGTGACCATTGTTTCTGATGGATGGAAAGATTGTAAAAATAGGCCATTGATCAATGTTATAGCAGTGTGTCCTAAAGGGGCAATGTTTTTGAAAGCAGTGGATTGTGAGGGGCAAGTGAAAGATGCAAGTTTCATTGCCAATATCTTGATAGAATGCATTGACATGGTGGGCCTCAAAATGTTGTCCAAGTTGTAACTGACAATGCTAAAAATTGTAGGGCAGCAGGGACTATAGTGGAGGCTACATATGGTCACATCTTTTGGACACCATGCGCAGTACACTCACTCAATTTAATCATGCAAAAGCTTGGCACACAAATTGATTGGGTGAAAAAACTGTATGCGAAGGGCGAGGAGATTCAAATGTTTGTGACTAATCATCATATGTCACAAGCCATTTTCAGGACCTTCTCCAAGTTGGAGTTGTTGAAGGTAATTTATAAATTATAATTACTAATTTTAAATTTTATTTTTTAACTTTTTAGTTTTAAATTTGTATTTTTAATAGACTTGCATTTGATATATGTTGTGTATTTTGTTATGTCATGTTAGGTTGCTGAAACACGATTTACATCTCACACGCTCGTCTTAAGACAACTTCTGAAGGTGCGAGACGCCTTGAGTTCTATGGTCATCAACAACTTGTGGAGTGTATGGAAGCAGTCCCACACAGAAAGAGCTCTAAAAGTAAGAGCATTGATCCTTAGTGAGAAATGGTGGGATGATGTGGAATATGTTTTGAATTTCACTGAGCCCATCATGAGCATGATTAGGTATGCTGATACTGATCGCCCATGTTTGGGCGAGATTTATGATGGCATGGATTGCATGGTGGAAAAAATAAAAGAAGTAATAAATAGAAAAGAAAATGACCCAACGGAAACATTTTTCAAAGTTGTGTAGAAAATTGTTGTTGACCGTTGGAACAAGATGACCACCCCCTTACATCTCTTAGCATTTGCTTTGACGCCAAAATTTTATAGTGCAGAGATGCTTGCAACACGAAGGAGGGTGCCACCATATAGAGATGCAAAGGCTGCTTCTGGCTATAGGGCTGCCTTTAAAAAGATATATCAAGATGAGGAGACAAGAAATATTGTCATGAGGGAGTTTGGCCAATTTGTATCTGCAAAAAATCATGATGTTGTAGCTCTTAATGCTAGATATGGGATGGATGCTGATGAGTGGTGGTATGTACATGGTCAAGGGTCCGTTTACTTGCAGCCTCTTGCAATTAAACTTAACTCCCAAGTATGTATCTTTTTATTTTTTATTTTTATAGTTTTCCAATTCCATTTGATGCTATCATATTTTTATTTTATAATTTTAATTTATAAATTTCTAATTATGTTTTAACTTTTAACAGGTTGCAAGTTCTTCTTCAGCTGAGCGGAATTGGAGTACATACTCCTTCATCCACTCAGTCAAACGTAATCGTTTGGGTGCAAAGAAAGCTGAGGATTTGGTCTACGTACACTCCAACCTTCGTTTGTTGTCACATAAGGACCCTGAATATAGTGAGGGTGTAACAAGGAATTGGGATCTAGCCCCTGAGTGTGCTGATTTAGATGCTACAGTTGCACAACTTTGCCAAGTCTCTATAGACGAGGCGGTTATGGAATTTGAGAGAGACATAGCTAGTGGGAGTGGCATTCCATTTGATATTTGGTTCAATTGATGCTGAATTTGAACCACTTGATGACCGTGGGCTTGGGTTGGATGCTTCAGATGAAGATGAATATGGAATTTAAATGCCATAGATGGCTTGTAATTTGAATGTTTAACTTTATACTTTATTGTGTCATGACATTTTCACATTTTGAAACTTGAAACTTGAATATTATCTTTTTTGCAAATTATGAATATGATATTACATTTATGATTTATGATATATCAATATCAGAATATTTATTGGCATTGGCAATTATGGATTTATGATTTATGATTTATCTGTTATGATTTATGTATGGTATGGGAAAGTTACATTGTATGTTTGAACTGTGAACATATATAATTTTGATGTTTGAAGTTTGAACATATATATATATAAAAAAAAAATTAAAAAATATATATATATGTACGGACGAACTGGTACCCGTACCCAAATTTTTTTTTTTTTTGCCGAATCCGTGAATCCGTACCCAAATCCGAACCTGAATCCAAACCGGAACCGGTAACTTAGACGAGGACCATTGAGAGTTGGAACTCCAACAACTATATTAATGATTGCATGTTTGTCTTCATTCTCCATCATTTTAATTGTGTGTGAATTTGTGCCCTAATGATGAACAATTGTTGTTGGGTGGGAAAACCCTTTGGAGTAGTTGTTGCATAGAATTTGATCATTAATGATGACTTGGGCTATGCAAGGAGGTAGGTAGGAATGAATAATGCAAAATATGAGAGTTGTGGAGTTTTGAGGATCAAGGGTTTGGAATGCCTCACAACCCATGCTAGAGGCAAGCAAATTAGGATATTGTTGCATCCTCAACTTCGAAAGGATATATGAAGGAAATTATTGGGAGTCAAGGATCAAAGATACCACAAAATCTATACCACTTGTTTGGGATTGGGAGTATGCCATACCTCATGCCCAATGCAAACAAACAAATGTATCTTTGCATCTTTGACTTTGAAAAGAATGTTAAGGGAAGCATTGGGAGTTAGGGATCAAGGATACTAAGGAATTCATCCACTAGACATTCAAATAAAGATAGGTTTTAACTTTGAACCCAATAAGGTAACAACGTAGAATGTCGGGGATACTTCACGAACCATGCCCTAAAGTGTTTTGTTAAAGGAATTCTTGCATTGCTGACATTGAAAAATTATACAAGGGGAAGTATTGTAAGTGTCTTGGAGTGTCTGAGGAAAAGCATGTTGGTAAGAGAAAGTTCAAAACTCCAACAAAGACAAGGTAAAAAGTGATGGTTGAGAGAAAGGTACACTAGGATGGGAAACTCTGAAATTTCAACAACTAGTACAGTTTTTGGAATTTGATCAAAAAACATCCACACTTTGACTTTTACTTCTAGTACATGAACATGGGGAAAGATGGAGAACAACTCTTTTGCAAACTGTGACCAAGGGAAACTCATTAGGAATTATCTCAGATTGGTTATAAATGATGGGCGAAATGTGGCCAAATGCACAAAGGAACTGGAACCCAAGCAAATATGGACACTGTTGAATTGGCTGCTGTCATGCTCCCTGGTTGCAGCAGTGTTAGAACCCTAATCACAGCAGTCCTAAACCCTAAACGCAGCAGTTCTAAACCTAGTCGCAGATATATAAGCTTGAGTGATTAAATAAAGCAAGGGGCCAACTAGGATAATAATAATTAAGATTTGGAATGATCAATTATACGGAGCAATTAATCAATGAAGCCAGAAATTTTTGTTCTGCAAAGCAATATAAATATATATGATGCTAGGGCCGACCTTCTAGTTCAAGCACCCAAAATTGAAGGAGAAAATTAATAAATAAAAATAAGTTGTTATGGTGGCTGAGCTAGGCTGTTTGAGCGCCCAAAATTGAAAGGTAAGTGAATCTAAATAAAAATATAATATTCAAGCGCTGCTAGGGCTGACCTTCCCTTGCTTTTGGCACCCCTTTTGGTGAAGATTTTAAATGCAAATTAAATATGATATATATAATATACTGGCCGGCCAGGTTGAAAGAGCATAGCCACTCAACGAAAAGGCATGCCATGGGGGTATAAATAAGTGTTCTTGGGAGGACATTTATGCTATCTGCTCACTCAAAGATCTTTCTAAAAGAAGCAGATCAAAGCGAAGCAGATCTGTTATTAATAACAGGTTCAGGCATACAGCAGTTTGATATTTTAATTATAACTTGGTATGGAATTCTTATGATATACATAGCATGATTATTCTTAATTATGACTGCTCACTTCTGAACTATATGTACATATGTACATATGTATACATATGTATATATATAATATGTATATTTGCGTGTGCGTGTGTGTGTGTGTGCGTGTATCTATATATATAGGTATATGTATACAATACATACATACATATATACATATATACATACTATATATGTAGATGTGTGTGTGTGTGTGTGTGTGTGTGTGTGTGTGTGTACATATATATGTACATATATATATTTATATATACATGTATATGTACATATACATATATATACATGTATGTATATATATACATATATGTATATATATACATACATGTATATATGTGTATATACATACACACACATATATATATATTATATACATATATATGTAGATGTATATATGTATATATATGATGTATATATACATATATATGTATGTATATACATAGATATAGTATTAATGTATGTTTTCTTACATATATATATAGAGAGTGTATGCCATGATGTGAATATTATTTATATGCTTGTCTAATTGATACAATCAGCCATGATAGGGATACTAAGGGATTACAAGGAGGGGAAACAGCGATGAGGTCCTCTTCTAAGTATGCCACCTCATGGTGGTTGACTGGTGGTCCCATGAGGCCAAGGGGGTGCAAGGAGTGCTCTGCCCTTGGGCTTAGGAGGGAAGGATTCTTGGGACACCCTATTGCAATGCACCTCAACACTCTATCATGGTTGATCAATAGGCTAAGGAGTCCAATCATAAGGAATGGAGTAGGATGGCACAATGAAGGGGAAATGGTTATGGACACCTCACCAAGTACACCGCCTCATATGGATGGCAAAGGGCCACATGAGGCCAAGAGGGATGGTTTATTCTCTCTTGGGCCTAGGCTAGAGGATCTCTTGGGCACCCTATCAAGTCATCTTATCCTAGCTTCCCTATGGTTGAATTTTCCCTATAAATTAGAGATATCTTATGATTAAGTTTACGTTCCTAACCCTAGTAGGAAAGATCTATTTTATGGATTACGCCTTCAATGAGCTTCAAGTTTTAGGGAAAAGCTAGGGCATTCCTAAAAAGGGGACATTACAGCTGCCAACGCCTCCAATGGTAGTGTGGGATTTTCATGTGTATTCATTCCTTAAAACAATTGTAGAATGGAGAGATTAACCTTTCATAAGAAAACAAACAAAGATTGGTTTAAACTATTCAATAATGCATATTGCCTAAGAAGTATTAGGTTCATTCCTAAACAAATATACTAAGAGCTGGGTTTTAAAGATGTTGAAAAAGCTTCATTATAGGGAAGAAATGCTGAAGGTACAAAAGAAAGGTAAGAGAAGTGCCCTTGGTTCAAGATTTGATGCAGATGACTGTTGACAGAGTGCACATGGAATCTAGGCAATATGTATCAGAATTGTTTTAGGGAGACTCTACCAGTGCAAATTGCCAACTTGGTATTGCAAACTGAGATGTGCAAGATCATAAATTATGTATGATGAAGTAGAGGCATGCTGACCTCGACACAGACAACTGTCACACTTTTGGAGAGTGCTCATATTAATTTACAGGTCCTCACTGTGCTTAGAGGTTTCTGATCTGGTACTTTGGTAGAAAGATATTTGGCCGAAACCTGTGTAGTTGGGAAGAGAAAAAGGTTTGGGACTGCTTGGGAGCCTCCTTCAGTCTGCCCCCTTTCTGTTCTTTTTCGACCTCACTTACATTCTATGGAAGAATCAGAATGTGTGTAGCAGCCTAGGTGTGCTGTTCTAAACTAAAACAACAAATGAAAGCTTTAGAGAACACATATCCTATAGGTTTCTTGAGACATGCGTAGAGTGCTTTGTGTTCGTAAAGGATAAAGGTTATGAGAAAAGGCTAGATGCCAAGGGGCTATGGTGTGATTCTACACGTTCAGATTCTAGAGAAGTTATCACAGCGGCAGTAAAAGAATATGCAGGATTAATGGTGGAGGTTTATTGGAATAACAGAAGAAATAGATAATGATGGAAGCAATGAAAATGAAATACAGGAAAGGGCATTGGAAGAAGGGAAATATTTGCAAGAAGAATACTCGTGGGAGTCATGTTGTCATGTTTGTAATCCAAAGTATAGCTTCACAAACGTTGTTGCTTCAAGGTTCCAGAAAATCCCTTGGAGTAACAGAGAATAAAATATAGCTTTAAAAGATTGCCAGAGATTGCAAAAGCTAACAAGACATTATCAGCAAAGGGTTGGATTTGTTAATTTAAGAAGTTGTCATGAATGAGAGCAGTTTTAAAAGAAAAAACATCACTGAAATTGGCTTTTGATTGTTTTAGAAAGCTTCAAATCCCACAGATGCTATTGCCATTTCAATAGTGACTAGCTCACTACTACAACCTTATAGGTTTTGAAAAGAATGCACAGAGACAGGATTTGGGAATGTTGGGCTACACGGCATTTTTGACTTCTGGTAAAAGGCTAAAGAATTGGTTTTAGTGTAAGCTAAAACATGTGTGCGTGTGTGTATTATATATAACATAGGTTAGTAAATTAAGAAAAATGTAAACAATCTTACATATCACTGAAACATAAGGGAACAGAACTGCATACATTAGTTGCATTAATCCCATCTCATATCAAGCTTATCTGACATTTGTGGGCTTAGTCACCTGCAAGGTTTAAGATCTGCTTAAATTATCTACATATGATCTGTCATCGTCAGCAGTAAAAGTAGTGCTAACATATTTGATGTACATTACTGAGTTTCAATTTAGACGGACAAACTAAAATGGTTCAGGTTGAATGGAAAATGTGTCAGCTTAAACCAACCTAATACCTGTATTCAAATATGTGAGTGGAATGTTTGCAGGGTAAATACAAGCATGCAAACAAAAACAAATTAACGAAAAGTAGGCCTGGGGATACCTTGAGCCCTGGGGATGTTTTAAGCCACTGCCAAACGGTACCCAATGTTTTCGGGGCAAAGTTGTTTCTTTTAACCTCAACAAGAATGTTTAATATAATGTTATGCAAGATCATTCATGCGCTAAGTGGCCTTGCATATCATGATGACATATGAATCCAATTTATATAAATTTTAAGCTTCAAAATATTTGTATCTAATCTTTTTAATTAAACTAGTACTGCAAGTTCAATTTTTTTTCAGAATTTGTTCCATGTGTTAAATAGCCCATAGATCTTTTAATGCCTCAAATTTAACATTTCACTAAAGAAAGAAAAAATTGGGCTCCATAAGCCTATGGTGGCTCCACCATAAAACCCTGATCAGCTCCACTTGACACTAGAGGCTTCTTTCATGTGGTAGAGAATGGCACAATATCGCTATTGTGTACAACTAGAAAGTTGTAAGTCAAAAGTTAGAGTATTGTCAAATGTGGGTGACCATATTGCCACGGGCCTTAAAAACCTCTGAGGATGTAAAGATGAGAATGGAATGTGCAAGCACTAATGAGCCTTATGCTGTGACAAGGGAATGATTAAAGCTTGTGTAGTATTATCATGAATTTGATTGAACTCCCAAATTCTTAAAGGCCCTATGATTGATTGGTAACATAATCTATCATGAGTGAATCCTGGGAGTCGATCACAAAATTTGCAAGAAAATCTGATATCCATTTTGCCTCTCATTAAATGAAGCAGAATAACAACATCTATAAAGAATCTAGCACCGCTTAAGCCCATTTAAGAATGTTTCTCAACTTCTAATTAAAGAATGTTTTATATTAGATATAGAGAACAAAACAGGGTCTTATAATATAAGGAGCTGGAGCTCCATACAGTCCATCAAAATATCACCTGTTGCTATCCGAAAGGAGAATACATACTAACTCTACTGCATATCACAAAAGGGACAAAATATGCTCAGACCAAATCATTCCCAACAGCCCTTAACAGAGGTTATGTATTCACACTGATCATAGTCATGTACCAATAGGAGGAAAGATGTCATCATCCGGATCCACATCTTTCACAACTGGCTCATACTTACATCTCTTAGCAGCTTGCAGCAGACTATCTTCTTCAGGGGCTTAGAAATATCTTTTTTCTTGATGCACTCCTTCGATATCTCCAGCTCCTCCTTATTGAGATTGTCTCTCCCTTGGGGGAAGAAGTGTGCACCCTCGACTTCTGTTTTGTACACTATTGATAAACCTTCTTTGAGTAGGATCATTAAACTGTCTTTTTGAATTTCCATTGTAACAGAGACCTGCAAGATAATAAAGATGAAGATGAGTTCACTACTGAACTCAGTAAGGCTCCTTCTTTTGCTTTGGAAGACCTTTTCGTTCCTCTTCATGCAGGGAAACCACAAAATTTCATTAGTCAAAATCAGCCAAAAAGAATTAAGCTCAACACTAAAAGTTTGCACATATCCACAGCTAGAATTAAGCCCAGTACTAAAAGTTTGCACATATCCAGAAAGAGTTTCAAACCAAGAAAAGTTATTTCTAGTATCCCAACCAAAATTGTGCCCAACAAATAAGGACCAAACAGCTAAAGCAAATTGACAGTTAAAGAACATATGTTCAAAAGGCTCCGATTTGTAATGTCCCATTTGGGAATATTCAATATTCTTTTATTTTACCCTAAAATCACAATTCCAACTAAAAATAAGAAATGCAATATAGTTAAGCATATAAATTTACCAATTGAAATACCTTTAACAAGATAAATCCTGGTTTAGGTCCTGCACATAATATTGGTCCCTTGGAAATTGACAATAAATTATAAGTCAAGATAACATCTATTTTTTGACTTATAATTAGTATACATCATGAAATCATATAAACATTCTTATATAAAAAATCCAATGGGGATTCCCATAATAACCTCATTAGGAATTTGTTGAAGCATTTGCAAGCCTCACTCTCAAGGTTGGTCACCCTTGCAATGCGAGAGCATGGAAGGTGGGCCACCCTTTGAAATGTCCCCCACAATTTTTTTTAATTTTTAGACACAAGGAATTCGCCCATTAGTGTTAGCATGATAAAATATTGAGAGCAATACATATTGGTTGTTGGACCAGCCACTTCCACTTTTCAGTGGGACAAAGAAATGCTGGAAATTAACAACAACTTGGCGGTATTATTAGCCAATTACAAATCCAAGAAGATTGAAGTTAAGTAAATGACAGTCACTGAACCACTTTTCAGCGGGAGGACTAGGAATAACAAAGCTATCACTAGACCACTTTTTCAGCGGGAGGACTAGGAATAACAAAGCTATCACTAGACCACTTTTTCAGCGGGAGGACTGGACTACAAAATGAAATAGAGATAGGTGGCGAAGCCAGCCTCTTCCACTTATTCAGTGGGCAATACAAGAAAGTATAGTGCAGAATGAAATGGATTGTTTCAGTACTACTAAACACAACCTTACAATAAGCAACTCTGCAAGATACTGTCAGTACAATAAAGTTCTAATCTCTAATAGATATAAGAAGGTACTCCAAGAAACTACAAAACAAGAAACTGGAAAACACAAGCCAAAATGAACATTTTGCCAAGTCTGATACAACTTAACAGCATCACCAAAAATCAGACCAGCAGCACTGTGAAGTCCATATCTACATCAAAACGCCTCTGAATGAGCTCCAGTAAATTGCAGATGAAGCACAAGAGCTAGGTGGCCAAGGAAGGACAAGGAAACACGCCACCAAAGGGGTCTCAGCAAGGGCACACTCTTTAAAACAGAAAATTGAACTAGGGCAAACAGCAGCAAGTTCGATTTGAAATATGAAATCAACCACTCCACCAAAATCCACTAAAGTCTAAGCAAAAGGGCGCCAAGAGCATACAAAACTTTTGAATCCGTACCCACAAAATTCAAATGAAAGCTCCAACCAAAATGAGCAGAAAAGCGGATCAGCTGTAGGGTTTCTTCACCAATTTATCACACCAAACTTCTTTAAATCCACTGGTAATCTCTGAATGAGATCACTCTGTCAGCTAGGAGTAATCTTTCAAACTCGAAACTGAAGATGAGCTAGGAGGGCACACAACCCCGAAGCCAAGACTCTGAAAGCAATTCAGTAGCACTTCGTTATCAAATTTTAGCATCCCAAAACAAGAGCCCAACACTCTTATTTATAACCTTGGCGCCTCCAAATTCAAATTCACATTCGCTCCAAATGGATGCCAAATGCAAATGCAAGATCATTTTACATTAATTTGAAATTTGCATTTCATTTCCCTTTTCTTCCCTAATCGACCTTCAAGAGGTGCAAAAATATTTTATTAAAAATGACAATAAAATAATAATGTTGCATCCAAGGTAGTTAAGTGAAATAAATTATAAAATTAACTTATTTCCCATAAGGCATCCATCTTGCCTTATTAATATTTCACTTTATAAAATATTTTTCCTCAACAATAAATCGCTCAACCCAATGACACAAAATAATACTTTATCACCTCAAGTCGACCCCTTAAGTCATAACCAGAAATACATGAGTCATACGCCCAGGCCAAGGGGGCATTAAAAAATATTAAAACTTTTCCCATGTGCTGAACCACTACCATAGTGAGCTGAAGGCCAAAAGTACTGAAACTGCACTGCCAGAAATAGCCTCTGAACTGGACCACTGAAACTTGCCAAAAATAACACTTACTAAAAATAGCATACTGCTAAAAATAGTAAGTGTGTCCAAATGCATTTTAACCACATTCTGAGCAGTCGTCGCAACTTACAAAAAATAGTAAGTCCGAAAAATTCTTCAGATTCATTTGCTTGTCACACCATCGTGAAGAACTTTGAAAACCCAAAAAAACCTAAAAATAGTAAGTTTACCAAATTCTACTGATTGCTACACATGTACCATCACTGCAAAGCTTTCTGAAAACCCAAAAGGAATCTAGAATCAAAACTGTAAAACTCCAACATGCAAGCTGCCAAAATTACAACCACATCCTCCTAGGAAATAGGAAACTGTAATTTTGCCTTTGACTGACCAACGGTGTTGTGACGTTTTCACACATCGCCCCATTGCAAATGGAGACCCCCTACTTTTTAGGCCCTTCTGGTTTGTGGCTTTGTTTTTCTGGGTATTTTTCGTAGCAGTCTCGTCAGTCTCTCTGCTTTGCAAGTGTTTGGGGGTCATATTGATTAAGTTTGCTTTTCGTTTGAGCAAATTTGGTTAAGTCTAGGACTCGTTTTGTCAATTTTAGGATTTCTGCCTTTAGTCCTAGATTTTAGGGGTTTTTGTTAGGGTTTTGGAAAACTAAGCTTACAACTGGAATCAGGACCCTTCAAGGAACTTCCCAGTAAAATTTGAGCGAATTTTGAGCACTTACTATTGTTAGTAAGTTTCACTACCTCTCGGATTGGTCTAATTTTGCCAAAAATCAAACTTACTATTTTTAATAAGTGCTTTTGCGACCTATTTTGCCCAAACCTTGACATTTTGAAACACTTACTATTTGGGAAAATCTATTTTTGGGAGGATCTTCACAAGAAAACACTGAAAGCTGAATATCTCTGAAGACGTTGAAGACTGAACGTTCTTGAAGACCATTTCTAAATCCGGAAGAGTCCGAAGGCAGACAAGTTGGATCAAAAAAATGGTTAAGTATGGAACTCCTATTCCAGAAGAAGAAAGCATGCAAAATCATATAAGTCTGGAAATTCACATCAATCCACCAATGTCATCTAGATCTGGAAATGGCCTGAAATTTGATTAAGTCTGAAAATTTGAAAGATCCTCCAAAATCCAAAATTTGCATTATGATTCGTAGGGACCTGAAACCACTCTCAAACATCCTGACAATATATATGGAATATAACTTAAAGTATAAGAAAGGAAAAAGACATATTGAAGATGCCACTTATACTTGAATGTTATATTTTATATATATCTTGATGAAGAGAATGGGGAAAAATCATGAAAATCTTTCCCCAAGTCAATTCAGCGCCCAAGTTTGGCCAAGGGCGCCAAACAAAGGAGTCCATGGAGAACGTGGAGAATGTGAAAATCCTTGCCTAGGTGGTTTTAGCGCCCATACTTCACCAAGGGCGCCAAAGTGAAATTGACATGAAAAGCATGGAAAATTGTGAATTCCACCACTTAGTGAAAATTTCGCCCTACTCCAAGGGAGGGCGCCAAAGTGGAGTGCTCAAGGAGAATGGAGAAAGTTTAGAATTCCACGCCTAATGGAGATTAGCGCCCAAGCCATGATGAAGATGCCAAAGAGGTGTTATCTTGGAAAACCTTCAATGTGATGAAATTCCTTCTTCCTAGCAAAATTCCGCTCTAAGACATGGAAGGGCGCCAAAGTGGACGATGCATGGAAAGATGTTGAAGTTAATAATTCCTTGCCTTAGGGAGAATTGCGCCTAAGGAAGGTACCAGGGTGCCAAAACTTGATGGTCATGGAAAGCTTCAAAATCACAAAATTCCTTACTATTGCGGAATCATTGCCCAAGTCCAAAGGCAGGTGCCTAAGGCCAGGGATCAAGGATGAATGCTTCAAGATGAGATTTCCTACATCAAGGTCAAAATTCCATGCCCAGTCAGGTTGTTGAAGAGAAATTTTTTGAGGCATGGAAATAATGAAAGTCCTTCACCAAGTTGGATTCCACGTTCAAGTCAAAGAATGAAGAGAAATTGTCTAAGGCATGAAAATCCAAGGGTCAAGGAAGAATGAAAAGCAAAAATCCCCTCGAGAATTTTTTTGAAATTTCCTTTTTTAGAGACCAATTCTTATCAGAATCCGAAATGTTTTGCAGATTTGCACTCGCGGGAGAATTCTCTCTCTCCTGGACCCGGGTCCTAAATTTTAGGAAATTTCCTAAAAAGTAGATGTGAAAATTGGTTGAAAAGCTCCCTACGAACATGATGAATTCAAAGAGCACAAAAAATTCTTTCCTTAGGGAAGAATTGAGCCCAAGAAGAAGAAATTCTAGGAAAGGTGAGAATTTGGCTAAGTGTCGGAAATTCCTTCCTTCAAGACAAAATTCCAGGAAAGGTGAAAAATTGATTGAGTGTTTGAAATTTCTTCCTTTAGGACATAGTTCTTGGAAATCATGAAAATTGGCTAAGGCATGAAGAGTTTCCTTCCTTAGGGTAAGGAACAAATTTCTTTCCAAAGGAGAATTCCTTCACAACATGAATTCCATGCCGGGATGAATTGAAGGTAAAAAAAACAATTTCTAAGGCAAGGAAGGAATCAAAGTTGAACTGAATAAGCAGAATTTCCCTCGGAAAAAAATTTGAAAAATCCATTCTCGGGAATCAAATCACATCCAAATTTCAAAATTTTTACAGATTTGGATTCGTAGGAGAATTCTCTCCCTCTTGGGCTTGAAACCCTAATTTGTGGAAAATTCCTAAAAAATAGGAGATGGTGAAAATTGATGGAAAACCTTCTCCAAGCAAGGAAAGTTGAAGAGACTTCAAGAAAATTTTTCCGGAATCAAATTTTCTCTCTCCAACAATTCTAGATGTGCAGGAGCGGATATACGACGACAGGGTCCACTTGCATGGCGAGGATCTATTGAATGCATGGCAGTATGGTGGTGCATTCATTGCTGGAATATTTGACCAAATGGCGACCCGGTCATTGCATGAAGAATTAATGGAGCATCTTTCGCATGCAACCGTCACATTTATGACATTATGGCAGATTCCTTCTGCATGCCGCTGTCACGTTCAGGAGATGATGGTGCATTTATGGCATCATGGGCGATTTTTGCATGAGGGTACATTCATTGCATAGTGGGTACTTTTTGAATGTAATGTTTAATTAATGCTTTATGGGTGCCATTTTTGGCAGGATTGTAATTAATCGTATATGGGCTTAATGGGTGTTAAATGCTGATTCCCACCTTGTTGCATCTTGAGTGGGGAATCTTCTAGGGCGAAACCCTAACTAGGGTTTCGCATGTAATCATGGCCTGAGTCCTATATAAAGGGGTGACCCCCCCCATTTATAAGGGAGGAGAGATTATTATTTGAGATTGTTGCATCAGGATTGTGAAGTAGCCAACTTAATACATTGTTCGATTTTGATGGTGTATTTTTGTTCTATTTTGGCAATCTGCATGGTCTTGCTCTCTTCAATTAGACTAGATTTGCTTATATGTTGTTAGGAGAATTGGATTTAATAGGAGTACTTTTTGCAGAATTCGAGCTCATACTTTTGGTGTGCAGCTGATTGTTGTATACTGTGCAAAGTTAGCCTGAGCCTTCTGATGTGTGTATGCTTAACTTCGATCATTAGTAAAGATTGTTCGATCCGATGGTCCATATTGGTGATCTTAAAAACCTCCACGCACCCTGTGAAGATTGCACCGCCTTCGTGTAGTTGTGCTTTGCTGGTGAAATGAAGCGTGGTTTGATTCTGCATGAGTGATCCTGTCTCATGTTCTTAGGATTAGATTAGCTTTAGCATAGTTCTCTCTACCCTACTCTCATTTACTTTCTGTATAATTCAAAAATCACAAAATATCTAAAACTAGAGTTTTCATTACAAATCATCCGTGTAGAAATCCTTGAGCTTGCATGAGTTTATCATCTTCTTCAATTGAACACACGTAAGACCCCTTGGGTTAACGACAAACCCATCAAACAACTGAGTCACATCCACGCACTGAAGGAACCTTGGAATTAGCCATTTGAACTTTAAGCAATCTTAGCATACGGACTGATCTTGATCAAGAGAGGATAAGGTGACCGTTGGTGACTTTATTCTGTGTTCGACATTGTCAAAAAAACAAGTCAACAAACAGGTCTCGGGATTGGCCAACAATCCCCAAAACAAACTAGAGCGGAAAAGGGGACATTACACCCTTCCATCCTTCAGTTCACCTTGGAGGCTGGTCATCCTCCTTGTTCAGGCCCAAGAGCATGGAAGGCTGGTCTTCCATTTCACCTCCTGGCCCACGGGCATGGAAGGCTGCCCGTCCATTCCATCCTGGGGTGGCATACTTGATGGGACCTCAAGCCGAATGGCACTCTAAGCCCCCTGGTCCATGAGCATAACATTCATCTCAGGGTGGTGTACTTGGGTCTCGTGATCTGTTTCGAAAGAATTTGTAACCTGCAAATTTATGGTGTTTCTTGTTCATCTGTAGTTGTTTTCTGGTCTGGCTTCATATTCTTTAACAGTTTTGGTCTATATTGGATACTGATTGAATCTTCTTTTGCTGTGGCAGAAACAATTGTCATCATCAATATTTCCTGATACATGATTAATGACAAGATTGGTAATTTTCACTGTATCTCTATAGGCCATAAATGATAATTCATGCGAATGTGAGAGGGAATACCATTTAGTAGTCCAAGGGGTTGAGCTTAATTGGTTGAAGCATTGAGTTCTCATTGTGGAGACGCAAGTTCAAATCCCAAAAGGGACAATTAATATGGAATTCCAAGTTGTGACTCTTGGTCGTCCATATCTGGCTTTTAGTGTGGAGTTGGTTTCTAAATAAGTGGATTTCTAAGTTGTGATTCTTGGTCTTTCATAGGTGGTTTCTAGTGTGTTTGCTTGAGAGGAGCTAGTATTTGTCTCATAGTTGTTCTCACAAGAGTTTGTATTGGTCTCATGTTGATGCTCGTATGAACAGAGTATTTATAAATGATTATCAATATAAAAAAATATCATTTATTATGGTCTTTTTAACAAATTTTTTACTCTAAGATATTGATTTGAGTCATAGGTTCTGAATTTTGTGGAGGTGACGTCAGGTCTAATGATGCATGCCATCTATGTTGGATCTTACTTTGAATTTTGTAGCATTTACAAATCGATCTTTCTCCAGCCCTTATGCGCTCAGTAATATCAATTTGGTTTTGTAATTTCTTTCTTGGAAATATCAGATTTTTCTTACCCAGCCTTGGCTTTATTTGAAGTACAAGTAGCTTCTAACTTTCATATTCATGTATATTTATAATTGGTGGTTATACATGTTAGATGTCATATCCTATCTTTTTCCTTTCCAATTCAGAGAAGTACATGTTACACCTTCTAGGAATATTTTTTTTCTTGAGTATCATTTACAAATTTTAGTTTTCATTTCTTGGTAAACTAGATATTCTGTGGCATATGTAATTGCAGGATGCTGAAGCAACCTTGAAAGCGAGGAAGAAAAAAAGTGATGCTAGAGAAATGCAAAGCTTTTATCAGCAATACTATGAGCAATATGTGAAGTCACTAGATGCAGCAGCTGAAAAAGCAGATCGGTACAGTTTACACAATAGTATCTTTTTCTTAACATAGCTTGTTGCATTCTGCTGCACAAAATCTGGACTTGCTTCATCTTTTCCGAGCTCCATAAATAATTAACTTATATAAACTAAGCAGAGACAAAATTATTGTATGTGGCAATTTACATATCATATTTGATCGTTTCACTTTCAGAAATGCTTCATTTTTTGAAGGGTTTGCTCTTTAGTAAACTTACTTTGATGAGTTGCATATGGCACCTAAATCCAGAATGAGAAAAAGAGGGGTTCCTTAAAAAGTGAAAGAATCCATTTGGTGCTGCAGGCTACATAGCTTGAGGAAAATGTAGGATTCGGAGCTGATGGTTTATGCAAACACTCTTTTATAGCAAGAAATTTAGAAATGCAAATGGGAACTCTGAATACTTTGGGAACACAAGAATCCATTTGGCGGCCTCATTGATTCTATGTGGTATGAAAATGTGAAATAAGAAAAAGTGGGGCTCCTCATAGGGTGAATGAATCCATTTGGTGCTGCAGGATACATAGCTTGAGGAAAATGTAGGATTTGCTGCTGATGGTTTATGCAACACTCGTTTATATAAAGAAATGCAAAGGGAACACAAGTTTGGAAGTTGGGAGAACTAAGTCAGGAAATGGAACACTCATTGGGGAAATTTCTAATGGAAACAGCAGAAAATGAAGAAGTGGTACAAAATGGTATAAGAAAAGGAAGAGCTTCTGGAAACTCTTCGGACTCGTTTTGGGAACTCTCAGAAACTCTTGGAAGTAGTATTGTAATCTTTTGAAGAGCTGAGATTTGTAGACCTTAACGGGTTTCCAGATTAGTATAAATGATCTAAGGACTTAGACCATAACTATTTATAACATTTATATGTATTGTTTGTAGGAGTTTCAGCTCAGTTATGATTTTAAAATTAATTTATTAGTAAATGTTAGCCCTAACTTTTTTTTCGATTCTAAATGTACAGTTGGTGTATAGTTTTGGGAGTTCAATTTTTATTGTGAGACATGAAATAAAACAAAGAAGCACAGAGAAAATGTGGTCGTGGAAGTCAACCCAGTTTTTTCCAATTTTAATATAAAGTGTCTTGGAAGTCATCCTTGTTTTGCAATATTAATTTTGATATCAAGTTTTCAGAGCAAAGAACTCACTATTGGAATTGATCTAAAAGTAGTACATGAACCTGTGTGAAAATGTTAAGGGCATAAAAGAAAGCCTATAGATAAAATGTCAACTTGAACCTATCTGTCGCCTAAGAGAAACAAACGTGACAGCAGACCTCATGCTGGTTCTTGTGAGTGATTTTCAATGTGGGAATTTATGAGTGAAGATATCCTCAAAATGAATTTCCTTATACATTGCCTATCCAATATCTCCAATACAATACTAAGGGTCAGACACTATCAGATAATAATAGCTTGGGAAGAAGACGAAAACTAACATGCTGCCCTCATAAAAAATATAGAACATATTGTCACCAAACTTGGACTTGTCAAGTCCTCAAGGTCTTATATAAAATGGTTTGACTTATGCTTCAGAAGGATGGAATGTTGTTTATAGTTTTACCTGTTGGATTGTGTTCTTGGCATATTCATCATTGTCCACCCATATAGTTGGTTTGTTATAGGTTGTTTTAGTTTGTTACGATTTATTAGTAAGATAAGGTTCTATTTGTTATTTTGTCAGTGATTTGTTAAACCCGTGAGTGCCAGATAAAGCACACGGTTGTAGTAATGCTCATGTATAAATTTCCTTCCATAAGGCAAATGGTGTGCTCAATTATTTTGCAAATTCTGATATGGTATCAGAGCAAAATAGATTCTGTGCCTACTATTTGGTGATAATGACCAGAAGATTGAAAAGTATCAATGAGTTATGAGTATGTGTGTATACTTGATGGCATAGGAGGAGTGTCACTTGGGCATCCACCCAAGTATAGTGTTGCAGATTTACCATTTTAGAGGCCTGTGATTGCAAGGTCAAATTGTGGAATAAACCCACGGGAGTAAGTTGGAGGTCGTGTAAGCTGAAAAATCAGGCGCTTCATGTATTTGCACTCTTCATGTCACTCTATGCTTCAACCATGAACTTGTTGAGAATAAATCGTTTCCATGTTATTATTTGCTGATGCAAGGTGAGTTTGTTGAAGTTGATACCTGGCGTGGTGATAATATGGGAGTTTTTTTTTGAGTTTCAAACTCAGGCGCTTGCTGTCTATCCTTGTCTGTGAACCTTTTGAACAGAGCATTTCTCACCTTTGAGCTAGGCATGAGTTTCTTCAGAACTTTCAAGGATATCTCTGATTCATCTGCAGCACTTGTTTTGTTCTCCTAAGCGGTAGCACCAGTATTCACATTTGAGTAAGATGGCGATGCGAAAGCTTGATTCTTCTGCAGTGGAGGCGTCTAAAGATCGGTCTTAATCTCTCTCTCATTGATCTTCTGTATGTGGAGGTTTTTTCTTCTTTTTCAAGCCACGATTCATCACTCGAGATTGCAATCTGGTCTGAGAAGGCAGCTAAACCCAATCTGAATATGAAAAAATTGTTTCTCGACTCAACCTGATAGTCGATTCAGAAGAACAAGATGTGCCTTGGCATCATTAGCCAGCCTTGTTTGAGCATAGTTAGCTTGATAATTGATTGATTGGGCATTATTGTTTGGTGCTCTGTTGTTTGTGAGACCACAAATTTGAGGAGCAGTTTGCTACAGGTGAGATAAAAAGAGGACTATTGCATTGTGTGGTTTTCAAAAGCCATCGTAGTTGCCATTTATCATATATAGGTAGATAAGCCCATGACTTGGAGATAAGTTTTTATTCATGCTTTTGAATATGCGCATAGGTCATGATTGAGAAATAGATTTTTTATTTATGTTTTCATGCTACCACCATCTGAAGTTGGAGCCATAGAAAAATAAATAAATAAATACACAAAATCCGATAGGTATGTCTTTTGTCAATGGTCTTCAGTTGTTGCTCCTATTGAATTGGTTCATTTTGAGATTTCAATATGAAGAGGCCATCTAGCGTGTGAGAAGATTGTTTTAAATAATGGTTTTTTCATTATTATTGGAAGGTCTTCACTCATAAAACCTTAAAAATGAACTGTTGCTGCATCTTGAAGGCGATTTGGCTATCTTTCAACTCTCTCTATTTTTTCTCTCTATAGCTTCTCCTTTGTAATGACTTGTTCCAGGCTCTCAACACAATGGCAGGAAGTTCTCCAAAATTCCTTCTTCCAGACTCCGCTCGTACGCATAAACAATTCTTCTGCAGGGAAGACCAAACTAAAACTCACTCAAGTTTAAAGAAGTTTGGGATGTGGTGAGCGGTATCACATCATGGCATAAGACAGATGCTGATGAACAAAAGAGATTTGATCAAGTCGACAGAAAGGCAAAATTGATAATTTTTTTCAGTGTGTCTGATGAAGTCCAACCTTTCGTCTGAGACTTTTGAAATATCGCCTTACTTCTTTTCTCAAAAATTTCCAGTTACAAACATTACAAGCACCTGTTAGGGTTAGAAAATGATAATCAAAATGTTAAGTTTTATGATCAGATTAGATAGACAGTAAATTAAACACAAATGCACATAATATATCCTGGGAAAACCTTCCTCTTGAAGGTGAAAAACCCAGCAATTAATCTCTTGTAATATATTAGCAAATGTCCTTACAAAGGCTTCACACTTGAAGCTATACAATAAGCTAATTCAATCTAGAATCAATCAACGCAATATCGATTCTATACGCCTTGTATGAAGATCATGACTTGCTGACAAGCTAACAATCTGTTGAACATCAACCACGATATGTAGAAGAATAATCCGAACTGCTGGAGATAGACACAGCCTGCTACATATATACACAATGTGCTGGTAAGTGAAGAAGATATATTGATCTGTTATATAAGATCACAAACTACTGGTAGAGAGATATTGATCTGCACTTAGGATGATAATAAAATCTGCTGAGGTGTGTTGATCTGAATTGCCCAGAAGAAATGATAGAGCCCATCTATATATACCCAACCACGTCTTCTTCAAGCAACGCGACTTATCCATAAGTCGGCTTTATTATATTAATCAACATGACTTTCCATTAACACGTCTTATGCCAAGAGTCAGGACTTCCATGAAATTAATTCAATGCCAATTAATACATCTTATCATCAAGGTGGCGGGTAAGGTAATTATTTATTGCTTTATTAATAACCGCTTCATGATACACCGTTTCATGAAACCACCACTATAAAACAAGGGTCAGCAATATAGGAATCTAACTTGATTAAATGTGTAAGGCCGAAAGGCCCTTCAAACATTTGATGGTAAAATCGGCCCTGAAGGATCTGACCGAAGCTACCCATCAACACAAAACATTTTTGAAAATTAACCCTTCCACTTTTTGATCACCAAGAGCCCAATGTGGGAAGGTGAGAGCATACGGTGACAAGGGGGTCGTTAGCTTCAATGATCAACTGGAAATTACAATGCAAATTACAATGCTGGGCGGCAAGTCAACCCCTTCCGCTTATCCAACAGGTGATAGAGATTTCAACAATAGTATGGCGGTACAGACAACCAATTACAGTATCCAAGAAACTGAAATAAGCAACAATCACTTGATCACTAGTTCATCGGGAGGACAAAAAATGAAAACTACAATCTACTTAACCGCTTATTCAGCGGGAGGACAATATTACAATAACAAGGAAAGGCGGCAGGCCAACCTCTTCCACTTACTCAGTGGGTCTGATGTTACAATCCAGAAATAAGTAGCTGTTAGTACTACTAATCAGCTTTACAATAAAGAGCATGAGATTTTAGATTAAGAACATCATTGTCCATCACTGCAAATGATAATACGAGCACTCCCAAAACCAACACAGACCAACCACATCAAGAACACATTCTACACTACAATTTTCAGAATCTGAAATACAATAACAGCAAGCTGGAAACTCAGATCAGCATCTTCAAACCACAACAAAATGCTCACAGCTCCACTAATACTCAACGGATTGACCCAAAATTGATTGCAAACGAAAGGTATAAGGTTGGTGATCATGCTAATACCAACAAATTGCAACAAACTCTCCAAAACACATTTTGCATGCATTCCAAGATAACTCCAACATGGTACGGCTAGGGCAGAAGTATGATTTGCAATATTAAAATGAAGACTCCAAATTAAGCACTGAAAACTTACATGAATAATCGCTTAGAGCATAGGGAAAGTACGAGCAAATACCCAGAACCGGCAGATGACCATGCAAAGACTTATGAGCAAAACACACCTACAACCACACTGAAATCAGCAACCTGGAACTCACACACAGCCCTCCAAAAATCAGAAAACTTCGAACACAAACTTCACAATAAAATTATAAATTCCATCTATTCTCGAGTGAAGAACAGTCCACAGACTCAACTAGTCGCCTTCTTTCAAGCGAGAAGCTAAGCATTCAATCTAGGAGGAAACATTCCTCAAAGCATTCATACAACATTTCGGCAGCACTTCGTTATAATATTCATGGATGATCCAAATGAGAACCCAAGGCCTATATTTATAATATCTCTGGAGACCAAATTCAAATTCCACTCACATGGTGCCCAAATTCAATTAGCACTTAATTTCACCTCCTCAGCATAGTTCCCCCAACTCACATCCACCCTTAATCGTCACTTTTGATAAATATAATGCTTATAAAATAATGTGTAAAGTGAGCACTCAACAATGACTTTTAAATAATAATATAACTTAGGCAATCTTACTTAGAAAATCGTCCATCTTGCCTTAAGTTATAATTTAATTAAAAACACCATGTCGACCCCTTGAAGTCATAACACAAATTACGCCTAGGCCATGGGGAATAATAAGGTATTAAAAAATGCTTTGCTTTCAAATATTGAATACTGCCAAAATGAGCTGAGGCCAAGGTATTGAACTGCTTTGCAGAAAATAGTCATTTGAGTTCGAACACAGGATCCTGCCAAAAATTGCACTGCTAAAAATAGTACTTACTATAAACAACATACTGCTAAAAATTGTAAGTGTTTTCCAAAGTGATTTTAACCCCAATCTGAGCAGCTGTTGTACTTACTAAAAGTAGTAAGTCCAGAAAAGGTCTTTAGATTGATTCGCATGTTATACCATTGTGAAGCTCCTAGAAAACCTAAAAAACCCAGAGAAATAAGCTGCTTTCGCCTCCACTTACTAAAAAAAGTAAGTTTGCCAAACTTCGCTGCTTGCTATGCATGTACCATCATTGCGAAGCTTTTCGAAAACCTAGAAGGAATCTAGAACCCAAACGAACAAACTCCAACATGCAAGCCTTAAAAAATGCTGAAACATCCTCCCAGAGGTAGGAAACCCTATTTTCTGTTTCCGACTAGCCTACGGGTCTCTAGAATAGGCTAATGGTCAACTGAGCTGATTATTGCTGAGAAGGGGACATTACAACTCGTCTACATCCAAAGATGCGTGGGACAAGCTCAAGATGGTGTATGAGGTGAATAATCAGAATTAGATCTTGAATTTTCAGTCAGCTACATGGCCTGAAGACGAAGAATGGAGAACAGTTGGAATGCTTCCCTACAAGCCTTGGGAGAAACAATTGATGATGCATTTTTGGTGCCTATTGTTCTACGAGCACTACCGTCTAGATTCAAGGTGGTTGTGACAACTTTGAATGTCATCGAGATGACACCCACTTTTGAGAAGCTAGTGAATCTATTCCAAAAAGAAGAATCTATAAGAAAGGAACTTGATCAAGATGATCATGCAATGATCACACGACATAAAGGTAAGAAGCCTATGAAGCAATTCAATGGACCTCCCAAATCTAGTAATTCATACAGACCTCAGAAGAAGTGTCCAATATGTGAGAGTTGGACATGAGGTAAAAAATTGTTGGTACATCTCCTTCAACAAAGAATCATCCAATAAATCACATCCAAACAAAGCCATTTCAAAGTGGCAAACTACAATGGGAGTAGAAGAACAAATAGAAACAACAAAGAAATGTTGTTGAAGCAGAAGATTATCCGGATGAGGAATGTGTGCTTTTAGCCCACACTTCAAAAGATGGTATGTAGACTCAGGTGGTACAAATCACATGGCTGGACAAAATAAGTGGTTTCTCACATTGAAACCCCATCATGGTACAGTCACTCTCGGAGATGATACCACCTATGATATCTAAGGTATTGGTGACATCTCTTTGAAGTTTGGCATACATAGTTGCAGGCTTAGTAGTGTTTTGTACGTGCCAGGACTTACCAAAAATCTTCTTTCTATTAATCAATTTTTTGATCAGAGCCTCAGGATTGTTAGCGGCAATATTGTAGGCAAATAAAACTAGTTAATTAAGTTGTAAGTTGTAATTGTCTTTGTTAGTCGGCAGCCGAGGGATGGTAGTTACGGTGCGACGGTTGGCACTCGCACCCCCTTGGTATCTTTATATACTTTCGAATGTAATTTGTAAGACACGATTATGAATGGAATGACATCTCTTATATTTTATCTGATATCTCTGGCATTATTATTCTGCATTACGTGTTGTATCTGTATGCTTTAAGGAATTGACCCGAGAGGGTAAACATTTGGCGCTGTTGCCTAGACATACTCGAGAAAGGAAGAGCTGATGGCGCACGGACACGATGGGCCTACCCGTTGGTGAGATAAACCCAGAGGCCGACGACGCGCAAACAGAGCTCTACCAGGGAGAAGACACTGCAACGAGGGAATTCTCAATCCTCCTTCAGGTGGCCATCGAGACCTACGTTCAAAGGGAGGCCACGGAGGCTGAAATCCCAACAAGTGCTGTGTGGATTGCACTGGAAGTTAGCCCCGCAGTAAATCGGTTGATGAACCACCTCCCCCGGTTGCTTGCACAGGCATCACTGGCACAATGAACTCGCCTGGAGAAGATTGCCCGAGAAGAGTGATGCCAACAAATACTCCAACAGTACAAAGAAAACAACCGTCGGGAAGCGGAGCGTGATGGCACGAGGCCAAGAGGAAATTGAACCTTGAATCCCAGAGGGATAAAAGAACATTCTATATTTCAATAAAGGTGTCATAATATTGACACAAGTTGTATTTGATGAGATGAATTAATAAAGTAGTATTATGTTTTTATGTGTTGTTATTTATGGAAATGTATCGGAATTAATGCCCAACCTATTAAACAAAGATAGAAATAAGAAAGCACAAACGGAGGAGTGGGAGGCCGCACAGAGGGCCTTGATTTTGGAACAACAAGTAGAACGTAGACGGACCCTGAGGCAACTTGCCGAAGGACGACTTGCCGAAGGGTTGCCCGAAGGGAACCAAGGAGGTGTCACGAAGGGGGCAAAAGCCGAGGGAAATTTCTCTGTGTCGACAGAACATCGTAGGTTGAGAAGCCACGAAGAGTTTTTGGAGGAGACACGGTTACGGAGGAATCTAGTCGAAGAGACCTAGGATCAGTTCAGGAACTTATCCCTTATGCCGCGAAGTGAGGACTACCAAAAAGAGCTAGTAGCGGGCGCGGGTGAGAACGGAGGGCAGGACAATCGTATGGCTATAGGTGCGGGGGAGCCGCAGACACACGACAGACAAAACACCGTACCCCCAGTCACCCAAGTAGGACACACCATCGGCGTCGGAGGGAGTGGCGCAGGTGCACAATAGACATAGACACAGCCACAAGCACCTCCAGGGACATGACCCCCATCAATGGCTAGTAAACAGAAGCTGTCGAAGTTCAACGACGATGGGAAGGAAGATCTCGTCCGCCATTGCCGCACTTGCGAAACCATATGGTCAGCGAACGGTGTTACCGACCAGCACGAACGGGTAACACAATTTCCAGCAACCTTAAGGGGAGTAGCCATCGACTGGTACTCAGATATGGATAAGGCCAAAGTCGACACATGGCCCGACCGGAAGAAGGAGTTCGGGATAGAGTTCCGCCTCCTTAGAGACGACAATGAAATAGTAGCCAAAATCTATGGCACAAAGCAGAACAAGAACGAGACTGTTCGAGCCTATAGTCGGCGGCTCAAGGAACTGTTGGGGAAAATGGAAAGTCAACCAGCGGATGGGTTGAAAAAGAGATGGTTCGTGGAGGGATTGAAAAACTCCCTCCGAAAGAAGATGAAAATTGTTCCACTAACCTCGTACGAAGACGCATATAATAGAGCGATGGATCTCGAGAGCGAGACCAAGACATCCAAGAAAAAAAAGAAGGATAACTCGTCTGAGGAGGATGACTCTTCCGAGGGAAGCATAGTGATGGCGAGGTTGGCAAAAAGGTGCAAGCG
This sequence comes from Cryptomeria japonica, assembly GCF_030272615.1. Classification (NCBI taxonomy): domain Eukaryota; kingdom Viridiplantae; phylum Streptophyta; class Pinopsida; order Cupressales; family Cupressaceae; genus Cryptomeria; species Cryptomeria japonica. The sequence goes on from NC_081405.1 coordinate 443,369,406, forward strand.
CTCCAGAAAGACATGGAGCGAATGAGGAGAGAATTTAAAACAATGAGAAGCACGGGTGGGACCGAAGGGGACGTATGGTGCACAAAGTAAAGAGGAGGGACATACGAAGGGTATTTGCTCGAAGCAGGCCTTTTGTGAGATTTGCCAAGTGATGGGACACTCCATCAAGGAGTGCCCATACAACATGAAGACCCGAAGTACGCAAATGAACCAAGTGCTGTTCACTGAGCAGGCCACAACATCCGCACTAGCGGGTATGGCCTAGCAAACCAACACAACGACATCATTTGGAGGTTACGAGACAACAGACGCGGTGGCGGAAAGAATAACAACAATAACAATAACAATAACAATAACATAAGCCGTATCCAATATGACGCCAAGGGCCGACTGATGATCCAGTGTAGGGCCTATAATTAGTGGGGGCACTTCGCTCGTGATTGCACGAAGGAAGCCACCCCTCAGCACCTCTGCCGATGGTGTGGGCCAGGCAACCATGAGGATGGAAATTGCCCTAAGCAAGGGGTTAATCTCCTCAACATCGAGAGGACTGGTGAAAGAAGTATTGGGGATCACCCACGCTCAGACGAAAAAGGCCACTTATCTCGACCCCCGTACGGAGGAGAGATTACGGGAGGCAAAAGCCAATATTGAACGTGAGATGATAGCCGAACGACGGAACAATGAGGTGGTAAGTACATCATCCCGTACAAAAGCTGAAAATAACATCATTGGGCAAGTACTGCAGATGGAAGTACCTATAAGGGTAAAGGACCTTCTAGAAACAATGCCACAGTTGAGAGCCGCCTTTTTTAGTTCCATACAAACCATTGCGCAGGCACCTTTGCGTACCACACGGGTGAAAGTTTTGGTCAGCCACTCGGCTGACCCAATGTTGTTGGCCTTAAATAGTGATCGACATCCTGTTGTAGTAGAGATGGGAATTCTCGGGGCTATCCTCAAAGACACCATCGTGGACGGAGGTTCGGGGGTGAATGTACTGCCAGAGGATACGTGGAAGAAGCTTTGGAAGCCAACACCATGGCCACCCACGTTCAACTTGGTAGGTGCAAACCAACACGACATCAAGCCACTTGGCACCCTGATGGCCCAGCCGGTCACCATTGACACACAACCCTTCATATTAGATTGTGGTAATCCCACTCAAGAAGAAGGGGTACGACGCCATCTTAGGCAGAGGGTGGCTGGTTACAGCAAAGGTGAGCCACGATTGGAAAAAGAACACCCTTTCTATGGAGAAAGGGGGGCGGAAGTACACCATTGATCTGAGGACCCAGGTTGTCGGTGAGGAACTGGCATCATCTGACTCAGATTCGGAGGATTCAAACAGATGGGAGTGGGACTCCTATGAAGGTAAAGACGAGAGGGAACCAAACGAGGAAGGAGTGCTCGAACTTGGCGGATGTTCAGAAGATGACACTTTGTCATTGAATGGACTCTTCCACTAGCAAATGGAAGACCATGAAGTGTTTCATCCGGCTTGTCACATGCTACAGATTGAGGATGAGTCAGGCAAGAAGGAGGAGTTTCCACCAGAATACACGGAGTACAAGGAGGGAGATGCCAAAATAAATGATGTCTCGGCATACGAATTTTCGAAAGATAGGCAAATGCGGTACGAAGACCCCACTGCGAAGGAAACATACCTGGGAGACACTGCCAATCCTCGAAATATTTGGGTAGGCAACGATTGGAGCCTAGTGCTGAAGGTTGCAGCATTCAAAATCTTCTTGGAATACAAGGACGTATTCGCGTGGTCCTACAATGATCTGAAGGGGGTTCTGCCAGAATTGTGTGTCCAACGGATACCATTGGTCCCAGGAGCTCAACCGGTACGGAAGAGGCCGTACCGAATGAACAAAAACTATGCTGCCAAGGTGAACAAGGAGATCGAATGGATGCTGGAGGCCGACATCATATTTCGGGTGGAGACAAGTGAGTGGGTCTCGCCGATTGTGATTTCACTAAAGAAGGAGGCCAACAAGATCCGCATTTGCGTAGATTTTCGGTGCCTCAATGCAGTCACCATCAAGGACCCGTTTCCCATACCCTTCACACATAGTATCCTGGAGGAGGTGGCTGCCCATGAAATGTGCTCATTTCTCGACGGCTTCTCAGGGTACAACCAGATTTCGATAGCTGAGGAGGACAAGCTAAAGACCACCTTTGTGGTGGAAGATGGAGTCTATGCGTACAATCGGATGCCTTTCGGCTTGTGCAATGCTCCCGCAACCTTCCAGAGGATAGTTCTTCACATATTTGATAAGATGTCGGTGGGAAATTTTAAAGCCCTTTTGGATGATTGGTCGATTTTCAGTAGCGAAGACACCCACTTGGTGGCACTGAGAGAGTGCATCGAGCGGTGCTGAAGGGCCAGGCTCGCCTTAAATCCACGGAAATGCCGGTTTATGGTATCACAGGGGAAGTTGCTGGGACATATCGTTTGTAAAGCTGGACTGAAAACTGACCCAGATAAGGTACGAGTAATTGTGGAAATGCAGTCGCCCATTGATGTGACAGGAGTCAAGTCCTTTTTGGGACACATTGGATACTACCGGAAGCTCATCAAGAACTTTGCCCAACTTTCATTTCCACTCGTCAAACTAACTCGAAAGGGCGAACCATACATATGGGAATCGGCACAAAGGGAAGCATTCCGGGAACTCAAGACGAGACTGGTGGCAGCACCCATTCTGGCCTATCCAAACCGGGACCAAGAATTCCATGTACATGTGGATGCCTCGAACTATGCCATTGGTGCTACGCTAGCGCAGGAAAGGGCACACGGGTTGGATCACCCCATGTATTTTGTGAGTAGGTTGATGTTGAAAGCTGAGAGGAACTACAGTACCATCGAGAGGGAGGCCCTCAGAATGGTCAATGCCGTACAAAAATTTCGACACTACCTGCTGGCGACACCCTTCACCTTCTATGTGGACCATCAGGCCTTGATGTACTTGGTCAACAAACCCATCATCCAAGGCAGGATAAGTAGGTGGCTACTGCTACTTCAGGAGTTTACGTTCACAATAATTGTACGGCCAGGCAAAAGCCATGTCATTGCTGACCAATTGTCCCGGATCAGGTCCGGAGAACCGCCAGAAGGGGTAAATGACGACTTTCCAGATGCCCACCTATTCAAGATCGCAGTACTACCACCATGTTATAGTGCCATCGGGGAATATCTCTCCCCCTCTGTATTTCCCCAAGGCATGCCATCGGGAGAACGACGAAAACTTGTGTTGAGAAGCCGCACGTTCTAGCTGATTAATGGTTTACTGTATAAAATGGGACCCGACGAGGTGTTACGCCGGTGTGTGATGGAGGAAGAGGTGTCAAGCGTCTTGAGGGAAGCACATGAGGGGCCCGCGGGAAGCCATATGGGACCAGACACTACGGCAAGGAAGGTATTGCTAGTAGGCCTCTGGTAGCCCACATTGTATAATGATGCGAGAGAATGGGTAGTAGGTTGTGATACCTGCCAAAGAGCGGGGAGGCCGCTAAAAAAGGATTTCATGCCCCTCAACCCTTTGCATGCTCAAGAACTATTCGAGCGCTGGGGGCTGGATTTTATCGGGCCGCTCAAGGTGAGCCGCACTAGGAGGTGTCGCTACATTGTGGCAGCCACAAAATATTTAACCAAGTGGGTTGAAGCGCGGGCCCTACCTGATAACTCGGCCGTGAGTACAACAAGATTCATCTACGAGCAAATTATTACACGATATGGGATCCCTATACAATTGACAAGCGACAGGGGTGAACATTTTGTGAACCACGTTATTAAACTCATTACTACGGAATTCAAGATTTTTCATTCACTGTCTAGCCCCTATTACCTGCAAGCCAATGGGCAGGCTGAGGCTACCAACAAGATTCTCGTGGGTATGATTTACAAGTCGTGCGGCGTCGAGTGAGAAGACTAGGAAGAAAAATTGCATTCGGTCTTGTGGGCCTACCGCACAACCTACAAGGTGACAATCGGCCAGACTCCGTTCCAACTCATGTATGGGCAGGAAGTTGTGGTGCTAGCGGAGTTCATTTTGCCAAGCCTTCGCATTGCAGTGGAGAACAGACTGGGGAATATGGAGAGCCTGAGGGAGAGACTGTATGCCTTAAGCAAGCTAGACGAAAAAAGAATGATGGCACAATGGGCCATAGAGGCAGCCCAGCAAAGACGGAAGGTCTGGCACAACATCTTAGGCGAGTGAAGTTTACTCCGGGGCAATTAGTGTTGAAATTCAATGGGAGGAATGAAATCAAACTAAGAAAATTTAAAGTACGATGGCTAGGGCCCTTCAAGGTACGCGAGGTCAATGCCAACGGGGTGATTAAGTTGTGGACGCTCGACGGGAAGGAGATACCGGACGTCGTCAATGGGTCGAAATTAAAACAATACCACGAAAGATGGGCAACCGACCTGGAACCCTCTAGAAGGAATAACAATTATAAAAAGAAAAAAAAGAAAAAAAAAGGGAGTACGGTCGTACGGGTCCGTACGAGGGAAAAACAATTTACAAAAAAAAAAAGGAACATGGTGGAACCACTGTGCGGTGGAAACCTCCGCAAACATAAAGGCACCGCACAAGCACATAGCGGCATAAGGAAAACACGCAACCCCAGCCCAGCCCACACACGCAACCCGCACCGGCAGAATAGTAAACTGTACGAGGGCCACATAACGCAGGAACAAAATATTAACGGTACGACAAAAAAGGGAACAATATTATCGTACAGTTGCAGCAGCCCGACGAAGATACGAGGAAAGAAAAAGAGGCACATGCTTGATTACTCTAACCCTATTCTTTTTAAAAGAGGGCACAAACGACAAAGGGAGCATTATTTAATGCACGCCAGTGGGAAAAGTTGGCAAAAGCAGTTACAGTAGTTACCTGGTGTAGTGCCGTCAACCTCAAGGAACCAGAACGTGGTCCGGATCCTATCTTCGGGTGTAAAGGTAAGAGGCGGCATGGCTTACTGTAGCAAAAAGAAATGGAAGAGGGTACAATCCAAGGTGCAGCAGACTCCCGCAAAGAGTGAGGTGACGATGGACACGATCACTTTTGAGGGTTTAACTGGCACAGATTGCAGAAAATGGTGGAACGAGACCCCGAATGATGACACTATGAAGATACAGCTCCGACTTGCACAGGTACAGTGGGCCATCCAGATGCTAATTTTTTGCATCAGGGACTTTGAGGTGGTGCTGCGGGCCATGATTGGTACCTACGACTCGCATAGGCGGCAGTCAGTATTTGATTATGTCCATCAAAAAATTACAGTATCGTTTGCTTCGACTGAATTTACCAAAGTTTTCGGTATTCCGGGGGTGCACGGAAAGAAAGTGGATAAGGCACAGAAAATAGCCCCAGATTTCAAAGACAAACTTCTGAAACTAATGTGTCGCGACGACCTCACACAAGCGGAACTTGCTAGTCTTCAGCACACAAGCAAGAGTCGCGGTTTGAAGAAGTCATTTCTAAGAGAAGGAATATGGCGGTGTCTGGTGGATGTATTGAAGAGTCGGTTGATGGGAGCAAGTCGGGCTTCAGATATAGCCATGGCACAGGTGGTGCTCGTGAATGGCATCCATAACGGTATAATATATGACTGGGCATCTGTATTAGTAGATAGGATGGAGGAATTCATGACTCTCCAGCATAGGACTTTCTACATGCCCTACCACGCTATCGAGCTCTTTCTCGATGCAATACGCCTTCGGGGCTCACCGGACGAGTACTTGGCACCACAAGGTCGTGTACACCTTGGACAACCCCCCATATTTTATTGGATGCACCTTGACACCATGGCACCAAGCGGAGATATCCACTCTGGCATGAAACGAAAGAGGAGGGTAGTGGTTTCAATGTCGGCAACAGAGTCAGAGTCCACCAGTAGTGACCCCAATGAGGAGGCAGAGGACAGTGATACGGTCACGGAGACTAGTTTCAAAATGGTAGGTCAGGGTGGGCAACAGGTAGAAGAGGACATGGGGGCCACATCAGCAGCAACCGCACAACCTCTCGATGGGCAGACGACTCCAGTAGGAACCACGTTGCCTCCTCCAGGCGCCGCAGTGACCACATTGGCTCTAGGCGCGGTAGTGCTGGCCGTGCCTTTTCCTGGTTTTGGGCAAGGCCGAACACCCATGATTATGGTTCCCCCACCTGTGGCTGGGGCACTGGTAGAGTCTCTGGTGGTCGATGAGAGTCATCCCACGACAGTAGTAAAGTTTGGAGGGACAGACACTGGGAAGATGGGGGTACCAGTGGAACTTCCTGGAACATTAGTCCTTTCTCCAAGGCGTGAACAGAGTCCTTTCGAGGTTGCTAACCTCGTCGGAGATGGTTCGCCAAAGTCGACGCGGAGTGTACCGAGGGACCACTCACCCATCTGTGAGTTGATGTTGAGCCCTACGTAGGAGGAGTTCACCTTGAGCTCCCCACAGACTTCCCACGGGGCTAAGGAGGAGCATGGTATCGTAGCATCTCCGAGAGGGGATGGCAACAGGGAATTAGAGCAGTTCTTGGTTGATATGGCGGTGAAAGCCAGACGGGTGGTAGCCTCTGTGCGGTCTCAGGGCGAGGCTCGGGCAGATGATGTGTTGCAGCGGCTACGGGAGTTTATGAGGGATAGGTTCAGGACCCACTTTACTTAATGCTTTAAGTTTGGTGGATGGCCTACCACAAAAACCTTACAAATGTTGGAGAATTGGGGCCTCTGAGAGTAGGTTGGGGAAACCAGCAGACAGGCATTGTTGAGGCAAATAGAGTAGTCCTTCCGAGAAACATACTATGAGTTATGGAGGATACAATATATTGCCGAAAGTACAGAGACCCAATGTAGGGAGGTGGTGTTGGCACGGGACGAGTTGGCTACTAGGCTCCAGCAGATGGAGGAGCTCCACAGAGAGCAATTGGCTCGGGCGACGACCGCATGGGATGAAGAACGAGCTGCCTTGGAGACAGTGTTAGCCGGAGAGAGGATGGCTAAGGGTGCCTTGGAGGCACGGTTAGAGGAAGTGCACGAAGACAAGACTACGTTGGAGAACTGACTGGGTAGCGCTTTGGAGCAGGAGGACCAGAAAGACAAGGAAGTCTTGGAGGCAGCATTGATGGTGAAAACAGCGATGGAACGCCAGATGGTGGCGGAGCGGGACCTCAAGCTGCGGACTGAACAGGTCTATGAGTTACGCGCTCGCCTAAGCGCCGCCCCCTCTCCACCAGGGACGCTTCCTACACCCCCTTCTTAGGCCTAAGTTTTATGTTGTAATCCTTCCATGTTGCTTTTCAGTCGTCAGGAGACGACCTTGTCTTTTGTGGGGGATGATGTTAGCGGTAATATTGTACGCAAATAAAACTAGTTAATTTAATTGTAAGTTGTAATTGTCTTTGTTAGTCGGCAGCCGAGGGATGGTAGTTACGATGTGACGGTTGGCACTCGCACCCCCTCGGTATCTTTATATACTTCCGAATGTAATTTGTAAGACACGATTATGAATGGAATGACATCTTTTATATTTTATCTGATATCTCTGGCATTATTATTCTGCATTGCGTGTTGTATCTGTAAGCTTTAAGGAATTCACTCGAGAGGGTAAACAAGGATTGAATTTTATACAAATCAAGATAAAAAGATGTCTTATCAAAGATAAATCTAAAAATGGAAAGATTGTTGCCAATTTTACTGAGATTTGTAAAATGTTTAGGCTTGATACAATTGTTAATAATCAAGTCGTAGTGACTAAGGACAATGATCTAGCTATGATTTGGCATCGTAAATTTGGTCATTTAAGCACTAGTTGCTAAAACTTTGCAAGAAAAGCATGGTAAAAGGGCTTCTATCACTTGAGAAGTCGACTGCTGTTTGTTCTAGTTGTATTGCTGGAAAACAACACATAGCACCCTTCTATCCAAGTGAGCATCGTGCAAGCCAACCTTTGCAGCTGGTGCATATTGACTTGTGCGGCCTTATAACACCTAGTCATAACAAATAGTGGTACTTTCAACTTTTTGTTGATGATTGTTAGTAGCCTTCGTGGTTCAGGTGGTAGTATATGGAACATCAATATACAATGTACAATACCAAAGTATCACAATTCATTCATTAACATGGAACCAATAGCGCACAACACAGTATACCCGAATAGATTTGCGTAACACAGGTGTATATCATATTCATCTCCCAATACCATCTTTTTACAATGTGCTACAAGTTTACAATATAAAGAGTTCGCGGTTGGTTAGGCCACCAACCGTCCGACAACTAACTACCCGCAGAAACAACTTAATACTATTATTTTCTATTAAAGCATTAAAAAGCCTTATTTACTAATTATTGGCTTACAATGATCACACCTGAAAAATGTGGTTATATTGTTTGTAGCATAAAGATGAAGCTTTTTCCTACTTCAAAGAGTTTCGCACTCTTGTGGAGAAAGATACAAATCGTCATATTTGTGTCCTCCACTCAGATTTAGGGGGGGAATACACCAGCACAAAGTTCACCACGTACCTGAAGAAAAATGGAATTTGGAGTCAATTTACTGCAACATACACACCTCAGCAAAATGAAGTTGCTTAACGGAGAAATCGCATCATCATGGAGATGGTCCGAAGTATGTTGAAAGATTCTCAACTAGAACATGCATATTGGGATTAAGTTGTACACTTTGTAGTTTATCTTTTGAATCGTGCACCAACCAAAGCTCTTGGTGGCATCACAGTAGAAGAAGCATGTACTAGGGTAAAGCCTTCTATCTCTCATTTTCGTGCTTTTGGATGCAATGTCAAGATGTACATTCCTAAACAAAAAAGGAAGAAGCATGATGAAAAATCGATGCAAGTATTCTTCTTGAATATAGTAATGAATCTAAGTCATATCGCCTTATGAATCCTATGACAAAGAAGATATACATTAGTAGAGATATAATTTTTGATGAGAAGAATGATGTAAGTTCTCCTCCCACATCATCATCTACTTCATATAGTGCTCCTATATTCAACATGGATGGTAAAAATGATGGGAGCATTGATAGTCAATCAACATCCACCAATGTCGCAAAACCTTTACCAAAGTGGTATACTAGTAACATTTGAGATGCAAAGCTAGACAAAGTTCCAGACACTTCAACTTTAGGTCTGAGGACTTGTTGCATGGCTCGCAATGAGGCAAACTTAGATCTAATGACTACAGTTGTTGAAAATTTTGAGCCATCTAATATTCAAGAAGCACCAGAATCAAAGCCTTGGAAAGAGGTTATGGATGTAGAGTAACAATCTCTAATAAAAAACAACACTTGGGAGCATGTTGATCTACCACTTGGTAAGAAAGTAATTGGATGTAAATGGATATTTAAATCTCAATAAGGTAGATGGTAGTATAGATAAATATAAAGCTAGACTTGGAGCCAAGGGTTGTGCCCAAAAAGAAGGTATAGACTATAAGGAAACATTTACTCCCACGACAAAAATTAAAACTATTAGAATGATTTTTTCTTTAGCTGCCCAATTTGGATGGAAATTATACCAAATGGATGTAAAAAGTGCATTTCTCAATGGAGACCTTAAGGAAGAGGTCTATATGACCCAATTGGAGGGATATATTGCAACTGGTAAAGAAGAAAAGGTATGCAAACTAATCAAGTCCCTATATGGTCTCAAATAGGCTCCTAGAGCTTGGTATATTAAATTGATGAACACGTGCTACAACATGGTTTCACTAGGCATCCATATGATCCAAATCTCTACCTCAAGGATCAAGGGGTGGATATTGTGATTATTAATGTTTATGTTGATGACTTAGTTATCACAGGTAGCTCAAAAGCAATGGTTGAGATAACCAAGAATGATCTCAAGAATGCATTTGGTATGACAGATCTTGGGCTCATAAGCAATGGTTGAGATAACCAAGAATGATCTCAAGAATGCATTTGGTATGACAAATCTTGGGCTACTGTACTATTGTCTAAGCTTTAGAGGTATGACAAACCAATCACCATATCTTTGTATCTCAAAGGAAATATGCAAAGACACTGCTCGAGGTAAATTCAGAATGTTGGATTCCAAACCCATGTCTACACCTATGGAATCAGGATTGCAGTTATCTACATTTGATACATCTCAAGTGAATGCAACTCTCTATTGACAAATGATTGGAGGTTTGATTTACTTGACATACACAAGACCAAATATTAGTTTTGTTGTTAATTATCTATCAAGATTCATGCAAGAACCAAAAATGTGTCATTGGAAAGTGGCAAAAACGGTCTTAAAGTATATACATGGTACACTGAATCATGGTTTGGAATACAAAAAGAATTATCAATTCTTCTTGACAGGGTACACAAATGTAGATTATGAAGGTTCTATTGATGATAGGAAATCCACATCTGGATATGTTTTTTTCCTAGGTTCAGGACCTATTTCTTGGGGAAGTAAGAAGCAAGCGACAATTGCTCGTTCTTCAACAGAGGCAGAATATCGTGCAGCAAGTGCAACAGTTTGTGAAGTAGTTTGGTTACATCGCATATTGGAAGGTTGAGGGTACCTCAAAACCAGCCTGCTGTCCTCTATTGTGACAATCAGAGTGTTCTTACGCTTGTTTGTAATCCAATGCTTTATGAACGGACCAAGCATATTAAAGTTGATTGTCACTTCATACGAGAACATGTTCAGCAAAATAACATTCATCTCCAATTCTGTTCAACTCAAGAACAACGTGTTGATATCTTCACCAAGCCTCTTGCACATGCAAAGTTTGAAACATTTCAGGGTTCTCTTATTAGTACTTTAAAACAATGATGTAACAAGGTGGGAATGTTGGCATATTCATCATTGTCCACCCGTATAATTGGTTTGTTATAAGTTGTTTTAGTTCATTACTATTTATTAGTAACATATGTTTCTATTTGTTATTTTGTTAGTGATTTGTTAAACCCGTGAGTGGCAGATAAAGCACATGGTTGCTGTCATGCTCATGTATAAATTTCCTTCCATAATGCAAATGGTGTACTTGATTATTTTGCAAATTCTGATGTGTTTAGGTTTAATACTAAACATGCCTTGTAAGTCATTATTATTATTTTTACAACTGCTCCAAATTCTCATAATATTTACTAATTGAAAAGACTAGTAGATTTAGTTGATGAGAGGAAGACAAGCAGAGGGAGAGAATGAGAGCAGCAAGTCCTTTACCAGAAACAAGATAACAAAAAAATCTTCAATTTGTACAAGGCCTTAGGCCTTGCCAGCAATTTACCCAATGATGATGGGTTTTAACTCTTATGCTTAGGAACTTTTGTTTCTTACATGCATTGACATGTTGAAGAACATTTTATGATTTTGACATCCTAGCATTTATTTTGGATCTGCTTCAGTGCGCAGCAGGCGAAAGCATATCAAACTGCTGCAGTGCTGTTTGAAGTATTAAAGGCAGTCACCCAGACAGAGGCTGCTGAAGTTGATCCTGAGGTAAGTAGCACTAGTTTTGTGCAATCTTTATGATCAATAGCCAAATTATAAATTTCCTCTTAATCAGCAAAGGGAAAGGTGATTACATGGGTTAAATAATTTGTTGATATAAACATTGAATTAGCTGTTTCTTGCATGCAGCTTTTGAAATCTGGTAAAGATATTGAGAAGAAGCAAGAAATGTACGCACCCTATAATATTCTTCCTCTTGATTCAGCTGGTGCAAATCAAGCCATTATGCAGTTTCCTGAGGTTAGTTGCTGCATCAATTAAATGATAAACTTGATTGTTCCATGTTCTGTGTTAATTTATTCAGACACTATGATGGTTCCTTTACTCTTTTTTCATGTTTTTGAGTTTCGTGGCCAACTTGTGTCCATTTGTGGATGTTGGTAAAGCTTCAGTTTCCCTGAACTTACGCTGTTGCCAAACTCTTATGTTCTTTTTGTCTGTTGATGTTTTCTATCTATACTTAACAGGTTTTTGTTGGAAATTAATTACCTTCACGTTATCTTAAGAGTCTAATCATTTAGTTCAAGATACATGTGTATTCTCTGAGTATTATTGCTTCAATTCTTTGGAAATTACCACTTCATTTGTGATCTCAGATTAAAGCTGCAGTAACAGCATTACGCAACATTCGTGGTCTGCCATGGCCCGAGAACTATCAAAAAACAGATGGAGATCTACTTGATTGGCTTCAATTAATGTTTGGATTTCAGGCAAGTATATTTAAAGGTTTTTTCTCACATGTCTTATTGCCATTTGTTCGTTTTTTGTTTTCCACTGTATTCATGCGTTTGGGTCTTTGAAGAGGGCATTTTGATTCCATATGAATATAATAATGGCCAGTATGTAACAAAGGTTTTAATTGATGTTCAAATTATAAGCTTACTTGGTGTACATGTTTCACAGAAAGACAATGTAGCCAATCAGAGGGAACACTTGATTTTGCTCCTTGCAAATGTGCATATAAGGCAAATTCCTAAGCCAGAGCCGATTAATAAGGTAGTCTACTTAGATATACTAACTCTACTGAAAATTATTTTGATGCCAGACAAATTACGAGCTTTATATATCATCGTAATTATCTTTTTGTTGTCCTGACAGTTGGATGACCGGGCTCTCAATGAGGTCATGAGAAGCTTATTCAAAAATTATAAGAAATGGTGCAAATATTTAAAGCGCAAAAGTAGCCTCTGGTAATGAGCTATGATATGGTGTCCTGTCTTTCTCTTGTAGTCATTTCCTTTTAATTCTTTATGTTTACTTTTTGGTAAAATTGTCAGATTACCCTGGTAGCAGTTTTGGTTTTCATTTAATGTGATTGCTGATTTCTAGTTTTGTTACCACAGGGTACCCACCATACAACAGGAAGTTCAGCAGCGCAAAATTCTTTATATGGGACTCTATCTTCTGATTTGGGGAGAGGCTTCAAATCTTCGGTTTATGCCAGAATGCCTTTGTTATATCTACCACCATGTATGCAAGAGTTTGTTTTAGCACTGAATTGTTTTTTCCTTGGGAAATTTCTGATAGTTTAAATGTTTGAAACTGCATTACAGGGAATTATTTCACTACTCTTAAAGTTCAACTTTTAAATTTTATTTAGATTGACATTAAACTGTCTTTTTGAAACTGCATTAGAGGGAATTATTTCACTACTCTTAAAGTTCAACTTTTAACTTTTATTTAGATTGACATAAAACTGTCTTGCAAAGTGTTTGTGACATTTCTGCTGCTGCTCCTTCATGATCTTTCATTTGAGAGTCAAAAGTTCTTTGAAGCCTTATCAACTTTATTTGTCATTTTAAAATAGAGTATTTAAAAAATCACAAATTTAAAGTAATTCCCCTGATGTTGGAAATATATCAGGGGTCTCCAGGGGGGCATATACATATTACATACAAATAATAGGAATTTAAAATTATTCGAATGACAGAGCAAATTAAAATAAAGAAACCCATAATTAATCAGATTATCATGAACCTTAAATTTGAGCATTTGAAATAATTTGCATGAATATCATTTCAAAACTGGTAGATGGTCCCACCCAAAGACAACAGGGAATTTGAAACTTGTAAGGTATGTGAATTAAATGAAATAAAGGATAAAACACATATTTGCGATGAGATTTACCACAATAAGTCAGTGCATGCAGTCTTGAATCAGGACAATCAAAGACAACTTAGATGGTTCATTTTAAAACCCATAGAATTTCAGAAAAAAAGCTTCCAACCAAGTAAATATACAGCTTGATAGGTCATATATACTAATCTGAACTTAACGTTACTAAAAGTCATATCACTTTATACAATAATCAGTAAATTCAACATAGTAGAACTGTCATATCATTGTATTAAGTCATCTCTGTGATGACCATTCAGTAGATATTGGTAATAATCACAAGGCAAGGGGCTATCTTAGAGTAGACAAGCACTTCTACGCATTGTTAGTGCTAGAGAGAAGTAAAACACTAGCACATCAACCTTAGGGGTTTTAATCCCAAAGCTTGTCATTGAGAGGCAAATTATAATGGCACATGTACTAATTATTATTTATTCGAGATAGTTGCGACTTGGGGATGCATTTCTAGTGCTTTTGCACTGTTTGGAGGATGCGGAACATGGAATGTTTTGTTGTGGGGAAGGGGAATTTTGGGACAGAACATCCCCTCTCTGTCCTAATTTTATTTTTAACCTTTATAACTTTTTTGTGGGAGTCCTTGGGACATCTAGCCAAAGTGGGAGAGGCATGTCTCCTTGCTTCCTTAGGAAAAAGTCTTTTCAAGGTTAACTTATTGATGGAGGAGACATGCTAAATAGACATCAAATGGCTACAACATATGTCATAAACTTGGATGGGTGAATGGACATTGAACATGCCCACTTTTTAACATCATACTTACATATAATATCGGGCCTTACTTAAGGTGATTGACTACTCTAAGAAACACGAGGATGATGCATATCATTTTTAAATCTAAAGAGAAGGAGATTGGTCCTCAAAATGCGTGCAAGTGGACTATGGATGCAACATATGTTTGCAAAGTAGTGGAAAGATTGTTTACCCTCTGGGTGAACAGTTTAGAACATACAGATAGAACACTTAATGCAGAATAATAATGCCATATATATTAGATAAAACATAAGAGATGCTATTCCATTCATAATCATGTGTGTTTGTACAAGTTACCTTCCAAGGTATATAAAGGTACCGAGGGGGTGCGAGGGCCAACCGTCGCACCCGTAACTACCATCCCTCGGTTACCGAACTAACAAAGACAAATACAACTTAAATAACTAGTTTTATTCTCGTACAATATTGCCGCCAACATCATCCCCCCCAAAAAAGAAAGATCGTCTCCAGACGACTTACAACAAAATGGGGAATACATTGCTTACTGCAGAACGCAAAATCAAAAACTAAGGGGGTGCAGAGGGCGTCCTTGATGAAGAAGGCACCGGTGGTGGTGTAGTGGTGGAAGCCAATTGCCCACGCAACTTGTACACCTGCTTAGTCCTCCTCTTTAGATCCCATTCTGCCACCATCTGCCTCTCCATTGCAGTCTTAACCATAGAGGCTGCCTCCAACACCTCCTTATCCTTCTTGTCCACGCTCTCCAGTGCACTGACCAATCGAGTCTCTAACCGAGCTCTGGATGCCCTTTCCTCTTCCAGTTGCATAACCAAGGTAGACTTATTTGCTACCAGAATGTCCATTGCTGTCCGAGTCTGTGCCATGGTAGCCTCAACCTCCCGAAACCTAGCAGTCAGCTCCTCCCGAGCCGTCATTGCTGCTATGTGCAAGGCCTCAGCTATGGATGCCATGTGTTGTGTCCTCCAGAGCTCAAGATAGCCTTCGTGGAAGGCCTGCTCCACCTCTCTCAACAAGGACTGCATCCGGGTCTCGCCAACCCCCTCAGTGAGGCGCCAAGCCTCCAGCATCCCCAGGTTCTCCGTCTCAGGCCACCCGAGAGACAAAAAACACCTCCCAAACTCTTCTTTGCATCTTGTGCAGGCAAAAGTCAGCAACCTCTCCATCCGCTCGACCATGGCAGCATCCCCCTGGAGTCTCGCAGATGTCACAAGCCGCTGTGCTCCGAGAGTCATCTTGGCAATGAACTGCTCAAACTCTCCCGCATCCTAGGACATTCCATCAAGGAATGCCCGTACAATTTGTAGACACGGAGCACATAAGTGCTCTTTGCCCAAGGAGGGGAACAAGCTACCCTGCCAACCACACCACCCAAACCACCAGTAAACTCCGATGATTCACCAACAAGATACTGCAATAACCGGGGAGGGAACATTCGGTCCAACAACAACACGCTGAGAAGTAAAATTCAGTACGATGCAAAGGGGCGATCCATGATCCAGTGCCACAAATACAATGAGTGGGGCCACTTTGCTCACGAGTGTCAAAGTGGGATCAATAACGAAAGTTTGCTGTGTAAGTCGTGCGGTCCTGGGAACCATGAGGAAACTGATTGCCCAAAGTAGAAAGGGGTAAATATGCTAGACATCAAGGAGCTAGATGAGGATGTACTGGCAATCACAAGGTTACAAAGCAAAAAAGTAATATACCCCGATCCCTGTATAGAGAAGGGAAGACTCCAGGAGGCAAAATTGGATGTTGAACGGGCAATGGCGGAGGAACGAATGACCCCACATGATGCTGCAAGTACCCCACTATGGTTGGAGTCTAAGAAAACCATCGTGAAACAAATGTTGCAGGCTAATGTACCAGTACGAGTATCTGACCTTTTGCAGACTATGCCACAATTGAAAATGGTCCTCAAATGTAGTCGGTGACAACATCAATAGCCACAAACTCTGTGAGCCAGTGGCAAAATCACTACGTAGCACGTCCACCATGGACCCAATGCTACTAACTGTGAATATTTGCCGGAAGCCAGCCATAGTAAAAATGGAGATTATGGGACAAAAGCTGACGAATACCATCATTTACAGTGGCTCTGGAGTAAATGTATTATCGGAAGAGACATGGAGGGGTCCTGACAAACCAACTCTTTGGCCACCAACATTTCATCTTGTAGTTGCCGACCAACATGGTATCAAACCCTTGGCAACACTCATGGCACAAAAAATTGTCAGCACCCAACATTTCTTCCTCGACTTTGTCGTCATTCCACTAGAGAAAAAGGCCTACGATGCTCTCCTCGAGAGAGGTTGGCTGATCATGGGAAAGGCAAATCATAATTGGAAGAAGAATACATTCTCTATCGAGAGTGACAGGCGCAAATATGTGATTGACTTGAGGAACCAAGCAGTGAGCGAGGAATTGGCATCATCCGACTTGGACTTAGATGACTCATGATTATGAACGGGGTTCAGAGGACGGAAAGGGAAAGATGGAACCCAATGACGAAGGGGTGCTCGAATTGGAAGATTGCTCTAAAGATGAGACGAGTTCTTTCAATGGATTATTTCACTGGCAGATGGCGGATTACGAAGTCTTCCACCCCGACTGTAACATGCTATAGATTGGTGAAAGTGAGGAAGTGCAAAGTCTTTACACAAGCCAAGTTTGAACATTATGTATAGGAACAGGCTCGAGGGAATTGTATGGGGTGAGGCCGTATGAGAAGGAGAAGAGAAGTTGGAGGCCAAAAAGTATAGAAGGTGGTTGTGGGAAAGAGGAAGGGGCTGAAGGAATTCGTACCATGAATCCGTACGTAGGCAACGTTGAGAAAAGTCACAGTCAAACTGTATGATGATGGAATCGAAGGAAGCCTTGTGAAGGTAAAAAGGCTTAAACCGTACCAAGGAATCTGTACAAAAGGAGACACGAAGATAGGAGGAGACCAAAATCCGTACACGGGGGATATTATGTACGGCAACAACCAAGACAACAACCAAGCCATCATCATACGGACAAGAGATATTCCGTACACCAGCAACCCAGACGTCATCACACCAAACTGCTAGGGAGGTATTTCATACGGAAACATCAACCACCAAGAAGCCATCGTACAGACATCAAACTGCTAGGGGGAAATTTCATATGGAAACATCAGTTGCCAAGACGCCACCATAGAATTTCCGTACAATCATCACTCAGACAAGTTGGCTGAAAGAAAAGTCCTGTACGTGCAGGATCGAAGGGAATCGCTGGACGAAGGGAAAATTCTGTATGGAGAGGATAAAAGGGTTGGCTGGTTGAAGGAAAAATTCTGTATGGACAAGATCGAAGGGATTTGTTGGCCCAAGGAAAAATTTCGTATGAACAGGATTGAAGGGATTCGTAGGGATCAAAACCGTACGACCAAGTGGAAGAAAGAACTTTGTACACAAGATTTCCAAGGAATCCGTACGACCGAGTGTGAGAAGGAATTCCGTATGCAAGATTCTCGTATGGCCAAGTGGAAGGCTATCGATGCGAGGAAGACACTTTGGAGGCCTCATCCGAAAGGGATAGCACAAAAGATACCTTCAGAGTGGTGGCGACAGTTGCTAGAGAAGACGCAGTGGAGGTAGTCGACAAGGTAAGGAATTGTTGTGACCATTTCACACATCGCCCCATTAGAATGGGGACCCCCTCTTTTTGCCTTAGGTTTTGCTTTCTTTTTGCTCGTTTTTCTCTCTGCTTTTAGGGTTTTGAGTGAGTGAGTGGTCTGCCTGGGCTGGCTAGATTAGGGCTAAACCTTGGAAGCTCGTTTTAGGGTTTCTTTCAAGCTAAGTCTAGTCTGGTTTAGGAGGTTGTTAGTCGTCTGCTTGAAGCCTCAAGATTGGAAGAATGAAGTATGCCTTTCAGGAGAGTCAAGTTGGTTATATCAAGGAACAGGGAGAATAGGTTTCAGGTCAGGTCTAGATTGAAATTGAGTTTTCTTGTTAGGGTCCTGTTTGTTTACCTGTCTAAGTTAGTTGAGCAGAGCCAGTGAAGAAAAGGAGGTGGTTTGACTAAGTTTAATGGAAGATGAAGCGAATCAAGGTAACATATAGCTTGGAAATGTCAAAATTGCTCCTGACCCTTTCAGAGGGTCCAGGGTGAAAATCATTGTGAACCTCTTTTTCTCCTCATTTTTGACTAAGTGATGCTTTCTAGGGCACGTTTGGAGGTGAATTGATGTGTTCTTGCCTGGAGAAGGATTTGATTGAATTTGAAGAGCAAGATGATACTTGAAAGAGGAATTTCGCTCCTGACCCTTCCAGAAGGTCCAGGGTGAATTTCATCCTAAACACTATTTCTTGCCTTGGATAGACTTGCAATTTTGTTCCCGGCTTAGAAAAAGACCAAACTTTGCCTTATGAGGTGGTTTAAAACATGAAAACTAAGTAATTTGGCCTGGAATGGAGATTTCGCTCTTGACCCTTCCAAAGGGTCCAGAGCGAAAATTTTATTTGAGCTTATTTCTCACTAACTTTGGCTAAATTGTGATGTGCAGGGTATCTTGGGAGAAAGATTGGATATCCTTGAGATTTGGAAGCATGAAAAAATGGAGAACTTTGGACAAAATGGGAAATTTCGCTGCTGACCCTTCCAAAGGGTCCAGGGCGAAATTCCCAAAAGGCTCTTATTTTGCAATGAAGAAGGTCAAGTTTTTGACATGAATGGAAGAAGAATAGCTTGTTTTTGCCTCCTGAAGAAGTTTCAAATTGAAGAAATGAAGGATTTTGCCCAAAAGAGGGAAATTCACTCCTGACCCTTCCAGAGGGTCTAGGGCGAAAATTCTTCAATCACCTATTTTCTGGCAAAGTCAAGTCAAGTTTTGGTTTTTATGGCATGGATGAGACAGGAATAGTGTTTTCTTCCTTTGAGAGGTGAATTCAACTTGAAAGGATGATGGAATAAGCCTAAAACCTAAAAATCGCTCCTGACCCTTCCAGAGGGTCCAGGGCGAAAAACTTTATAGGAGGCATTTCTTGCTCAGTTTGGTCAAATTGAATTGTCAAAGGCATGGTGAAAGGAAGAATGAGCACGTTGAAAACCTTGGGCATGTTTAGAAGTGAAGAAAACGAAGGATTCTGGCCAGGAAAGGCAATTTCGCTCCTGACCCTTCCAAAGGGTCCAGAGCGAAATTCCTTGTAAAACCATTTTTAGCTTTTCTTGGATATGAAACCTTAATCCTAACATGATGAAACATGAAATCCCACTTGGCAAAAAAGGTTTTAAGGTAAAAAAATGAAGATTTTTGGTCAAGATTAGAAAAATCGCTCCTGACCCTTCCAGAGGGTCCAGAGCATGGTGAAAGGAAGATTTTTGGTCAAGATTCTTCCTTTCAAAGGCATGGTGAAAGGAAGAATGAGCACGTTGAAAACCTTGGGCATGTTTAGAAGTGAAGAAAACGAAGGATTCTGGCCAGGAAAGGCAATTTCGCTCCTGACCCTTCCAAAGGGTCCAGAGCGAAATTCCTTGTAAAACCATTTTTAGCTTTTCTTGGATATGAAACCTTAATCCTAACACGATGAAACATGAAATCCCACTTGGCAAAAAAGGTTTTAAGGTAAAAAAATGAAGATTTTTGGTCAAGATTAGAAAAATTGCTCCTGACCCTTCCAGAGGGTCCAGAGCGAATTTTCTCAAAATCACCTTTTGCTATCAAGAAATCATCAAAAGGTGAAGGAATTGAGCCAAATGGTGAATTTCGCTCCTGACCCTTCTAGAGGGTCCAGAGCGAAATTCCTAAAAGCACCTATTTCCTTGCAAGGTCAAAGCAACTTTTTAAGTATTTATGGCTTGGATGGGTGTGATGAAGAGTGTTTTGCATTTTGAAGATAATTGAAATTGTCAAGAAGAAGCAATCAAGCCTATAACATGATTTTCGCTCCTGACCCTTCCAAAGGGTCCAGGGCGAAAATCCTAAAACCTATCTTTTCTTCCAAAGATTGAACTAGACCAAGCTTAGACATGGGTGTGAGAAGACATTTGAATTGCCTTGAAGTGGAATTGGAATGCTAAGAATGCAAATTTTGAAGCCAAGGGGGAAATTCGCTCCTGACCCTTCCAGAGGGTCCAGGGTGAAATGTCCAAATCCTCCTATTTTCCTTGTAGTTCAAGATTAGATTTTGGTTTTCAGGACTCAAAGAGGAGTAAGACATGATGTGCTATCACTTGGAAATGATTTGAAGATGAAAGGATGAAGGAATTGCCTTGAAACCTAAAAATCGCTCCTGACCCTTCCAAAGGGTCAAGAGCGAAAAATCCAAAACCAGTGCATTCCTTTCAAGTTTGTGCTAAGACAAGGCTAAACAAGCTAGAAATTGCCCTTCAGACCACCTTTGAGTGGATGTTTGTTCCAAAAAGATGATGATTCTAGGTCAGAGAAGGATTTTCGCTCCTGACCCTTCCAGAGGGTCCAGGGTGAAATTTCAAAATCCCCTATTTTACCTTGCAGGAACAAACCAAGCTTGGATGGAGTGAATGAAGAAGACCATTGCCTAGCCTTGAGGGGTGGATTCAAGACAAAATGATGAAGGAGTAAGCCTAAGCAAGAAAAATCGCTCCTGACCCTTCCAGAGGGTCTAGGGCGAAAAACCCTAAATTCACCTTTTTCTTCCAGATTTGAGTGAGACTAAGCCTGGACTACAAGGAAAGAACCTATTTGGAATGCCTTGAAGAGGTTTTGGACCTTCAAAAAAGAGAATTTTGAGCTTAGGAGAGAATTTCGCTCCTGACCCTTCCAAAGGGTCCAGGGCGAAATTCTTGAAAATGCAATATTTCCTTCAAAATTTTGATGAGCTAACCCAGTGATGGAGAGAAATGAACCCTGGAGATTGCCTTGGAGGAGGTCAACGATCAAATTAAGGTGAATTTCGACCTAATAAGCAAAAATCGCTCCTGACCCTTCCAGAGGGTCCAGGGCGAAATTCACATTTTCACCTAATTTCCTCATGAAAAATGATAAAATTTGAAATGCAAGACTTTGATTAGGTCAAAGCAAACATGAACTCGCCTTCCGGGAGATTTTGGAGTGAAGGGAATAAAGTATTCAAGTCTTAATTGGAAAAATCGCCCCTGACCCTTCCAAAGGGTCCAGGGCGAAATCATCAAAAAACCTATCATTCAACCTTGCTTGATTAAGTTTAGGGCAAATTGCAAGGTTGTAAAGACAAAGACATGGAAATTTGCAAATATAGGTTGAGAAAATTTCAATTCCATCAAGGGAACAAGCATGGATAAAGGGTTCAAACAAGTCTTGAAGTGAATATTGACCTTCATCAATTTAAATATTTCAAAGCCTAAAGAGAAAGGAAGCTTCACTAAGCCTCAATCAAACCTCCATATTCCCAAATTTTCGCCAAATTTACTAAAATTAAGACATTTGGGGAGGTTAGATCAAATGCGCATGAATTAGGCCATTACAATTGAATTAATTAATTTTTAAAGCCTTAATATAAATATAAAATCCACCTTGGAAGCCTTAAAATGAATTTTAAAATTTAAAAAATATAGGTGAGCGCTCAAAATGCATTTACTTGCTTTTACAAGCAAGTCAACCTCTTCCTAAAGGGGATTTTATTTGTTTTGTTGCTAAAAAACTAGGTCGGCCTCATAGTCAATTAGGGTGAGCGCCCTATATAAGGGAGGAGTATTGTTTCAAAATGCAAACCATTCATTCATTATTCTAAATGCAATTTTGAGGAGCAGATTGGAGGAGCGGAATCTAGCAGATTGGAGGCGAATTTCTTACCAAGTTGGAGGCTAAATTTCCAGAATTTGCTAAGTGTTGGAGGCTAGTGAAGGTGACGTTCTTTTGAAAGTTAATCAAGACATAATTCATCCAAGAAGGCCAGCAATTCAATCCTTATCCAGCAAAGTCTGATCTTCTTTCTTCATTTTTCAAGGTTCATAGTTAGGCTTTCAAAGGAGGAAGGTATGAAGAATCCTTTTTGAAGTTCTTATTCAAGACTTGTTTTGATGTTCATAGCATTTTTTTTTAAAGTCTAAGTCTTGAAAATCCAATTTTCATTCATAATTAATTTGAGGAATCATGTCCTCTTCAAATTAATGTTTTGGAATCATTCCCTTTGAAAGGTCTTAAATTCTATACTTTAAGGTATGATGCTTAAAGAGTAATTTTAAATTTTTGTGTAGGCATCAAATGACGACCCCCAAAGCCGGAGGGTCTACTAGCCGACAGGTTCTCATCAAGGAAGATCAGAGGAGCGACGAATTGGAGACCAGGATTGTGTCCAAGTGGAGTAATATCGAAGACACCGACTTAGGAAACTTCAATGTGAAGAAGTTTCGAGATCCCCTACATTGGCAAGCCATCACCTGTTGCAAGGAGGATAATCGAGAGTGGCATCATCAAGGCGACAGGTTTCCCTCCCGCAGTCAAGTGTCATGAGTTGATGATCGAGTGCGCTCGCCACTATGACTCACAATCAAGGACGATCGTAACCAAAGACGGGAACATCTTAGCCTACCTTTCAGAGGAAGCTATAAGCGAAGCTCTTCATCTTCTGGACCATAAAGACATGATTTACAAAAGCTTAGAAGGAGCAAGGTCGATCTATGAAGATGATCCTGAGTCTTGTTTGAACTTCATCAATAAGAATTGGTTGCTCAAAAGTCGGCCTCGCCTGAACAACATTCCCAATACACCACATAGGATTGACTTCCAGGAGGAATACAGAGACTTGATAACTTTGCTCAATCGAGTTACAGGTGCTTCTCAAGCCTTCTTCTTCGAAAAGTGGATGTTCTTCTTCATACAAGTGATAGTTCAAGGAAAAGGAATGCTTCATTGGGCCAGAATCATTAGCAATTGTCTGGACGTGCAATTGAGAAGGCTAAGACCCACCAAATCATTCCACATGAGCTCATATGTTATATATGCCTTGATCAGGAGTTTCGAGTATGTAGGGCTACCTCACAGAGGAGTGATTGGAAGAGGACCCGGAGAAATAAGAGTTTGTGATTTTTATGTTCATCTGCATCATCCGTCTAGAAGTGACTACAAGTTAGTCAATGACACCGTCACGATGAACATTACCAGGATATTGCAAGGAGGAATTCACAATCGACTGTCTTTGGATGCACAGGAGCTTGTGAAGAAGTATGGCCGTGGTTTATCCAGTTTCAAAAGTTCACATACATCAGAGTTCATGGGTGTCCTTCACCTCCCTACATGTTGCCAAGATATCCAACAGACAGGATAGTGCTACTTGAGGTGACTAGATAGTTGGCAGCTTATGTGAAGGCATCCAGACACAAGCACGGAAATGGAATTGCCGTGCCCATCATACTAGTGAATTCAGTTGAGGTGTGTCCTAATACTCAAGCCGCGGAAGATGCAGAGAAGGAATTATCTTTATACTCATTCACATCCTTTGCCTCACGAGAGAATTTTGATCCTCATGGTTATATGGAGGAGACAGTTGGTAGGAAATACAAGCATGAGTTTCAGGTGGAGGACTTTTGGATGAATCTCCCAGGTGATTTAGAGGTTAAAAGAAAGATGCATTCCAGGTTACCCTTATATCTCATCAGGAAATGCAAAGTTTATAGAGTAGCCGATCGAGGCGAGGATAATGGTAGATACCTCTTGTCGTCCTATGAGAAAGAGGACAAAGAAGTGAAGATAGATTGGAATGAACTCGAGGTTTTAGACTTGAGGGCTTTGATGACTCCCGTTTTATCCTGCACTCGCAGATGGGTGGATGTACAACATCAAAAGTTGAAGGAGCAAAATGTATCAATGACATTTACTTTGGAGGCAAGGCCAGAAGAAAGAGAAGCGAGTGTGAGTGAGAATACTTCTCATTCCAAAGGCTCAAAGAGGAAAGAAGGACCTGAGAAGAAAGAGCCTTCCAAGAAGAAGTAGAAAACAAACCCTGATCACCCACCAAGCACATCTTCCAGGCATGAAAAGGAGGCGAGTCAAGGGAAAGATCAGAGGCAGATAGTATATGAAGTTGATGAGTCTATGGAATCCATGATACAAAATGATAAACAAGAGAAAGGACAGACACCTCAGCATTCATCAAGTCAATCTCCCCAAGTTGATGCTAATGAGCAACACGAAGAAAAGAATGATGATGAAGCAACATCTCCTTTCCGGGAAGATAGGCCACTACCTAAAGAAATACAAGTGAGGGAAACAAGATCTGCCATTCCTGATTGGCTGAAAGAGAGACTGACAAGGGTAGTTGTGGTTGAAGAGGAAGAAGATGTGTTTGACTTGGAAAGCCTTATAGGAAATTCTCATGAGGTAATGGAAAAGAAGAAGGCCACAAAGATGTCTAAGGTAATTAGAGATGAGACAGGATCCAGGAAAGTGTAGGTAGCTACACTAGTGGTGGACAAATATGAGGATGAGATTCTTGCAGAAGAGTATGACTTAGAAACATTTGAGCTTGGTCCACTTACCTCTGAGCAAGCGATGGAAGAAGCAATTGATTCATTTGAAGCACTTAAAGACAAACTTAAAGAAGAAATGGAAAAGAATAAGAAGCTTGGAAGGGAGGTTAGTGCTTGGAGGAACTATTTTAGTCACCTTAATCAGCCCTTCAGATGTCAGGATCCAACAGTATCTCCTTTACAAGCACTCCCTCTTAAATCAGTTGGGGAGGCAGAAAGGGTGAAGAGCTTGGTTCAACTTATAAGTTCTTGGATTGATAAATCCCACACGGGAGTCGTTGAATTTGCAACAAGAATGATGAAGATAGTTCATCGAGCTATCCAGGCCCTTGAGATAATCCATAATCTAATGATAACTGTAGCTGCATTCACTCACACTAGAGATGTTATCATTCCTGTCTTAGAAGTGATAAGACAAAGACCAAGACGGATTCTGGCACAAGAAAAGATAATGGATGGAGGAACCCATAACCTCCTACAGTGGTCAGCTCTGCTCCAGATGAAAGAGGTCCTTTTTGAAGACATCAACACTAGATGCAGTCGAGTTGAAGGTATCATTCATCCAATTCAGGATAAGGTATTTGAGGTGTTGTGTACCATTCTTGACAGGCAGATCGAGATTGAGATAGATGTGGACATCCAAGAGTTGGAGGATAGAATCAAGGTCATCTTTTGCAAAGAGGAGAACATCATCACAGATATGCAACGAGATCAAATGTACACTACTATGTTCTTGATTGAGAAGACCAAAGAACTTGAACCTGGATGGGAGACAACTCTTCTCACTGCTTTTGATCAAGTCCTTCACTTAGAAGAATGAATGAAGAATCTTCCTGAGATTCCCATTGTTGAGATTGAGGCAATTGTGTCCAGATTCATTGAATATGCTAAGAAAGAGCATAGGAAAGGGAACAAAATTCTAGATGAAAAGTTGTTATAGGATGATGTGGCAGCTTAATTCCTATTGGTCTATGTCTCCTCGGTTTTTGTGCCAATTCTCTATTGGCTATGGATTAGTGATGTTTATCTAAATGGGGACTTTTTTTGTAATAAACCCTAATTAGGGTTTAGGTGTCAAAATCTCAGCCGTTGATCTTCTTTTGATCTGGGCCATTCATTGTATTTGAGGATGCTATATATACCCTCACTCATTTCATTTCAAGGAGACAGTTAGAAAAATTTAGAGAAAGCGAGAGAGCTTAGAGAGAATAAAGTTATTGTGTAGTAAGATTGAGTAGTGAAGAAAGAATTTTGAACAATTGTTGTCCATTTGGCTATGAGATCAATAAAATATTGAAGTTATGGTGTTTTATTGTAATACTTGTGGGTATCTTCATGATTGTTTATCTTCTTGAATCACTCTCAGTTGAAATAGCATTTAGATTTTAAGTTTGAAAGACGAAGTGTTGTGCTTGATCTTTGATAAGATTCATATTCCAAACCACTAGCTTCTTACTGATTGTAAGGAAGCCTTGTGTGGTCAACTGGAAACCTTGAGATTGATTAAGAATTCAATCATTCTTGGAAGTATTCATATGTATCTCTATGATAGTATTTATATCCTTGATGATTTGAAAAACTATTGAATCCCCTTTTAAGATCGTATCAATTCCAGTAAAGTTGTAATTTCTTGGCGAAACTTAAATTGGTAGAATCTCATCAAGTCTAGTCTTCATTGAGTCATTCTTAGGATCAGTTCAAGTATTCCTTCTTTAAAACCCTTATCTTTTGACAGTTTTTTAAAATCTGTTAGTGTTAGGAAAATCTTGTTCCTGCATTTGGAAAGAAAGTAACGTGGACAAGCTTTTGCATTTGGAAAGAAAGTAACGTGGACAAGCTTTCTCTGAAAGTACGTAAGGCCCCTTGAAGAAACAACATATACAACGACCACTGGTGCTTATCCACACGTAGAGATCCTACAACAAAGAACCTTGAAGTCATCCCGATTGATCCTTTTCGCGACATCTTCAGCATTTGGAGACTTTAATCAAGAGAGGATAAGGTACCTTTTAGGTATTTTATTCTGTGTTTGGTCGTGTACAAAATACACATCAACAAGAATGTGACACCTTCGACGGAAGGAAGGGCTTAGGTACTAGAACAAGTGGTAGTAGATGTGGATGCATTTCCGCCAGTCGCCAGAGTGGCACCACGAGCAGGGGTGACATTGGCACAATTCACCCCCACGACAGGTATAGGGAGGCAGGAGGAGACAATTTACTCATGGGTGCTAGAGACGTTGGGTGTTCCTTTAGAAAACCCAGTAGAGGGGTCACTGTTATGTAGTGGAATGGAACTCCATGGCGGAATGGAACTGCCATTTGGTAGAATGGAATTGCCATCTGGTGGAATGGAACCCCATAGCGGAATGCAACTACCATCTATTGGAATGCAACTCCATAGCGGAATGCAACTGCCATCTGGTGGAATGGAACTCCATGTCGGAATGTAACTGCCACCTGGTGGAATCGAACCACCAACAGGCATTATGGAACTCCATGGCGGAATGGGACCGCCACCTGGCATTATGGAACTTCATGTTGAAGGAAGGGCACCGCATGAAAAATAGGAGTCACATGGCCTTGGTGGATCCACAGGAGGAGAGGAATCTTTCTCTCCTGAAGGAGAAGAGTTAGTGCTATGCTTGGGTAGGCCCAACCTCGAGGATCCCTTCGGCACTATGCAGTAGTGTGCTTCTCAATTGGAAGGGATGGCCAAATTTTTGGGTGATGTCGGTGACATGGTGAAGAAAATTGATATTGTGCATGAACACTGGATTGCCAGTGTAGCTGAGTGGCTTCTATTGTTTATGAAGGAGGGGGGTATGAAGGGAAATTTTCCCGTTGCTTCATAGCGAAGGGATGGCCAAAGTCAGAAACTCAAGATATGTTGGATGGGTGGACCTCCACGCTGGTGGTAGAAGAGCAACATGGCATTTTTGGCTCCTTACAAGGGATGGAGATTGCTATCCGCGATCTAGTTCTGAAACATTGGAGAATGGCAGTCATTAGGGTGGAGTCAATCACTGGGCAACGGGACCAGGCTATACGTGGGGCAGAACTAATGCAGTAGACATTGGTTGACCACATTCAAAAAAGCCAAGAACAGTTGGCCCAAGAGCATTCACGGGTAGTATCTATTGAAGAAATAGTGGCCAAGCACATGCAAGAGTTGGACGTGAAGGACGAATTGAAGGGCACGCTGGAGGAGAAGGTGGCACATCTGGAGGCGAGCCTAGCACGTAAGGATGAGCAATTGAAGGGGAAAGGTGAGGAGCTCTAGAAGGCGCACAACACGGTCATCGAGGCTGCCTATATGGTAAAAACTGCACGAGAATGTGAAGTGGCGGCCAACCAACACCTCCAGTATCTACAATAGCAGTTAGGCACCCCTTAGTCTTTTGTTTTGCTAGGGACACCCTCTAATCCTTCTCATTAGTAGTCTTGTAGGTTAGCTAACATTTTGTTTTCGTCATCTGGAAGATGACTTCTTTTTTTGGGGGGGCGATGTTGGCGGTAATTTGCCAACGCGAGAATAACACTTTTTTTGTTTAGTTAATAAATGGCCGGGTAATGTTCCCATAGGGGTTAGTTGGCAGTTGGCAACGGTTGGTATCTTCACCAATCGCTGAGTGGAACAAAGGGGGGGTGGTCACTCTTGTACATCCATTTTTACTTGATGCAATAAAGATATATCATTTTGGCGATAATGTGAATTTTGTTTATGTTTTGTGAATTACTTCATGAATAATATCTGTATACTTCCATTCTGTCTACTCTGTAATCTAAATTGACACCAAAGAAGTAAACAGTGGTATATAAAAATAAAAATATCATTGACTATTTATAGGTGCTGCTTTGAGCACAATATTCAGAGAAATTGATGTATTTCATGCAAGGCAAGAATTAGAAGGATGAGCACCATTTGAATCATGACAGAAACCAAAAATTGTTCATATGCAGGACAAAACAAATTTCAAATGGGGCATGATTTGCTTGCTGAAACCATAGCTCCCTCCTTTGAGGGAATAGTGGACTACAATTTTTACCCTAACTTAGGCTTGATTTTTCTGCTGACTAGACTGCCAAGAATGTGCCACACCTTGCAAATCAAGACAAACGGACTTGTGCACTTCTGAAAGACTCTTTATCATTGTTGGTACAGTTCACTTACTCTTGTCATGTCACTTAATGACAACAACTTAATTTGCACACCTTTTTTAGACATTTAAATTCTGGTGCAGTTCACCTAATAAAATTGTCACCTCACATGTGTGCTGACCTCTGACCTCTTCAGGCTTTGCGTGGGTGTAATTTCTAGATATGAGAATCTAATACAGAAGTGTACGGAAACTAAACATTTTTCGTTTGTTCCGTGCATGATTTACTAAACATAAGTCAACTTGCTGGCTGAATTTGTTAGCCCTCAAAAGTGTGCTTGTTTTACTTATTTTATTGTTCTGTATTTTTCAATACATTCTTTTGCAGCTCCAAGTCATTTTACCATGGTCAAGAACTTATTTATTTCAGTCTTGGAACACATGCAGCCATGACCAATCTGCCAAAATTGCTAGTTTTAAAAACTGGACCAAGACACACCACATTTACTGATTGTCCGGAATAGATTACAATGGATTTAGATTTGGCACACAATTAATTGTTAAATTAGTGGCAGAAATGGGCATAAAGTAGTAAAATCATTGAGTTCTGATTGTGTATAATACTATTTTAAACAAATGTTATTGTATTAGTAATTTTGATTATGACACTAATTCAGTGGTCATTTCTTGGTCCACACCCAAGGAATTGGTGTATTTGTTTGTGATATTTGGAAAAGCATATGCGATCAACCCTGGCCGAAGCTTTCAATGTTAAATGACCCAACAGAATACTTTCTAGTTTTACGTTAGTTAGAACTCTGGTAACATATTAGCATATTCCTACCAGCCCCCCTTCTTTATTTCCACCATTTCCTAGAATATTGTCTTCAAACAGTTTCTGCAGAGTTCTCCTCATGTTGTGAACTTATGACCAAGATATGGAATGGCAACTGAAACTTTTCTTGATTTGATACATTTGCAGATGGCATATGAACTCTATGGGATGTTGGCTGGTAATGTCAGTTCCGTAACTGGAGAAAATATAAAGCCAGCATATGGAGGTGATGAAGAATCTTTCCTCAGAAAAGTTGTGACGCCCATTTATGATGTCATTGCAAAGGTATCAAATTTCTACTCGTACTCATATGTCCTCCCACTGTATATTCCTTACAATGCTGATGTGTTGATAAATGTTATCTCAACTTATGGTTTTACATATTGCATTTATATAGGAGGCCAAGAGAAACAGAGGGGGCACAGCCAAACACTCACAATGGAGGAACTATGATGATCTGAATGAGTTTTTCTGGTATGATGTCTTGCAGCAATAATTCATATGGTCTAGGTTTTGAAATAAGTGGTACATAATGCTTGTACATGACTGTTCTTTGACAGGTCAGAAAATTGTTTCAGCCTACGCTGGCCGATGCGAGCAGATGCTGATTTTTTTTATGTCCCAAAGGAAGAGGAAAGGAATCCTATTTTGAAGGTGACAAATGATCTTCCATGCTTCATTTTGAATTTGTTGATTCTTCAAGTTGTAAGCATCGTTTACAATGTAGAGAAATGAAGAAGCGTTTTTTAAGTTGGAAACTGGTACATTACTTTAATAATCTAGCATACCAGATTTGGAAGATGATTCCTTTTGGGAAATAAGGAATATGGGTTCCAAGCTAGATGGTTTTGGCGAATTCTTTCTGGCATAACCTTCTTTCATTATTGATACCATCTTTCCATAACTGATTAATTCCTTCCTTGTTTATATTCAAAGAAGAGTAGAGACAACATCAGTTATTCGGCAGTCTACTTCAATCAACAATGAGTTTACTGCTAGTGCTTTTATTACCTCATGTATATTAGTTCAATGATTGTTTATTTGTATTAACACACTCTTTTCTATTTCTACACACTGCACACTAAATCTAAATCTGCATCAACAATGAGTTTACTGCTAGTGCTTTTGTTACCTCATGTATGTTAGTTCAATGATTGTGTATTTGTATTAACATGCTCGTTTCTATTTCTACACACTGCACACTAAATCCAAATCTGCCTGGCATCTGCCAAGGTTTGAAGAATAAAATAGAACCTTGAAATAAAGGAAGAAGTCACCTATCTAGAAATCTGTAAATACTGCATTCAGGTTAAGATCCTGTTAGTGGATTTGTAACCATTGTTTAATAATCTGCTCCTAATTAAAAGGAATTAATGAAGGATGTCAACCAACTTAAGCAGTACTGAGGACTATAATTCCTCAATTTTATTAATCGTTGAAAAATTTCTTTAGTTTTCATTGTTCATTTGGATAATAATTACTAAAGAGGATGGTAGTATTTTTTGATGGCATTATTCTAATCTATGGATGATTAAGGAGGAATCTGAAAATGTTTTCAACACTGAAATCTTATACATTAGTTATCAACCCAAATTGATATTCTGGGTCTTGCCACAGTCCAAGATTCCCATGATGTGTGCAGGATTTCCATAGGGGAAAAAATTTCGAAACCTGTTTTATATATTTAAAAATTCTGACAATGTAATTTAAGGACTACTTTGATTGCTACATTTCTTAGCGGGTATCAAGTGACATTTACTATTTTAAATAGTTATATTAAATAAAAATGAAGTGATTATGGCTCTCAGACTATCAAAAGTGGTCAATAAGACAGTACAAAAGTCCATAGTAGCAAAAATATTTCTCATGAATAACTTGGAAAACGAAAACGGTTTTTAAAATTAATAGGGAAAAGCTTGGGTTATTGATAGGGTGTACTATATTTATTTAAAAAATTGCTGAGTAACGCCCAAAAATAAAAAGAAGTGCATAAAAATGAGGAGGATTGCCTATAATTTTGGTTTTATCGACAAAATTGCAATCAAATCTGAAATTTATCTCAATTTAATTGCTTTTTGTTGACCAAAACAACTGGGTTGACCAATTAATAAAAACAGAGTTTATTTTGGGGAAAAAATTAGCAACAAGGGTGGGCAGAGATTATTTGGATTAAATCACTATTTTCAATGATGTCTGCAACTATGCAAAAATTTATGAACAAAATTAGCCAAACAAATTTAGGGGTCAGAAGAAATTAAAGCTATTAATTTGTTTCCTCTTTGAAAGGGTAGAATATGTAAAGGCCCTAGTGATAGTTAAAGCTTAAACATCTGCTAATTCTGATCACAATGCCTACTCGTATACCATTTCAAGATTGAAAAATGTTAGTAAATAGTGAAAAATTTCCATTGCCTGGTCTGTTGACAATCTTTGTTGTATCTTATTTAGTAGGAGTGACATGGTGATGGGGATATTAATGGCCTGTACTGTGATAGGGTTGAAAATATTGAATACAATTTAATGAGATTAAAATATGGAACATAGTGCCATGCAGATATAATATTAGTTTTAGTTCAATTCTTGCTTATAATAGGTGGCTTTACATTGATAGAAATCATTTGCACAAATCTGCTGTTGGAAATAGGGCAAGAAATGTTATTAATATGGTCTTTTATAAGTCAGGTTATGACAATGGATTTAAGTTTAATTTAACAAATATGATAATGGCCTACATGGGTTAAAGAAACAAAGAAACCTTGATCAATCCGTTATATCTGCTAATTATTTCACTTCATAAACTGTATAGGCTTTGTCATAATTTCTTAGACAATCCTAGATGCATGTATGCAGCCATCTCTAATTGAAGTTGTTTCTCACTTCTTGCTTTGAAACACTCTTATGGTAGTTTGGACTGGCAAGAAATAGTCAACAGAGTTTCAAACTGAAGCGAGAGAAGTTAAATTATTTGCAAGAAAAGAAAATCTACAAGGAAAATAAAGAAAAATTGTAATGTCCCTACTAGTTAGGGATCACTTTCCTGCAAAACAGACTGTTAGAATGCAACAAAATATGTATTACTAATCTAATTTGCAATTAAACTTCAATTACTTAATTAAAACTAATCTCAATTCTTAGGTAATAAAAAGGATACGAATGAAGTATTGGGATATGTCCTTAGGCGGTTGTAATGCCCGCCTTCTTGGAATCCATTATGATTCCAAGCCTTACCAGGAAAATCGATAGATAATTTGATTCTTGTCTTGGATGTAGCATCTTACATCCAAGCCTACCAAGGAAGATCGTCATATATGATCACTTCCTGCCTTGGATGATACATCTTATCATTCAAGTCTACCAGAGAGGACCGGCAAGATCCGTCTCTTCTTGGGTGAGCTTCCGACACCCAAGCCTTTAACATATATGCATATGAGTACTCAGTATATACTGCCTACCAAGGATTATCATAATCTCTGAATTAGGCTAAGAGAATTTCCTCCCAATAGCCTCCATCACATAGCCAAATTATTGTTATTCATATAACATTTTATATTTCATTATCATTTTTTTAATCTATAATTTATGCCTGCATCTACATATTCCTTAATTACTAATATTGATCCTATATCCATACAAATACCTGCATACATACATATATCTATTGCTACATATACACGAGACAATAATATTATAAAACTATCACTCTGTCAAAGAGACAGATCCATTATAAACATATATGTGTGTGTGTGGCACACACGTCCACACACATATATATTCTTGTGGCATAAAAACTAACCGCTCTAATACCAATTGTAATGTCCCCTACTAAGTTTAGGCCTGTTTAACCATAATTAATCTATTTCTATACATTTTGACTTAAAACTAACTTGAGTAGGAGACAAATCTATCTGAACATAAATAAAAATCAATGATAACATAATATTTTTCCTGATATTGAAATGATATATATATATATATATATATATATATATATATTAATTATAATTACTGTACTAATATCTATTATTATATCAATATCTACACTTCTAACCTTTATATTATTCCTTATTCTGATTTGAGTATATAAATATACATAAACAAATAAATGAATTAAATAATATTACCTATGGTTTATGTATTTGCTGATAACCTATTATATCAATTATTAATACTACCACTGGTAAAACATTATTAGTTATTAATATATTTAATGGCTGGTAATGGTAAACAGAACTGACACATGTCAGATCTGGTCTGCCACTCATGAAATTATGTATTACCGTAGTGCCTATTTTAGTCTATGTTAATATTATTATTCAAATTCTGCATAAAGACATTATCAGACTTCATTAATTAAACATACTTATTAAACACATCCCATGCATACCACCAATACCAAGGAAGTTGCTGTCTGTAAACTTTATGACAGTTCTGAATTAATCTTCTCGCTTTTCTTCCCTTGACCCAATAAGGTTGTAAAAGAATCAGAAAGTAAATTGATGATGAATAAAGAGATTGTGAATACCCTCTTATACCATGCACATAGAATGAGAAGTTACGTGGATAAGGCATTTCTCATCTCTCTTTGCGATTACCTTCCTTCCTAACACATACTAATCGTAACCTTGATAATTAATGCTATCCTTTGCATCCATCTTATGTTAACCACTCATGTATAATTAATCTTCTGGCGATTAATATAACTTGTCCACTTATCAATGAATATAATTTATGTTTCGACAATATCATGCATCCCTCAAATGGATGGTCTTCTCTTTCCAATCGATATAGCAGTGGATATATTTATTTCTGATGTTTGGCTGGGTATTATCGTGTTTCTTATACCGAGCATCGTCTATTATTCTTGCCTTGGTCGATGATATTCTTGTGTGATCATCATATATGTATACGTTACATCTTACCTTTATTATTCCGTAGACTTTTACTTCCCAATACTTTTCGATACTCCACCGATCTGCATTTGTTTCTTTGTGTGGAATTTAACTATGAGCGAAGGGATTATAATCTTCCCTCTGGCCTAATTTACTTTTGGATATTGCTTACGTGGCTGGCCACATGTCTTCGTTTTAGGTTCCATATGTGTTTTGCCTTTATTACTCTTTCATTGCTATCCAATTCTTTATGCAGATAGCCACTGATATTTGATAATTTATATTTGATAAATATGAAATTTATATTAATATTTAATAAATATAAATTATATATTAAATCTTGTTTATTATTATTATTAAGATGTTTTTAGTTCATTCTATTCATTTATTTAGTTATATATATATTTTTATGTTTTAATTGTATTATTAAATTTTATTTTAGAGCGGGCATTATCATGTTTTTGATTGTTTAGATTGGGGCATCACAAAACTGTAGTAGGCACCACAGCTAAGAAATTCCTCAGGTAACACTGTTGGAGATCAATTCTAACTCTACCTGGTGTTGAGCAGGTTGCATTTATGCATTGTGGCCATATACAGAATGTATTGGAAAAGTAGAAATGCACATACATAATATGGAGTATTAGAGATTGTATTGTGATTTCATCAAATACAAAATACGATATTGAGCATGAGATGGATATATACCACAAACTAGTTTCTTCTCTATGATTGTGGCAGAAAGTTATTCCGCACACTTTTAAGCAGAATGCTGGTCCTTGTCAGTTAGAAAAACTCATCCATGATCAAAGTATGGACAATTTAGATTACAGATTGGTTTGTGCGTTGTTAACTTGTTGGAATGCAAGATTAAACAGTTTTGGACTCTGTAATCTCCTGTCGCCTTGTTATTTTCTATTTCAGTGTAGTTTAATAACATTTCTAAACTTTTTGAGGAGTGCGATTTCCATATATTGTGATTGTGTTATATAATCCGAACTGCACGTACTGTAATAATGCTGCAGGTAGAAGCTTATATGTCTGCATGCATTGACAAAATGATGGGAGTCAATTTATTTTTATTGTTTTTTGATGTGAGTCACTACTTTCTGTTTCTTTGACTTTGGTGATAATGGTGATTTGCTTTAAATTTTGCAGAATACTATAACTTTGCGGAACCAAGGACCGAAATGGTGTGCCAAAACAAATTTTGTTGAAATTCGGTCATTCTGGCATCTTTTCAGAAGCTTTGATAGGATGTGGACATTTTTCATATTAGCTCTTCAGGTGAGATTTTATTCTTTGTGATAGCTTGTTGAATTTTATTGTATGCATGGTGCACTGTTATTAGATTTCTTTTACTTTCTTTCAATGATAACAAACAGGTTTATGCATTTGACAAGTTCTGAAATCCTTTGTTATCTTTCTTTCTGTTGACAGGCTATTATAATTATTGCCTGGCATTTTGAAATTTTGAATATTTGACAAATATGGAAAAATCTATTAAAGTATTGTTCCATGGTAAATTGTTATCTTTCCTTGTACTGCAGGCCATGATAATTATTGCCTGGCATGGACCAGGCTCACCAACTGAAATATTCTATTCTTCTGTCTTTAAGCAAGTTTTGAGTATATTCATAACAGCTGCCATTTTGAAGCTCTTGCAAGGTACTTATTATTCATCTTTATGCAGTAAGAATCAGGTTTCTTGCATTAAGAAAGGAACAATAGCGTAACAAGCTTATATGGGTGTTCAGCTCATCTTCTTGCATATGATTTGATTTTGCTAATATGAATTATCACATATATTTCAACCATATAAAAATATGTAACCTGATTTAACATATTTCTCAGAATCTCAAAATTAATTTCATTAACAGTTTTAAATACATGAATAAGATTTTTTTAATCAAACCTTCTTGGACACTTGTTTAGAATCTGGTGATTTAAAAAATTTGTGGTGAAGCTTGAACTAATTTTTCTGTAAGGAAAGCAGAGTGCAGAAAACACCTTCCTAATGGCAATTTCTTAGAGAAGTGAAGCAGATGAGTGTTCACACTCAATTCGAATCACAACAACTAAGATACACTATACCAAATAAACAAAGCAACATGAAAAACAGAAACATAGAGATGTACACCAGATTTCACGTGGGAAAACCCTTACTGGTGAAAAATCTACACACCAAAGTAATCCCTTGTATTACAGTAAAACAATTACATACAAGTTTCAGACCTTTGATCTTATCTCTGTTTAGGTAGCACTACATAAGATTGCAATCTTAATCGGCTTTTCAATTCAGCTTTTACAGAATTACCAATCGATTACTTCAATCCTCTTTGCACAATGATAGAAATCATCCTCACACGATCCAACCTCCTGCAAGTGTTTTTCAGACGTTTAAATGTCTTTGTTGAAAAATAGTTCGTTTCAGTTACTACATCTTCCAACTGTCAAACTTCTCAGAATGTCAATAAAGCACATGTTGTCGCCATTGCTTCCTCTAAGTCGTTCCAGTTTCCACCAATCGCCAGCAGACAACTCGGCAAGTCAAAACGAGTCCATTGTGGTTCCCACCAAGTCTCAAAGGTTATCGGCAAATGTTCCTCACCTCGACAATGCCTTAAAACTTTCTTAGCGAATTCCATAGTCTCATTGAAATCATCTTTGTTGCTCAAACAACCCTCATGTCTTTTCAACATTGGAAATTGGCTATTCGGCAAAGAATGCAGCTTTGACTTCCCTGTTGAAATGTCTTAGCGAACCCTTGGGTCACACCGAAAACAATAGTGCATCGGCAAGACTCCAACATTGTCATACCGATATAGTCTTTATCGCCATAGAATGAGACTTCAGTTACTTCCTTTAGACAATCTTACTGAAACCCCAAGCTACACTGAAATCTTTGTCTTTGCCAAAACTTTGCCAAAGCTATATCGAACTCGGAATTGTTGGTGTAGCTACATAACTTCGGTTGATTGCTGGGGGAGACATACCGAAAGTACAAGTTATACTAATATACTGCTTCATGTCGGCAAGACACATCAATTGTCTCCTCGACATCGGTAAGATGAGTGACTTCTCCGAACTGTCTGGTAGAGTCTTACCGAACCTATATGCTATACCAAAATCACTGCTTCTCTAGGCATGCATAACATGGAGGTTATCAACTACTGTATCAATAACCCGATGGTTATTCAGTTCTCTTTGAAGATGATCAATAACACAAAATTTATCCACACTAAACTGCTCATTTCAGAGACCAAGTGCCATCTGTTCGAGATTTCAACCAGTAAGTTTGAGACACCCATTCTCAACATTTTCTAGTGCACAATCTCTAATTAGTTAACCTTTAGATGACAATATTGGTTGAGGAGCATCCCATGAAATTTAAATGGTCTTGCATGTCTAAAGCAAGGCTGTCCAAGGATAAGCTTCAACGAGTTCACAAATTTTACTAACTATGTTTGTTGTAGATGTATGCATATTCAAAATTGTTGCACACTTGCCATTCAGTTCTTATAACTGTTGGTGAAGTATCTTATTTTACCTCTTACTACGTTTACCTAGGTAAATATGGTTTCCTCCAGGTAGCTAATAAAGGTGTGTCATCCTTGATTGAAGGGAATCAGGTGCCACCTTTATTCAACTGCATCTACTGGTTGACTTAGCTCCTGTCTGTGTTGAAGTTGACTCAACTGCTTGTGGATGCTTGTCATTGTCACTTGTCCATCGAAGAGGTTATAAATAAATATATTTTCTTTTGATTATAGAATGAGAAGGGAATGGGAATGCCAATTTTTATTCACTTGTGTTGCCTTCTCTCTGCTCTAACATAGGAAGTTTGGTAGTAATTAGTTTGATTGCCAAAGGTCTTGGTTAGAGGTTTTAGGGTTAAATCTGAAATCCTACCATCACAAGTTTGTAATTCCTCTATTGTTTAGAGAAATCAGCTTTCATCATTGACTACAGAGAAAGTCTAGCAGCATTTTGGGATTTATAGTCTAAGGAGCTGATATGGATTGAAGAGGATTGGGTTGCAAATACATGGTTTGGTGGCGTCCAATTGCAAGAGTTAGATGTATAAGTTCCAACAATGTGGAGTATGCCATAAGTTTTGCATTAGACAACAAGTTATTATTAGCCATTGTATTTTGTGATGTATATTTGATGAATAATATACATATCTGGATCAGCTGACTGTCAAATTGTCAAACTTAGTGTAAATTTCAGTCTTCAGCTTCTTTTATTCATACTGTTTACATAAGTGATGAATTGCAACTTCGTGTACTTTTTTTCTTTAATTGAATTCTAAATTGTAATTTTTATATGTTGTTTAACTAGCTGTCCTCCTGTCTCCAAAATCTCAAAAGAAAATTGCCAACCCTGCAAGCTGCTTCTATCCCCAAGATTCTTATAGACACTGATTTGAGTTCATAGTGATTAGAGGATCCACTCTCTCCATGAATGAAAACTGACCCTAACTTCTGATACAATTATTTCAAACTGTCATATGGTGCCAGTATCTTCTGAATGACTTTTGTTTGTAAATACAATTGTTGCCATGATAGTGAACATTGAATGAGTTAAGAAATATGTTTTATTGAAGCAATAGCTTTATTGCAGTGGATATCTGGACCAAAGTTTACGTCAGTGGCAATTATTGTAGGTTCTATTCTCTGTGTGGTTGAATTAGAATATTTCTGCTCTAGGTATTTCACAAAATATTTATACATAGTAGTTCCATATATAATAATACTTTACATGAGGGTTAATAAAAGGATGGGTATATATATTTTACTGTAGATTAAGGTAACAGTATCTGGGGATCATTGTAATTATTCTCTTAGTTCTTTATTGTTTCAGCTATTCTTGATATTGTTCTAAGCTGGAGAGCAAGGCAGTCCATGAAGAAAAGGGAGATTCTTCGATATATATTGAAGGTTCTAGTAGCTGCAGCATGGGTCATCATTCTTCCATCTTGTTATGTCCATTCATGGGATAATCCTACTGGTCTCTTTAGAAGTTTAAAGAATTGGGTTGGGGAATGGAAAAGTCCTTCCTTGTATATCTTCGCAGTTGTAATATATTTATTGCCCAATGCTTTATCAGCATTATTGTTTTTGCTTCCAATGGTGAGGCGATATGTTGAAAGCTCAAATTGGAGAGTTTTTACTATTCTAACATGGTGGCAGCAGGTAAGCGTGTTACATAGCTGCCTTGTAAATTGTGATTCATCATTCGCATTTTGAGCTTATGAGATCATTGCGTATTATTTTATCAAATTCTAGTAACTAACTACGGCATTGTGACATCTGTTATCTGAAGTAGGAATGCAGCATGGCTTTTTAGACCTTTCATTTCTATAATAAGTATAACATCAATCTGCTTCTTGTCATTTGCAGCCAAGACTATATGTTGGACGGGGAATGCATGAGAGCTTCTCCTCTCTTTTCAAGTAATTTACCAATTTCATTATCTTACATTCACATGTATTTCAATTTGAGCATTGGCATGGTTTAGTTTAGTTTTTAATACTTTCATTGTGTTTATACTTTGTGTTGACTTTAAAAAATATTATTTGGCAAATTTCTAGGTATACGTTCTTTTGGATCCTTTTACTCATAAGCAAGCTGGCTTTTAGCTACTATATTGAGGTAACAAGCTAAATTCTAATATGTGGATTTTTCTTTTGATAAAAATATATCCTGCTCCAATTTGTCCTTAAATATCTAGCTAAATATCTGGAATGTAAAAATGAGTTAATAAATATTCAATTTATGTAATATCTCTAGCCTGAATGATTAAAAACAGAGCTCAGAGCATTGTTCGTTTGGTACCCTTCTAAACTTTAGATCTTGAGCAAAAGGTGAGCTGTTTGGCCTTGGTGATTAGAATTCATGATGTTTGTTTTTTCAGATAAAACCACTGGTTAAGCCTACAAAGGTGATCATGAAAATGAGTATTAGCAATTACCAATGGCATGAGCTTTTCCCACAAGGTAAGACTATATAATTTCTAACAAGTCACTTATGATTGATTATATCGAGACAATTCTCTAATATATATATTCTCTTGCAGCAAAGAAGAATATAGGGGTAGTGATTGCTGTATGGGCTCCAATAATCCTTGTAAGCATGAATTTAGCTATGAAATGTGTGTTGTTTTGATGCTATGTTGTTCGAGCATGCATTCTATCTGCTGGTTTCCACTATTGTTCATTTGTCAAGTGTGGTCTGAAATTGTTCATTTACAGGTTTATTTCATGGATACACAAATTTGGTATGCCATTTTCTCCACTATCTTTGGAGGTATTTATGGAGCTTTTCGCCATCTTGGTGAGGTGTGTCACTCTTCAATTAGTTTTTTCCTCTATTCTTCCAAATTCATTTATATTTATTAAGCAAATTTTCATTCTTGTAGGGCCCTTTCAGGAAAATATGTTCATGGAGTGGTTCTCAATTTGAACATTATATTTCCTTATCTGTTTTATATTTCTACATACAAGCGTCTTAATTCTCAGTTTTCTGTTTTTTGGTTTCTTTGTCAGATACGAACATTGGGAATGTTGAGGTCTCGATTCCAATCTTTGCCTGGAGCTTTCAATCAATGTCTAGTGCCACCACCTGCTGAAAAACATCAGAAGAAGGGTTTAAAAACTTTCTTTTCCCGGAAGTTTGAGAAGGTCAAGTATATATGAATCAAAGAGTTGTCTTTCATCACAGTTGACATGTTGTGTATTCTAATAACTAAAGATATTAGGCTGTTTGCTCATCATGTGATATCTGAAATTATTGTGGTTAACACATTGATTTATGCAGCCTGAGCCAGGAAAACGGAAAGAGGCTGCAAAATTTGCCCAACTGTGGAATCAAGTGATTACGAGTTTTCGTATTGAGGATTTGATAAATAATAGGTAAAAGCTTTCTACAATTGCCAGTATAGAGACATCAAAATATTGTCTGAACTCTGGTTAATATTTAGTGAGTGTTATATTCTTGTTTCTTATACTGTTGTGCAGAGAGATGGATCTATTGCTTGTACCATATTCTTCAGATCCAAAAGTAACTCTTGTCCAGTGGCCACCATTCTTACTTGCTAGCAAGGTAAGTTTGTTAGCTGTTGGTGCCCTCCAGCCCAAAATCTTTTTTGTTCCCCCAATGTATTTCTTCTTATGCTGCCTTTCAATGCAATTCAGATACCTGTAGCATTGGACATGGCCAAGGATTTCAGAGGGAAGGATGCAGACCTGTATAAAAGAATCAAAGCCGACGATTATATGATATGTGCCGTGCAAGAATGCTATGAGTCGGTTCAGCGTGTTCTTTTGACAATTATCATTGGCGACCAAGAGAAGAAGTAGGGGCATTAACAATTTGCAATGACGAAGGATCATTGTTATAAATATTTGGAATGGTTTATGGCCTGGGTTCATGCTTTGCTTTATCATTTTCTTTTTTCTATTTAGTGCCCATGATATGAAGTCCTTTCCCTATATTTATGCATCTTGTTTATGTCAATTTGAAAAGGCATCTAAAGTATGTCATGATCTCAATTAACTAAATAATTGCCGTTTTTTCAGGGTTATCACGGAGATACTTGATTATGTCACAGAGAAAATAAATAGCGAGTCCCTCTTGGACAATTTCAAGATGAGCGAGCTTCCTCTTCTGTACACTAAGTTTGTACATCTTGTTGAAATACTGGTATATCCAAATTTATTATGTTAATTTATAGTTTTATTTATTTATTGCTGAGAGCTCAGTTTCTCAGTTGATTCCAAAGGTTCTTACTTGCCTGTGCATTTCTCAGAGAAATAATGATAATGATCCAAATTCTCGGCAACAAGTGATTCTTACCCTTCAGGATATGTTGGAGATTGTAACTCGAGATATGATGAAAGATGGGCCTAGGTGTGTGCCTTTTTGGCAGTTTGGCTGATAATTGGAAAAAAAACCTTGCTTTGATTTATACCAATTCTTGATGTTTCTGTGATACAGCATTTTGGAATCAATTCACAGCATGCAACCAGGTAATGATATTTTTACAAGTCCTGGTCAACCACAAAAGGCCCAGCTATTTGCATCTACGGGGGCTGTTGACTATCCTATTCAAGATACTGATGCATGGAAAGAACAGGTATGCATTTCTCATTGATAACTACCAGGCACACTGCAAGGTTCATTGCTAAAACAGACAGACATTGTATATCTTGTCAGATTACCAGGCTTCATTTGCTTCTTACGGTCAAGGAATCAGCTATGGATGTTCCTGTCAACTTAGAAGCTCGGCGACGGATTGCGTTCTTTACAAATTCCTTGTTTATGGATATGCCTAATGCTCCCAAGGTTCGAAACATGCTGTCATTCAGGTATATTGGGCAATGATGTGATTTACTGTATCATTGCAGAAGTTTCAGGTACAGTTTAGAAATATATTGTATCACAATATAGAAGATACTGAAAATCTGTACCAACAAAAAAGTGAATGAAAATATGTAAATTAAAATGCAATTGTGCACCATCAAATTGTGTTGCTAAAACTTGCTGACAATTTCTTTTCAAGTGGTTAAGTTTGTCTACTTTACTGCTAGCAATGAAATTTGCCACCCCACATGCATGATATAACTAGAATCTTGGAATGCTAACAATGAACATAATGTGGTCCAATGATAAATGAATGGGAAATCTATTGCACGTGAGATGTTGCAGATTTCCTGGTCTTGATAACGTGTTTGTCAATGTTGAATTAAAGGCTAAATACACACATAAGTTTGTACTCAGAAATATCATTATTCATCATTATGTACTGTGGAATCATTAAAATCTCACATGTAAAATAGTACTCACCACTGATGCTAGTGATGAAATGATAATGTTGCTTAAGAGTATAAATGAGAGAGAGTTTGACAAGAAAGTTGAAGTATGTGGATATGCATCAAAGAGAGTTTCACAAGCAAGTTGAAGTATAGATAAGTCATTTGTTAGGAAACAGTAATGGAATAAATGATACCAAAATGTATATGGTTTATAGAATAGTGCGTACAACAAAATTTATAATGCTAAATTTATCAATATTAGGCATGCCATGATGCAGCCAAGTGGTAACATGAATGCCATTATCCCCAGTGTAATGTCCCCTTGTTGAAAAATGTTTTTTTAATAATTAATAATAATAAATTAAAATATAGAAGAATAAAAGTAAAATTTAATATAATTAAAATTTAGTTAAGTTTATTGAATGGTAAAAAGGCATGAAATGAAAAGTTGCGACTCCCTCAAACATGAGATATAAAAGGGAGAGGAGAACTTCATTTGGGGAAAAAAGGGACGAGGGAAGAGAGAAGGGAGCAAAGGAATTAAGGAAGCATTTATGGGAAGAAGATAAGGAAGTGACTTTTTCTAAGGGGCAGCAATGACGAAGGGTTGTGACTCTTTCAAAGGGTGGTAATTGTGAAAGGTTGTGACCATTATGAAGAGATGTGATTATCCCTCACATCGGAGGATATAAAGGGGAGAAGTTTTCATTTGAGAAAGATCCATGGAATAGAAAGAAACATCTGAAGCATTAAAAGCAGATCTAGGAGCAGACCTAAATCAGAATTTTAATAAAATCTGGAAGAATGATATGAACATTTATCAAAGAGATCAGAACCCAAATACAAATCTGAAAACAATAATCAAGCAAGTATTGAAGGAAAAGAAAAGGAAACATTGAATCAATAATCAGAAAATCAGACCTGATAGAATAGAAGGGATTCTCATACACACATATATATATGTGAGTATAGGCAGCAAATCAGATTGATATAAATAGTAGATCTGTGCATTTACGAGGTGCCTGGGTAAAAATATAGGAATATCCCAATAGGGGACATT
The DNA here is from genome assembly GCF_030272615.1 of Cryptomeria japonica. Lineage (NCBI taxonomy): Eukaryota > Viridiplantae > Streptophyta > Pinopsida > Cupressales > Cupressaceae > Cryptomeria > Cryptomeria japonica. The sequence continues at coordinate 443,413,925 of NC_081405.1, forward strand.
ACATGCAGCCACAGCAGAAATGCATATCCATTGTGAAAATACCTTTTATGGCCTGAATAATTGCCAGCAAATAACTTTTGTTCTATGATAAGCATTTTATTTATTGCTAAAAGCCAACTATCAATAAGTTGAGTTGTAATTGCTTAAGCGAGTGTAAAATTAGCATTTAACATTTAACAAGAATTTGGCAGAAACTTGAATAAACTATTTTGCATTTGTCAAATGTAAAAATAGATTTGGGCAGTTATAATTTTTGCTTAAATGAGTATGGGTTTAGATCCTTGTATTTGCTGGTTGGGAGGTTTGGATTGCGATACAGTGTTACAACTTCAGTTCCTTTATATAGAAGAGTTGACATGAGAAAAGTCGATCAATAAGAGATTCCATTTTTCTATTCATATTTGAATGAAATCTCAGTGAGGGATGAAGGAAAATTCAGTAACCATTTCAATGTTGTTGGTATTCTGCAACATCAGTGATGGATGAGAAGGCCATCGTTGTCAAACCTATGGAAGTTTTCTTATAAGAAGTAAAAGTTCTACCCAAATAAGTTTTGCATGATCAGTTGGCATTTTGAAATCATCAAAATTCAAGGCATAGGTCATATTTTATTATTTGTACTCGCACATACCATTTTTTGAACAATGCCATAATATCTGATGATTGCTACTTTTCTTGACTATTGCCTGTCTCCTTATGATCTCCCGAAGCCAATGGCTATCCTTATATCCCCAAGAACCCAGTATGCATGCTAACATGCAATCAGTTCCCAAAGATACAACAAACATACTTAATTCAGGCAACTGATAGAGACATTAAGTGAGTAATCTTTTTATATTCTTATATCTGGAATGCTACATCTATACAAAGAATTCAAACATGCGAGGAACACCTCAACATTGTCACAAACATACATGATTTAATCATTACAACTTCATACTTATAAATGAATGACTAATTCCTAAATACCTGGTCTTTTCTAGGGAATATACATCTTGCCAAGAGGTGATCATGCTCATGTAAATGTTTATAAATTTAGTTAGCCAATAAATTGTGTTCTGTGTACTTTAATTTTACAAATGAAATTAACAAATGGAAGGATTTTGTGTTGAAATTAACAAATGGAAGGATTTTGTGTTGAAATTAACAAATGGAAGAATGAACAAGAAGAAGACAAGTGGTGTAGCTGCTATTATTACTGAGGTGAGTGTCCAGTTTCCCCTTTTGCAGATTCAATGTATTTGGACACAATAAGTCGCACTTCCTCTATGGTCACACTTGGCAAATTGCTGATTTGGAAATCGACCATATCCACGTTATCAGTACAGGTGGCGAGAGTATCTTTCCAACCGAGTGCTTGTGTCAGGAAATCTTCGTCTATGCGCATGAAGCTCGAGACTCTAGAGAGATTTTCCTTGAGAACTGGCCCTTTAACTTTGAAGAAGTTTCCTTGAACTTTGTTCCTCAAATTCTCTGCACGCAGATGCTTCTCTCGCATCTCATCCTGTTGCAATATCTCAGCTGCCACAAGGAAAACCTTGTCTTGAATATCTCTAACGGTTTTTTAAATTTCTACACACTTAGCAAAGTACCAAGTGCTGAAATCATATAGGTCACCAGGTTGGATGACTTTTCTGTTAACAAGATCCTGCCGAGAAAGTCCTCTGATTACCTTTAGATATGGAATAATCCTCTTTTGCATATTCTCAATATCTTCCCAAACTTCAGCTATGTCTTGAATTCTGCTCAAAAGGAAGATGTGGATTCATGTGCTGCTATTAGGTTCTCAATGAGTATGTCAGCACGTTTTGAGGCATCCGTAGTCCATTCTTTCACTTCTTTGAAGGTTGCCTTCATGTCTTCATAATCCTTTAACAACTCTTGTGGAAGAGGTATGGGCGGAGTAACAGGTACCTCCTCTCGATCTAGATGTTTCGTCAAATGTTGGACATATTTCTTCCATTGCTGATTCTTTTCCTCAATGTTCATTCTTTTTTCCTTCTCCTTGGCTAGTCTTGCCTTGAGGGCATTGCAAGAATCATCAAAATACTGGATCTCTTGAGCCTGAGTAGGCTTACCCAACTCTACACTAGTGATCTTATAATCTTCCGGAGCAACATTGTCTCGAGTTTTACCTTCTTTAGGTACAACTACCTGCACTGTTCTGAATACTACACTATCTCTTTGAATTAAAGAGAATCTCTTGGCTGGTTTGGGTCGTCTTATCTCAATTGGTTTACTCCCCATAGCCAAGAATGCTGTTGTGTTCTCCTCTAAATGATCCTCTTTAGGAGCCTGAGCCTTTATTCTTTCCTTTAGCAAATCAGGAATGGTTGACTGCTCCATGCCACTTTCATCAAACTTATCATCTGTTTCCTTTGGTTCTGTAACTATACCATCTAGGAATTCCCTTGGAAACTCAGGTTCTTTAATTTCTACATTCCTAGCAGAATTCGGCTCTTGGGCTGGTTCTTCCATTACCTCTTCCACTGAAGGGGAAGGAGCTCTTACTCCTATAGCAATATTCATCCTCTGTTCATCAACTATAGCCTTGATTGGAGCAACGGATACAACACTTAAGGTCGAATGACCCTCATCAGATTTATATTTTCTGCTTGCATCCCTGACTACTTTCTTTCCTTTACCCCTCAAAGAATTTTCAGTGGGTTCTTTCCTTCTTCTAGATTCAACACTTGACGAAACACCATGGTTTGAAAACATTGATTCATTGGTCCCCATGAGATCATATGTGAGATTGGTACCTTTGGATTTAAGATCCTTTGTCTTCTCACTTGCCCACCATTTCGAATATTCAATTATTGGTCTCATAAGGTCCGACCTTTCAGAATTTGACCAATTAACCAAGGCAAGGGGCTCATTTCTTAGTTTGTCAAAGTGAGGCTGCTCAAATTCGGGATCATCTTCAAGCTAATCTGCTACTCTAAATACTTCGGTTGCTCTAATCAAATTCAGGGGAAGTCTGGAACATAATCTCTTTCTAACTTCAAAACTGTCAGTTGCATCAACAGTCTTCGAGATTCAGTCTTATGCTCGAATGTTTCTCCATCAACCTTTTTCATCTGGTGAAAAAGGGTCAAAATGTGTTCTAGCCTTATACTGGAAGAATGGGTACCAAGCAAGCTCCTTTTCAACACTAGCAGCAGCCTATGACGATGGACATGCTTCCAATCCATTTCCAATAGTGAGAGAAGATGTTCTTGCCTTCTTCTGCTTTTCTCTTTGAACAATCATATAATTTTCCAACTGCCTAACAACTTCAAGCAACACTACCCTGTTGGTGGGATACATAGGTAACTTGTAAGGAGATCCAGAGAATCATTGAATTCTCAGATAAGTAAACTTAGGATACTGGATGTACCAATGCCCGAATCTGCTGATAAAATCTTTAGATTCTTGAGAGAGCCTTTGATGCAAACCACCTTGGAGTGTCCTAGTAATGTGCATTAAGAATGCATCGTTGACTCTTTTGAAGTGAAATTTTTCCTCAGTGCAACTATGGGTAGCAATCGTAAACAGCAAACTGATTTTCTTTATTTCCCACTTCTCCTCTACAGGTGAGTCCTTTGTATCTGTAGGTTCGAGCAAGAGAGTACACCAGATATGAACTCATATAGAATGTCTTGTTTTTTTCTCAACTCTTTAGTTGGTCATCAAGATTATCACTTATAATCCTTGCCCAATCAATCATCTTCACTCTGGTATTTATCTCATTGTTGAAGTAGTACATCCAAGTCTCAAATGGTGCGCCTTGTGGACTACCCATGACCCTGTTTAACAAGACTATCAAATCTCCAAATCTTCCTTGAAATATGCTCTTATAAGATCCTTAGGTATCTTGGAAGCACCTCTCCTTGGCTTTTCCAACCATTGATGATTGATGTTGGTCTCATATTCTAAAATTTTATCCTGGTAGAGACGTGTTGCTTCTTCCTTGGTCATGTAAACAGGGTTATGATATTTAGGGATGCGGACAGCTTCCCTGATAGCAACATCACTGACATTTGCCAAGACTCTCCCGTCAGGTGCTATGATCTCTCGGCTTATAGAATTGTAGTGCCTAGAGCATTCTACTACCAACTCAATACATTGCATCACTGGAAGGAAACCAACAGCCTATACAATTCCATTTCTCATCATCTTTTTGGCAGTTGCTGTAGGCATCAAGTTGTCTAGGCCATACATTCGCTTCTTGAACTCCCTCGGGTTGATATGTCCTAGGTTCGTGTCTCCGACCAGCTTGCACTTTGACCTCATCTTGGATTCCAAAGGGGAATATTTATCCACCTGAAACTTCATCGCGACCGGAATCTGCGAAAACATATGAAGCCTAAGTTGGAAATCAGAATTTAAACTTAAAATTTGAGGCTTTGGATGACTAAGTGGTTGAATTTTTACTTTCATGGAGTTTCCACATGTAGGAATTTTGAAAATGATACTAAAACTCCACACTTAATTCTGATTTTAATGGAAAAATCAGGTCTACAATCAAATGAATCTTATCCAAACTTGCTTTGAAAGGCGGGAAATAAGAAAGAAGGTATGAATATTTAGTCCAAGATGATCTTTAATATTGAAATTATGGACAAATCTGTCAAAATCACCTCCAACAAATTCAGAAAATCTAATAAATCTGCCTTCAAAACCAACTTCACCTTCGAAAAATGAAGAAAAATGAGAGAGGAAGCTGTTTGGAGAAAAGAATCAGATGTTAATCTCAGAAAATCAATTAATATGCTCTCCAAACTATCAAATCTGTTCCAAAATCTGTGTTGAAACTTGTGAAAATGGTTGAAAAATTCAGGAATAGCTTGGGGTCTCCTCCAGTATCCTTTCAACCTGCATAAAACCTTTCAAGTTTATTCTCAATTTGCTCTAAAAACTTCAAATACCAAGTGAAGAAATGAGGAGTGAAGCAGGTACTTGTATTAGAGTTCGAATCTGAAATAAGTAACATAGAGGATCTTCGAATTTTTTTTCTAATTTGTCATTTAGTGTTTTGAATCTGCAAGGAAACGTTTCTAATTTGGTGTTTAGTGAACTTGTCAACACTTAGGCAAGTTTGAACTTCATCTTATCTTCCAAATGCAAGTTTCTAAATTCATTTCCAGTCTACAAATCGAGCTTGATCTTCAAATCTTTGAATCCAAAACTTTCTATTTTGATCTCAGTTCGAACTCTTATCTTGAAATCTTCGTGACCTCACCTTGGAATATTCTTTTGCTTTCGAACTTAGCATGTCTTCTCATGAGGTGGACTTTATTGTTTTGATTCTCCTTGCCATGGCGGACTTGTCATGCACAAACATACTCTCCAAGGGCGGACTTTGCACTTTAAAACTCCTTCATAGGGCGGACTTCGTGCACTCAACTTCAAGGCGGATGTTGGAGGGCAGACTTTGTGAATCTCCATCATGGGGCAGACTTTTGCTTTGAATGTTACTTCCATAGGCTGTAGGGTGGACTTTACTTGTCTTATCTCCAAGACTTCTTTCAACTCATCTTCATGGCGGACTTTCTTGGGCTCCCTCTCCATCATCTTGGGGCGGACTTTGTAGACTCTAGGAACCATCTTGCATGTCTTCCAAGGCGGACTTTACTCAAGTTGAGAACTAGGGTGGGTGGACTTTATAGTTCATGACTTATTACTTATTACCTTTGGCGGACTTTTTGGCGTTTGAAGTACCATTACACTTGTTCCTTGGGCAGACTTTTTGTGAGTCTCCATCATGGGCGGACTTTTTCATGTTCATGCCTCTTTGCTTGGGTGGACCTTTTGAAGAACATTGTTTTTGCACCTTGGGCGGACTTTTGGGGTTGCACCTTGGGCAGACTTTAGGAGAACATGACCATTGCCTTTGCACCCTGGGCGGACTTCTTGAGGAACCATGGGCTTTGGAAGACTTCATAGGGCGGACTTTCTCCCCTCCATGCCACTTTGCAATCAAGAGTAGGGCGGACTTTGTGAAGAACATGACCTTCTCCATCATCCATAGGGCGGAGTTTGTAGAGCTCCTGACATACATTCACCACCAAACATTGATTAGCCAGACTTAGAGAAATACTTGAAAAACTTCAAAATTTGATATCTTCATCAATTTTAGCCAGATGAACATGAAATTTGAAATCCATACTCAGGTAACCCATTTTAAGTGCCATGACCCCTAAAATATAGGAACTTAGCTTTTTGGGTCAAAACTTGAAAGTTTTCGATCGCGATCGATGCAAGTCAGTGGTGCTGGTGTAAACCCTTGGTCCCCACTCCGAAAAAGCAAAAAGCAAACATTCCTAAAAAATAGGGAAAACTTTCTAAAATAGCCATCCCGGGTATCGAGCTAAAAATGCCAAAAACGAAACTTCCTAAAAAATAGGAAAAAAACAAAAAAGCAAACTTTCCAAAAATAAAAATTTGTCCGAATTTTCGCTAATCAATTGCGTTCTTCGTCATTTGGCATTTCTAGGCACTTTGGCGGTGCCTAGACTCTATTATCACTTGGCTTGCAAAAATTGACTTTTAATCCTTAAGACTTAAACCATTCAAAACTTGACAAACTTGGCAATACCGATGCCTAAATGTCACAAGGCTCTAACAAAAATCGTAGAGAGCAGGAAAAAGGGAGGGTCCCCATTCTCAATGGGGTGATGTGTGAAAAAGGTCACATCAGTTTCCAAGGCCAGTGCTAAGAAGAAACTGTAATATCCCCAAGAGAATAATTTGAAGTTTCTTCTAACAAAGCAATGAACAGCGAATATGAAGCAAAACACCTGTTTTTTGAACTCTCTTCAGCAGAAAGAGAAATATTAAAATACCCACAAGATTGAGCAAATTTGGAACTTAGTTTAGCCAGACTTAGCATAAAACTCCAGCAACTCTTAAATAATGAAATCTGTTGTCTATTACATAAAATATGCTCTTACTGCAGCAAAATCTCCAGCACATACAACAGCAACAAATCTGGAAATTATTTTAAAAACACAAACACTCGAAACTGCAAAAGTCACACACGCTACTTACTTTGATTGGCTCCAAACTGTAGAATGGAATTCCTCAATAGCTGAGCTGTTTCAAATGACCATAAGACAACAACAATCTGATCTAGTAATAGCAGCAAACTGATCATAAAGAACACCCAAAAAGCCACATCAAGAACTGGAAAACAACCAAGACAAACTTCATGGCAACTATGCACACTGATTTCATTTGCAACCTGCAATAAAAAGCAATACAGAAAATGATGAACAATTTGCAAATCCTTAAAGTTTAACTGCAAGTCTGGAGTGAAATTGCCTCTCGAAAACTAATGGGGTTTCATCCATAGTCTCCAGCCTTCATTGGGATTTCATCAAAAAAAAAAAGAAGAATAATTTGTAAAGCTGAAGCCCATACGAAGAAAAGTGTAGTAGAAAAATGATCCAAAGAAACCCAAATGAGAAATAAAATGTTTTAACCATAGTTTTAAAACTCATGGACTCGCCACGGACTCGCAAGTCCATGGGAGCCACGAGTCGACTTGCCAAGGACTTGCGAGGCGAGTCCATCTGAAAGACTCGCGAGTCTTTTGCACGGACTCGCGAGTCTTTCAGATGGACTTGCGCCACCCAGAAAAAACGTCATGCAAGCTTTAAAAGTGAGTTTTTCTTTTATTTTATTGCCTTCATTTGGCGTAATTGAGGGAGTGAAATATCTAATGAAGGGTTTTTTTGCTAATAGAAAAATAACACCCCATGCCCCTTGACCCCAACTTGGGGGCGCTGCCCCCAAACCCCCGTCGAAAAATATAGGGGGGAAATTGTGCTGATGGAAGTAGTGAAAATTTAACCTCCGAGTCTGATTAGGCTCCATATAACGACATAATTAGCATTGAAGAAATCTGGGTATTTAGATTTAGTATTTCAAATTTCAAATATTGCGCGTTGTAGATCATATGACATGTGTAATGTTTCAATTATGGCTCTTATGTTCTCTAAATGCATTAATTTCTTTATGTTTTTTTGTGAAACTACAGTTTCTTTTTTTGCTGAGTCCTTGCTGAGTTTTTCACAAGTTTTTCACGAGTCCGAGTCCGAGTCCAAATTTTTGGTTTGCTGAGTTCGAGTTTTTAAACTTTGGTTTTAACATACGAAACTTGGGCCACCAAATCCAATGCCCATCATGGAGGAAAATAATTTAAAATAATATTTTGAATTTACTCTCATAACTGCATGCCCACAAATGCTTGCCAAATCATGCTCTACCACTATCATAACTGTCATGGAATCCATCAAAGTTTTAAAACTCGACTCGCCATGGACTCAGCAAACCAAAAAATTGGACTCGGACTCGAACTCGTGAAACACTCGGCAAAATAAAAAAAAAACATAAAGAAATTAATGCATTTAGAGATCATAATTCATACTTAGAATCACACTCATTACTCATAGTTTCAAACTCTAAAATGTATAATAGCAGCATAAGTTTATAAATGTTTACAAAATTACATATAATGATATGTCCAAATCCAAATGTGAAAAACAACAAACAAACTAAAGATAAGACTACATCTTCCTCTTTGCACTTCTCCTAATATAGCTGATTTAATCTTCTTTGCTCTCCTCCTGCAAACCCTACAAACCTGTTTTCACCAAGAAAGAAAGGCAAATGAATGAACAAATGCAAAAAAATCACTTTTAAATGTTGCTGGGCGTCATAACTAGGTAGTGCGAGTCTTTGCAAAAGACTTGTGAGTCCGTGTAATTGACTCACGCGAGTCCATGAGAAAGACTCGTGAGTCTTTCAAAAAGACTCGCCTCGTGAGTCGTTGGCGAGTCAACTCGTGGAGCCACTGGACTCGCGAGTCCGTGGCGAGTCCACGAGTCTTAAAACTATGGAATCCATTATTTGACTATTAATTGAGCATCCATAAAAACCCACGACTCATTTGTAGTTGTAAAATATTAAATTTAATATTTAAATGTCCTAAATTTGATTTTGAAATATTAAATTACATCAGGAACATAATTAAATATTTAAATTATCATTTTGCTATTAATTTAACTTAGCCCGGGAAATATAGAAATTGGGCTAATTATTGCTTGTATTAAATTAGATTGAAAAGGAACATGACAAAAATAGAGAAGGCAATAAAGGAACTTTTGGTTATGGGCCACATTAGGCTGAGTTCTAGTCCATTTGCCTAGTAGTATTGGTGAATGTCATGTCACCATCTTTGGTCCAGCATCATTAAAACTTTAAGACACTTTGTGGACAATGAGTGGCAGTCTTTGAGCACCCTTAGCGGTTAGGAGTTAGTAACAGTAGTTGAGTAATTGTACTTAAGAGAATAAGGAATAAGGAAATCGACGAATCGTGAAGTCTTATGTAATGTCCCTTAATAAATTGATCCAATATACCCTAGTTATGGATCTCAATTCTTAATATAGGGGTTAAGAGAAAGTACCTTAGCCTCTACTGTTATCAAAGAACCTGCAAAAATAAAATCAGAAGACACTGCAAATTATATTGAAGAATGATCATGTGAGTGACCACATTTATATAATTAACTATGTATAACATAAAGAGGGATTCTTGTATCATTAACAGAGTAAGATCATGAATTATGGCAGTGAATTATAGTGCAAGATTTGGTAGGGTGTCTTTAACAGTTTCCCCTACTCCCTTGTACAGCAGTTCCCCCTGTCATGTAGGGTTCCCTTGTACAGCAGTTCCCCCTATCATATAGGGTGCCCTTGTACAGATTAATATTAATATTACTGTTAGTATTCATATCTTAATCAATATTCTGATTATTCATTAGTTAGTTGCCAATATATAGTTTTATTCATTACTATCAAATTCCAAATTATTCGAATACGTGTCATTACTCAGTTTACTGTAAATTTTCCAGTTTATTATTATTTACCAGTTAGGAAGTTTGCTGTTCATTACTATGTCTATATATTTATGTCCAATGGTATTGTTTGAATAACTATATTTAATTTGTCATTCGTACTTATATTATATTAATTGTCATTCATTTGATTAATTATCATCCATATGATTAATATATAACATACTGGCTGATGTATTTAATATTTAACTCAGAAAATCCTATGTATTCATACCTGTCACTGTTCTTACTGTTTCTTTATCCTTGCTGGCAGATCTTGATCAGTCCTTGTTCCTTTATCCTTGCTGGCAGATTTTGACCAGTCTTTATTCCCTTATCTCCTTGCTGGCAGATTTTAAGATTCCTTGTTTCTTATTTCCCAAATTGGCACGGGAGGGGGTGTTTATCCCACCCTTCATTGTGGTGGAAAGCCACAATTATTGCCTTTGGTAGCGTCCTTATTTGAAAGGTTGCCACCCTCACATCTGACGTGTCTTGAATGAATCGGTGTGGAGGCCCACTCTTTTTCAAACCACCGTTTAAGAAGGGGTATTGGGCCCTTAGGGAAGTCGGTCAACAAGTTGAAGTATTGTATATTATTAATATATATATTGTTACACCATTTCAATAAAATCATTTTAATAAAATGTACAATTTTTATATAATAGCATTATTCCGTGTATAAAAAATGTAAATTAATGTACATTGTTAATATAATAATATCATTCAATAAAATGTAAATTAATAATATGAAATCATTTTTATATCAATGTAATATAATATGACAATTTTAACATGATTTTAATATATTATATGGCAAAATTTACATCAATTATTTCTGCTATAAGTGGGGTGACATGACATCTTATAAATAGGACGGTTTCCTAAGATAAATAAGGGATTGATCCCAAATAATAATAATCATACCCAGTATGAAGAGCATTCTCCATCAATTAGACAAATAAGAATATCGATCAATAAATCGCAAGAACACATGTTATTGATATAGATATAACTGAGAATTATCATCAGCAATATGAAAGCATCCATTCCAATCTGAAGATATCATATATGGGATCAGTAACTAGAACATATACAGTGCATGGAGAAAGTCAGCGATACCCAAGATAAATACAGATTGAAGACAATATTCATTATCAGCGAACCCAATGCAGTGATCATAATGTGATCAGTATGAGGGAATAATGCGATCAGTATGAGAGAATAGTATCATCAATTCTGAAGACAACTTGATTACTGGATAATAATGTGATCAGTATGAGGGAATAATGGGATCAGTATGAGAGAATATTATCATCAATTCTGAAGACAACTTGATTACTGGATAAGAGAATGCAAAACTAATGGTGGGAAAGATCAGATTAACGCATCCGTATCGGTGATATTGTAAGAGATCAATTAAATAACACGATGATAATCGGTTGAGTCCAAGTACGCAGCAATTCATATAGAAAGGATATGATTAGTAATGAAGTGGAATGAAGAGATCCAATGACATTATAACTATAATCGATTAGGAACAATTACACATCAGGTGTTGTTATGAAGAGATATGATCTCTTGTGAAAGGTTAGAAATCTAGGAATAGACATTTCTCTCAAAGGTGCAACTATTCGATGAGGATAGATATATACGGATATTGTAATCAATCATTGAAGAGGGTGGAAGTTTTTATATATCGTTTTATTCCTGTTTAGGAAGAGCTCAAGTGAGCCGGGCCGAAGGCCCATTATCAGGTGCACACATCAATCAGTAGAACATCAGAAACAGCCCCTCAACCTTGCATATTCTCACTGGCAATATCAGACAAACAGATTGTATAATCTTTGCAAGTAATCATATTCTTATTAGAAACAACATCCATATTGCTTCAGGCGATAGTATAATCAGAAATTACAGATTATTAGCATTAATATACAAGCATTGAGATCATCATAGGCGATTTCATCTCTTTATCTATTGCATGAGCAAATCATCATAATTGGAACAGCAGATCATCAATCTGGTAAGCGATTGGAAGTGGAACACATATTATTGAGCATATGTCATATTATCAGAGACAGCTACTGTTCAATTACCATAATCATATAAAAGAGGTCAGCATCATCATTATTATTGTCATAAGATCAACAACGATGATCATACCATTGTGCATTAAGCAATGGTATATGGAACAAGTCATCTTGTATACATTTAATTGATTGAATCAGAGATGGCAGTGATAGTGTCTCATATATTACACCCTTTGTATAACATAAACATTATAAGTGGGATCATAGAGTAACATCCTTTGTGTTATTTGAGATTTTGAGGAAAGAAGTCTCTTGCAATTAATTGATCTAGTTAATTGTTCCCTAATTCATAAAGAATAACAAAAGGGGACATTATAGTGAAGAAAAAGGACGGTACTGAATTGTGTTGACTATCGAGCATTAAATAAGAAGACAATCAAGAATATATATCCTGTCACTAGGATTGATGAATTGATAGATGAGCTTCATGGAGTTGTATACTTCTTGAAGATTGATTTCTTTGCATGATACCATCAAATTAGAATGAGGGATGAAGATGTTTACAAAATTGCTTTCAAATGCCACTGTGGACCAGAGTACCTGGAAACTCCTTTGTCCCTCCCTGGGCACGTGTATCCGAAACAGATACGTATCCGATACAACCTGAATACACATCGCATACTATACCCATGCATGCCCAAAACACCTCGATTTCCAATCACGCTAGATAATATGTGATTTTGATGCAAATATTCCTAAATTTAATTTTAAAAAACTTCATTCACGCTTTTTTAAACAAAACCTACACCAAATGAGAAAGACAAATGAAATGTTTTTCTATTTCAGTGACCCATTTTTGGGGTTATCTTGCAATTAGAGTAGCCAAAAACTCCTTTGTCCCTCATTGGGCACGTGTATCCCCGTATCCAATACAGCCCGGATACGTGTCAAATATTGTACCTGCATGTGTCCAAAAAACCTTGATTTTCCAACCATGCTAGATACTATGTGATTTGATTTTATTAAAATGTGACGTAAATCTTCCTAAATTTAATTTTAAAAAATTTCATGCCTTTAAAAAAAAAATTGGTATAAATAAAATTTACACCAAATGAGAAAGACAAATGAAATGTTTTTCTATTTCAGTAACTTATTTTTTGGGTTGTCTTCCAATGCAACTCTACTATTTTTGCATATTGTAAAATGTTGAATCAACTTATAATTATTTATATAGCAATAATGTGTCTATTTTGAAGTAATTAAAATCTCCTCTAATAACTTAGAAAATTGTGTTAAATATATGTGTATGTGTTTTTTATGAATGACGCATCCAGCCGTATCCATATTGGGGGTCCTAAAAAATGGCTGTTTCGTATCCAATACCGCATCTGTATTTGTATCCATATCCGTGTATATGCAACTCTACTATTTTTGCATATTGTAAAATGTTAAATCAACTTATCATTATTTATGTAGCAATTGTGTGTCTACGTTCCTTTTGATGTAATGAAAATCTCCTCAAATAACTTAGAAAATTGTGTTAAATAAATTTTTATGAATGACGTATCCAGCCGTATCCATATTGGGGGTCTTAAAAAATGTTTGCATCTGTATCCGTATCCATATTGTATCCGCATCCGTGACCATGCAACTTTGTTGTGGACACTTCAAGTTACTAGTCATGTCCTTTGACTTGACTAATGCCTCAATAATCTTGCAATCATGCATGGACAAGGTATTAAGCAAGCAGTTAGGAAGTTTGTCCTAGTTTTCTGTGATGATATTTTTATTACAATAAAACTTGGGAGAAGCACCTGAAGCATTTGGATGAAATCTTGAGCATGTTGGAGAAACACTCATTCCTTGCCAAATAGTCAAAGTGTGAATATGGGCTTAGGGAAATTCTGTATTTGGGACATGTCATCAGTGTTCAGGGAGTCCAACTGGGCCAACAGAAGATCCAAACCATTTGAGATCGGCCACCCCCAAGAATGTCGTAATTAAGAGGATTCTTAGGATTATGTAGGTATTATAGAAGGTTTGTAAATGGTTTGTTTCAATTCACAATATCACTCATAGATTTGACTAAGATGGAACATTGAAGTGGACAGATGTTGCTGAGAAAACTTTTAACAAATTGAGAAAAATAATGTGTTCATGCCTAGTGCTTGCTGTCCCAAAATTTCACTTCCTTTTGTGTTGGAATTTAAGCTTTTGGTGAGGGCATTGGAGCTGTTTCCATGCAACAACATACTAATTCTTTTGAAAGTAGGAAAGTAACATTGACAAAATAATTTATTTTTATGATGAGGAAATGGTAGCAATCATGCACGCTTTAGTGAAGTTTGGATAATACTTGGTGTGGCAAGTTTGTGGTTAAGATTGATCATGATAGTCTTAAGTACTTTCTCAAACAAAAACAACTGAATGATAGATGACATAGGTGGATAAGCAAGTTGCAGTTATATGTTTTTGATATTGAATATGTGAAGTGTAGGCTTAATGTAGTTACTAATGCATTATCTTGGAGAGTCACTCTATGTTCTATTTACGACATCTCTATTGATTGGGTTATGAATGATTTTGGTACCAAGCTGCTGGATGGAAGAGTACAAGATCACAGCTTCAAAGTGGCGGGAGACTTATCTCTGCATAAACAGAGAATATATTTGATTCCAAAGGCAAATATGAAGGAAAATTTTTGAAGGGCCATGCATGATACTTATTTGGCAGGGCATCCGAGGTATATTTAGACATATGGATAGATTAGAGAGAGATTCTTTTGGAAAGAATGAAATGGGATGTGCGCAAGCACATTAAGGAATGCTTATCTTCCAGCAAAACAAGGTGGATCAAATCCTTCTTGGAAGCCTGCTTCAGCCATTACCCATTCTTGAGCAAAAATGGTAAAGAATATTGAGGGACTTTATCACTATGCTACCCAAGAGAAATGGCAAAGTCTGCATCTTTGTGGTGGTGGACAGAATCACCAAGTATGGACATTTTTATGCCATATCTCACAATTCTAGGACTTCTTTAAGTGTTTGACTTATTTTTCAAGGTTCTCAAATAACATGGGTTATCTAAGAACATTGTTAGTGATAGGGACAGCAAGTTTTTGAGTTGGTTTTGGCAAGAATTGTTTCATTTGGTAGGAAACAAAGCTCACCCATAACATGGCTTATCACCCCTAGATGGATGGAGAAACTAAAATTATCAACTAATGTATTGAAGGGTACTTAATAAATTATATTTTTGAGCAGCAAACTGCTTGGGTCAAGTGGTTAAATTTGGGAGAACATTGTTATAACACCTGTTATCATATGTCCATAGGTATGTCACCTTTCATGGCTTTGTATGGATATAATCCTCTAACTTTGTGGATCTTGCAATCACATAGAATACGGTGCTCAAGGCAATAGATTGGATTAAGAAGAGTCAAGAGGTATTGAAATCCCTCAAGGACCATCTTCAGCATGCTCAATACCACCAAAATCTCTATGTAGACCAAAGGCATATTGAAAGAGTTTTTAATTTGGAGACATGGTCTACCTAAGAGTGCAACCCTACAAGCAGTCTTCATTTGAAGAAGAACGGAACATAAAAGTTGAAACCTAATTTCTATGGTCCCAGCAAGATTATAAGAAAAGTGGGAGAATACCTTATGCACTAGAGCTACCCAAGAACAATAGAATTTACAACATCCATATATGCCTATCAAGGTATTTTATTTCCCCTTCTAAAATGATCCCCACCCCCCATCCCCACCACTCCCCGCGCGCGCACAGACACCTGTTTGAAACAACTCTTAGTAATCACAAATTATATTGTGCCTATATTGAACAAGTCAATCAAATGCTTTCTACAACATGCTGTATTGTGAAAAGACTCATTCTAATACCATAAGCTATCATCGATATTCAAGAAAGGAAGCCATGGAATAGAACCATTAGAAAGTATTTGGTGAGGTGAAAGGATTTGCCAATTGAATATGTAATATGGGAAGGAGTCGACATTCGGAAGCATCCAAATTTGAATTGCTTGAGGGCAAGCAGTCTCAAGAAGGGATGATTGCCATTTCCCCTTTTCCCCTAAGATTCCAATTCAACTAGTAAGCCCATTTTCATTTCAGGTTGGCTTAGAGAGAGTAGTATAGGGAAATCTAAGTATATAAATTGGGTGCTCGGGTAATGGGGGCTGTGGGTGTCATGTAACAAACTGATTATTTTAAAAATAATAAGTGTTGGCCAAGGATTGTGTATGGGTGTATTTTGGAGGGGAGAAGAATTTGTAATTTGTATATTGAATCAAGATAAGGATCAAGAGAATACATGCTTGTTTATGCATTAATTTTACTTGAATAGATTTTTACATCCTCCTTGTCTATCATTGGGGATAGTAGGACATAAACCCCTTGATTTCCATAGCTGCTTAGTTGTTGAAAACCATTGAACTAGTCGTGAGCAATTCCACACAGGGATTGTAATTGAGCTTCATTGATTAGCTATTTGGGTGGCTCTTATAGCACTTCATTGATTTGCTATTTACACAAGAGGAGACTCAAAGTGATCCGTAGCAATAAAAGTGTTCGACCTAGGGCTACGCTTAATAGAAAGGTGAGATCTCAGAAGATGTTTTGGAATACAATCCTTATGTATGACTGAATTTATATGAGATGATTAAAGCACATAAATTTTAGATCTGAGAAAGAGTTGGTCAGAATAGAAAAATCAGATCAGATATCAGAAAATGAAAAGAAGCTTAACCCTAGGGCTAAGCACTGAATGGGAACAAAAGGTCAGGGTTTACCAAAATTTAAAGAAATAAAGTGCAACTTTACAGTTACTGAAATCTAATAAACTGATGTAAAATAGTAAAAGCAATTAGACATAAATAACAAGCTCAAATTGTAAATATAAATGAAATTAAGAAAGCCAGACTAGCTTAGCTTTGTTTTGTCAGTTTTTGGTTGTTGATGAAGGATGATCAGTTGTAGAATGCAATCAAGAATCGGAAATTGATTTTTGGAATTGAATCAACAAAATCTGTGCTGTTACAGATCTGTACAGAAAGTCTGCTCTGCTCTTGGATGGAGTTGTGCTTGTCTTTAAATTCTCCTAACGTGGTTTAGTCTTGGTGATGCAAAAATGTCCTCTACTCCAGTGAATCTGCAAAACCTGTTTTCTTGTAGATTTTCTTTAGTCTAAAATAGGGGGGCATTGAGAAGCACTTTGGGGATACTGCTCGTGTGCAAAGGGAAGTTATGACACTTGATAACACAAGTGAGTCCCTGTTCCAAATGAACAAGGCTGGGAATTATTCTACACATAAATAAAGTTGATTTGTACTGTACATTGTGCTAATGCAAGCTCTGAGTCTCTAATGATGTCATGTAAATAGGATGATCTGATAATCTGATATGAACTAGTGATCTAGCGGTTCTCAAATATGAGATCATTTGTGGTCAATTCAATGTGTATTGGCATGCCAGTTGATGGTTAAGGGTCAAATTATCTGAAAGTGTCAAGGGAAATAGTGGAATAGCTGAATAGGCAGGACAAGGCTGCAGGGATGGCCTTGTCTAAGGGATAGGTCCCTGCCTGCGGTCGAGTTGAGGGTTTAGGAAAAAGGTGCTGAAGGGGATTGGTCTGTGGACTAATTGGAACTACTAGAGGTTGATAAGCTGATGGGTCTCAGGATTTTGTGAGCTTATGTTGTAAGCAGTCCAAATTGAGCGTCAGGATAGCGTATTTACTATGGGACCAAAGTAGCTGTAAAACAAGAGATTAAAAGGGCAAGGTGTGCACTTTTCTTATCTAGAATTATATATTTGATAGTTACATTTATCTGTGAAGTAAAAACTGCAACTCTATTAGGTGCATCTTTCTGAGTGAAATTTAGTAATGTTGTATATTCTCTATGAAACGTTAGGCTGCGTGCTTTATGGCTCAAGAGTTGTATTAAATTTATATTGTATAATATTCCAGAAATATTTATAGTATATTCTCCATTGTAAGCCCAGTTATACTTGAGGCTTGTTATAGGAATATAATACAATATTAGTATTTGTTTGTTAATTATTATATGCCTTATCCATTTTGATTTATATATGTAGAAATACAAATTTCTGTTTTCTGAAATACCTTTCATGCATGAAAATTGGTCTGTAATTTCTGTTCATTTGTTTTCTTTTTCAGTGTCATGACCCCTTATTACAAGGAAGAAGTTTTATATTCAATGCAAGAACTTCAGAAAGAAAATGAAGATGGGGTTTCCATTGTCTTCTATTTGCAGAAAATTTACCCAGGTTGGTATATGCAGGCAGTTTTCCATGTTTGGAACTTTGGATCATTCAGTTGTGGCAATTTGTGTCTAGATATCAAATGCTCTATATGATGCATGAGCATCACTACATGATGTTTCATGTTTCATGTTTCATGTAGATATTTATTTTTAGTTTTATTTTGTTTGTTTTGAGCAAATAAGGTCATGAAAGACCATTTAGAATGTTTAGGTGGTGATTTGTCAAAGTTGCAAAAAATGTTGGCAAGCAAAATAATGTCAAAGTTGTCATTTTGTTAACTAAGTTGTTACAGGGCAGTTGAGAAGTTGTGGAGGTTGAAAATTGTATTTAAAAGGAATGTATTCACGGAAATCAAGGTTGGTGAAGAAGGGAATGAAAGAAAAGTGAAATTTGACATGAAATGTGACTGTATTTTCCAGTTTTTACCGTTTTTTCAGTTTAAGTTTTTGATTGTACGGTACAGTACAGACCTTTAACCAATGAGATAAGTTGAAGACACGAGTCTAGTTTAATTTGCTTTTGGTTTGAGCAAATTTCATTAAGATTTGAATGAGTTAGAGCAATTTTTGTGCAAACAGCCCTGGATCAGACCTAGGGTTATCAGTTTTGTAAAAAACTTCTTAACTTACTTTTCCACCGCTGGATCTTGATGAAAATTGGAGGAAATGTCTGACTTAATGTTATATTCAATCTCACCGAAGGGATTTGTTTAATTCTTTGATTTGTGAAAGTTATTGATGACTGTTATTTTCAGATTACAGTATAACAGTTTGAAAATCTAGTTCAATAAGGGTTTGATGTTATAATGTTTTGTTTTTGTTCTGATCATTGGAAGCATTGAATGTAAAGGCCCTAAATACATTGAATAAGTTTTGAGAATGTCTATGTTTGCAAAGACTTTGTGTTAGATCATGCCCTGATTGTAGTGTCATACTCAAATATACCGAAGAATGCTCAAGTAGTCCCAGGGGTGGAAGTATAGGGTTGAAGGTCTAATGCACAATTGTTGTGTGGTTAGGAACCTTTGGTGGATTTTTTTTGTTGAAGCCTTGTTTTAAGTCCTTCCTTTGCATCACTGTAACACATTGTTTTCTATGCTTGTTAAAAAGACGAGTGGAAAAATTTTCTTGAGCGCGTAGAATGTGAAACTGAGGAGGAGGTCCTTGGCGATCAAAAGAAAAAGCAGGAACTTCGTCACTGGGCATCTTATCGAGGGCAGACTCTCACCAGAACAGGTTTGAAGCATAAATAAGAGGAGTATTTTAGATGAGTGAAAACAAAAGCTTTAAATATTGTTTGTTTCATACTGCAATGATTGCTTATTTGTTTTTCATTTTGCAGTTAGAGGAATGATGTACTACAGAAAAGCCCTGGAACTCCAGTCCTTTTTGGACATGGCAAAAGAGGATGGTGCGAATCTGTTTGTGCTTGTTTATAAGTTCTGAACATGATATAGAATTGGATTGTGCCTTCGAGTGGTGCTAATGTTGTGAATGTTTTATTTGATTAAATTACCTTCCAAGAAAATTGTAACAAATGCTCTGTGGCAAACTTCATGATGAGAATTGTTGTTTTGTGTACTTCCTTTATTCTGCAGAAATTCTGGAGGGATACAAGATGCAGGAATCGCTACCCGAAGAGACAAAGAAGGGACAACGATCATTGTGGGCACAATTGCAGGCAGTAGCTGACTTGAAATTTACCTATGTTGTTTCCTGCCAACTATATGGTATACAGAAAAGATCGAGTGATCCTCGTGCAAATGACATATTAAGCCTTATGCAGACGTAAGTCCATGGATATATTCTTTACTCAAATTCTTTTTTTTATTTTGGGTGAAAATAAAATTGATAGGTGTAGTCTGTAGATTTAGTTATTGACACGTTAACACAAAGTTGGTACTGGCTGCAGATATCCTTCTTTACGTGTTGCTTACATTGATGAGGCAGAAGAGAGGGAGAAAGAGAAAACTCAAAAGGTTTACTATTCCGTTCTTGCGAAAGCATATAACGACGAACTTGACCAGGTATCTTACCATTCTTCCATTAGATTTGTTATTCCTAAAGGTGTATGAAACTCAAAGTACCTTTTATCAAAACTTGGTTTGTACTCTTCCTAGATGGAGGTAACAAATGTGAATGTTATCTATTAAAATGTAACTATAAAAGATTCATTATTGATGATGCAGAGCTTAGAAATTAATTTGTCATCATTTCTTTTCAAGAGTCTTGTTGATCGGTCTACATTGGTCATTTATTACCTTTATAGAAAAAGAAAATTCCTGTAACCACAATAGCCATTGTGAAATTCTTCCATGGATGATTGGTTTGTCACTCAAGTACGGCAATGCTTGGCAATCTATCAAGTATATAAATTTGGAAAGATATTTTAGGAATTTCTGTCACCTTTCCTAATCCTTAGCATTTCTTTGTGGAATAGTTCTCTTTAGCCTTGCTTAACAATCAACCTACAAAATATAATAAATTGTCTAACATATGATCTATGTCTTGTCCTAAGGTACAACCAAATAGCTACAAAAGAATGCAGATGAATTTGAGATACCTTATACCAATTTGTGTGGGGCAAATCAGATCTTTTGGTAACATCATTTTTTATGCTCTCAAAAGCATCCAACCTGTTGCTCATGGCAAAGAAGATCAGATGGCGATTCCAATGTTTTCATTGTGAACTAGTCACTTTTAATGTTGGATATAGCTCGTTTGGTGATGTTTGCTAGTAATCCAAGGGGGACTTGTAAATTTAATTCACAATGAAAACTTTCAGCTATAAAAACTCTTTATTTTTTGGGATTTTCTCTTAATTTTGGATTTCAAAAAAAAGTAAAAAGGAAAAGGATTCAGGGATTCTATACTATTCCTAGGAATTTAAGAGACGGTAATGATTGGGTGAAACTAAACCATGCTTTGGTTTGCCAACTTAAACAACTAAACAAAGTGGGTGCAATCTTCAAGGGTTGTGTTTAAAATTTTTCGTACCATGAATAGTACCATCAAAATGAACAATACTTATCCGAAGGTAGAAGTTAAACATTCACAAAATACGCTCAGGCTAAGTTTGCATGATGAACAAAAATCATCTGTTTATCAAAAGTATGAGCAACGATTTCACCTATCAATATTATCAAATCTTGCATTCATTTAGTAACTTTTATAAAACAAATTTTATTCTATGCCGAAAAAAATATGAAACCATGCAACTATGAGATAACATAGAGATTCAAAGCAATGCAAATGAACTTTATTATCTTAATAGTCTTAAGCAACAATTTCACCAATCTCTCCCCATACAAATGAGAGAAGAGGGGTTTATATAGTCTTAAAATGAGTGAAAGGCCCGGATCAAATAGAGATCAATGATTGAGATCAAAACACATATACCCTAATTAGGGTTTACAATAGTTATCCAACAAGAGCAAATAAAAGAAAGACAACGTGTCACATGGAGCTTTATTCTAGAAGAATGCGTCCCTTATCCCCTTTCTGTGCAACATATTCAATGAACATGGACACAAGAGGATTAACCTCTTCCATTGTGACATGTGGCAGCATTTTTATCTTGAATTCGATCACATCCAATTCATCAACATTGGTGACAAAGGCATTCTCCCAATCTAATTCCTCTTTTTGAAAGCCATCTTTGATGGAAAAGAAGATGGATGCCTTAGTCGTGAAGAAATTCTCTTGAGCTTTGACTTTCAGATTTTCCATGTTCATTTCATTTTATCGAATTGCTTGCTTTCCAAGCACATCAGTGGCCAGAAGGAAAATCTTATTTTGAATTTCTTTAGTTAGCTCTTCAATTTTGACACCATCAACGTTTACCTTCTCCAAAACTTCATTTCTTGCTATCAATGCCCAATACCATGTGTTGAAGTCATAGATATCTCTAGCTGCAATTACTTGTCCATCAATTAATTCCTATTTAGGAATTCCTTTCAACACCTTCAAACATGGGATTACTTTATCTTGAATATTTGAAGATCTTCCCACATTTCTGCCATGTCTTGAATTCTAGATAGTAATGAAGAAGTTTGCCCATATGCTAGTATCCATTCCTTAGTTTCTCTAGGTGTCACCTTCATCTCTTCAAAGTCTTCAACTATTTCCTGTGGAAGAGCCAAAGGCGGAGGGACAACAGCATCTCCTTGAGTAATAGGATTGATCAAGTGTTGGAGATAATTTCTCAGTTGCTCATTCTCTGTCTTTAATTCCTCTTTCTTTTCTAATTCTTTCTTCAATCTATCTTTGATTGTCTTGATTGAATCATCCAATTCTTGAACTTCTTGCTCTTTAGTGGTTGGGCCTAAGTTGATAGTTGTTATTTCATACTCTTTGGGAGTAATATCTTCTTTTGGTTTATCAACTCATGGCACAACCACTTGAACATGACCAAGCTTGGTGTCTCCAACCTTCTTCCACTTAGAGATACAAACTTTTCATTTTGAAAACAAGAACTTCATTTTCATGACATGAGTGACCCAATCCTAAGTCAACTTTCTAGAAAAGCTAAAAGAAGCAAAAAGCAAAAAAATGGATTTCCAAAAAAATAGAAAGTTGTCAGAATTGGCTCGGGGAAATTGTGATTGTACTCCTTCAAACTGTCTAAGCACATCTGTGATGTCAAAATGCCCATTTGATCATGATTGGTCCAATTGAGCTGAGGACTTGGCAAAATTCTTGAGAACCCCTAACTCTAGACTTGCAAAGATTGGTGACTCAAAAACCCCCAAAAGGAGAAAAACAATTGGGGGTTGCCAATGTGTGAAAAAAGGTCACAACGGATCCAAGTCCAAATTTTGGGGTTTGAACTATGCATTTCTAGCTACTTGCTCCAAAATCATATCTGTATATAGTACTCTAATGCGTCTTCTTTTTTTACAACCTTTAAGCTAAAAATATTTTTGTATCACCTCCATTTTTCTGTATTTTCCATAGGTGCTATCATCAATGGTGACACCCAATTGCTTGCAGCTACCTTAGATATTTTGCCAGCTTGTGTTGGGTTAACTAGTTTCTTCAATCCAACTCATTTCATGTTCATTGGCATTTATGCACTCATTAAACAACACTCAACTTGGGCATTCCATAGATGGGGCACATTGACAACCAATAGGGAGTTTCAATTTCCTTATATAGGGTTCATCCAACGTGGTATTTTAAAAAAATAAGGACCATATTAAAATCTTATGAACATGACCCAATAGGAGTATTTTTTCAAAAGAGTGGAAAGGATTATTGTTGATCATTGGAACAATGCGATCACATGCTTGCATCTATTAGCATTTTATTTGTTCCCACAAAGTTATAGTAAAGAGATACATTCTTTGTTGAAGAGGGTGGGCATTAAATAGGGATGGATAGATTACTATTGGCATACAATTGCATTTAGAGGAATATTCGCAGATATAGATATACGAATTGTTGTCTTTAGTGAATCATGATGTTTGCACTCTTTGAAACAACTAAAAAAAAGATGCTCATGAATGGTGGTGCATACATGCTTAAGGCTTTATTTATTAAAAGCATCTTGCAATAAAAGTTATCTTGCAAATATGCATCTTTTCATTTTTTAGTTTTCTCATTTTCCATTTTTTGCTATATATCATATTTGTAAATTTTTAAGCAAATTTAACATGTTGCGATTGCGAGTTCGTTCGCTAGTAGAATTGGAGTACATACTCCATCCATTGGGTGCAAAAAAGGCTAAGAATTAATCTTTGTACACTTTAACGTGTGTCTCTTCTCATGTAAGAGACCTCACTACAATGAGGGGGTGACAAAGAATTTTGATCTAACTTCGGAGTGTGCCAACTGAGATGCTACAATTGCGTAGCTTGCCTCATCTCCTTAGATGAAGCAACATCTGCACGTGGTGTGGCTAGTGCGAGTGGTGCCGCAATTGATTGTGGTTCAAATGAAATTGAACCAATATTGACTTTAATTATCTTAATGAAGAGCAATATGAATACTACTAAATATTGATTGTAATTTTCATTGTGTATTGACATTTGGTAAGTCGTTGAGTCATTGTGTATTGACATTCGGTAAGACTATGGTACCCAAACTCCATGCCCATGCTAGGACTAGCAACATAGGTTTAAAACTTTAATGGCAAGCATTATTGACCTTCTTCCCAACTATTACGAGTTCTTAATCCTTAAAATACTCTAGTGTGTTATACTTTACTAATTTTCTAATTTCAACCTAAATTGTTTTGGGATTGCTTTTTCTTCCTAACTTTTTCCATAGTTTCTCTTGAAAGTTGTTTGCTCTCGACTCTCTATGTATTAATGCATTAGAAGGAACCATCTCACTAATTTTAATGGTTACTATTGGTGTTCTTTCCTTTGGTACATTAATATGTGCCAAGGGGCCTAGTAATGTCATATTAACCAACAAAATAAAGGGAAAAAGCTTCCAACCTTCATCAAGGGAGCACAAATCAAATCTTTCAAACAGGAAATAAAACAAAGAGGAGTAAATTGATTTTTAAATGTTGGAGGTCCTCTAGGAGCAGCTAGGCATTTTAAGTTATGTCAAAAATTGGTAATCTTTTCCTGTTAGGATGGTGCAACTGTTGAATGAGATTAATCTATGTCACAGGGTTCGCTAAGTTTTCGGCTTCAAGTTCGAAATTTGGCGATCCTGTAAAAATTGCATGAAATTCATTAAAATTTGATTGAAAATTCATACAGAAACTGGGCGACTTCAGTTTTATGAAAATGACTTAGAGATTATTCATATTTTGTAGTTATTTCTCAGTTGCATGCCATGTTTTCTTTCTATTTCATACTTTATAATGCTAGGGTTTGAATGGCGAAACTTTGTGTTAGTGCTTGAATTTGCAAGGTGAAGAATAAAAACTGTGATAGCATCCAAGTTTGCTAAAATGCCACATACATCACAATCTATCTTTTTTGTTGCCCCTTTTGGTTGTTCTAAGTTGCTAACATCTGTGTTAGGTCTAGCTGTGGTTAGTAATCCGTTAATAGCTTAACTCACACTGTTACCATTTTACCATTGATAAAAGTATAGTAACTGATGCAATGAATTTGCTTTATTATTGTTCTGTGTTCTTGTATCTTTTAACCCTTGATCTACTCTTCGTTTAGTTCTTACGCTGGTTTTGGTGCTATGGTCCATAGTTTCAAAGCTCAGTAACTTGCCAATTTGCGAATACGCATGAGTGAAGGGGCACAGAGAGTTGCCCAAAAACTCTATGCTAAGTTTTGGGCAAGCAATCACAAGCTCACTAACTGAGAAACTGTGAAAACTCTACAAATTTGAGAATTTTGTTTTGGCTTAATCTTATTTTGTAGTTCTTCAGTTGCATGTCATATTTTCTTTCTTTTTCATGCTTTGCGTCACCTGTATGTTGCCTGATTTATGAAAACTTTCTGTGACTGCTTGAATTTTCAGGGTAACAATTAGCAACTGTAATAGCATCCAACTTTTTTTCTAATATCAAATGCATCCTCATCTTCAATTTTCATGTTAAACAGACATTCTGCTATGCCATTTGTCTTTGCATGGCAGACTAAATTGTGTTTTCTGGGAAATTGTCCTCTTTTTGACCTTAGGTTATCCATTTTAAACACCTTGCAATATTTCATTCTGAATATTTTGTTGCAAGTGAATACTCGTCTGCAATTCCTCCTCGTACTTTACATTTAACATTCATTGGTATGAATCATGGTAGTTGGAGGTTGGCAGTATCCTTAAATGCATCTCATAATCCATTGACGAAATATTGTTTTTTTGAGTCCTCATCTAGTGAATTTTGTCAACAATTTGACTAGATCAAATATCCTAATCTTCAAGTGATTCATACTTGCCTCATTTTAGACTTTTCAATTGGTTCAATGTTTAGGCATCCATTTGCAACTTATGAAATTCCTCATTGAACTTTCACTTTGGCCCATGCATCTTTTCTTGGCCCTTGAATTGATTGTATTACTTAAGACTTAAGAGCATAATCCTCCTGTTTTCTGAGAAATTATTCTAGTTGATTTTTGTGAGTATTTATGCTGTTGGCTTTCTAGCAGCAATCCATTGTCAATCTCTAGCAGCTAGATCATAGATCTGTTTCCTCTTCACCACGGAACCTTTCTGGTTTTAAAATCATGGATGGTTTTGATTATATTCTTGAATTTTTAAGCAGTTTACAAATGAGTTAAAATTAACACGATACATTAATTTATGCCTAAAATAGCTCAATTTTGTGAGATCATATGAAATGATTTTGATTTTATCTATAAGACTGAAAAGAGTTCATGGGACGACATGGTTATGATACCACAGCTCCCATGTGGGTGCTTTTCCACACATGTTTATAAACTTGAAGTGACAAGAGTCAAGACTTAAAATACTTAAAGGCTTTATCTCCCAGTTTGGATGACAAAAACAACTGTAAAACATTGTGTAGAAATTTTGTTCAAGGATATTCTGTTAAGATCTGATGATCCATTTGCTGCAGAAGAATTCGTTACAGGTCCAGTGGCTACGGATAAAATCATGCAACATAGTTTTCTGTATATGATTCTTCCCAAGTTCAAGGGCATAGCATGTTCATTGTGTTGAAGTAATAAAATCAGACACATTTTTCTAAATGGACACTGCTTCATTTGAGACTGAGTAGATTGATCAAAATATCTGGGCTACATCTTTTGTATGTTCTATGATGAATTACTTTGAGCATTAAAAGCATTTGCCATGTGGAGAAGTTGCCAATCAATAATACCATTCCAGAAGAATCTTTACATGCACTGCAATAAAGTGAATGTTTGGGAGGATACTCAGCAATTGTAATGAAAAAAAAATTGAAATTTTTTTGAAGACAATGTTATTGACTTAAAATATCTAATCCTATTATTAAAATGACCAATAACCTCTAGGAGGTTTATTTTCTTTAGGGAAGGAGATCTTGGCAACACAACACAAACTATTTATATGGTTAGGCCTTTGTTTAAACATATGCTTTTAGCAACATATTGTACAGCATTTACATGCAGTCATGTACCATTTGTTCGCTATACAATGTCATAATCTCCTAGACTGTATACGTAATTTGAAGAGAATCTGTTTTTGAAGATGCGGGATTTGGTAGTCTAGTGTTTTCATGTTTAACGGATGCTTCTGAACTATCAGTCCATGTTTTTATCGATAAACATTTGAAAGGCAGATCAATGAAGATATGGTGATACACATGAATCTTATCTTTGTACATTAAACAATCTTGTTGGATTTTTTAATTGTATACAGATAATATACAAGATTAAGCTGCCTGGTCCAGCTAACATTGGTGAAGGAAAGCCAGAGAATCAGAATCATGCCATCATTTTCACTCGTGGTGAAGCTCTTCAAACAATTGATATGAATCAGGTATGTATAGTTCCCATACATTTGATGGTTTTTTTGTATGTTACTTAAGAAATTGATACTTATAATTTGAGCATGACAGGACAACTACCTAGAAGAAGCTTATAAAATGAGAAATTTGCTGGAAGAATTGCTCAAGTATCATGGTGTGCGACGGCCAACAATACTTGGTCTTAGAGAACATATATTTACAGGCAGGTGAGTTGTTGGGTTACTGTAAGTTTCATATGTTAAAGTAGATCAGGTCTCAATGAAAACGAAGTTCAATTAAATTTGATAGTTGAAACCTTTTTCTACTGGATATTGAGGTCTTAATTCAAATATGCATTTTTTGATTGTGTCAGATCAAATAGTCGTATGGATAGGGAGCAGATATATATGAGTGTTTTTCTTTAGAAAATTCCAAATCAAATGACTCTTGGGCTGTCTATTTGTGTTGATGCAGTGTTTCATCGCTTGCTTGGTTTATGTCAAATCAAGAGACTAGTTTTGTCACAATTGGACAACGGTTACTCGCAAACCCACTAAAGTAAAATCTCTCTCTCTCTCTCTCTCTCTCTATATATATATATATATATATATATATATATATATATATTCACACACTTTATCTCTTTGGACAGCTTATGAAATCATAGTTTGTTATGTATATTACAGATGTTATTGGGAAACTAGTTTCACTTCTTTACTCATTGTGTCCAGACTTAAGACTTTCAGCAGACTGAACAAGACTGATACAACAAGCCAATACATTATTAGGAAGTAGTAGAGCAGAATAGATTAGAGTAGGAGGAGGAGAAGAAGTTGTTCTCGAGACTGTTGAAATTAATACATAAGTTTCATTGAAGATATGGTGGATCTTTGTGTCTTGTTTCTACATTTTGTATGGTTTCTTTCTTTTTCTCAAATTTAGTTGAAGTTCATTGGTAATGATGGTGATATGTGAATATATTTGATGAATTCTTTGGTTCATAACATTGGTGATTTGTTGATTGCAAGCTGCTTTGCATGGTTAGTCTAAACCTCATAATTGGTAATAGTTCGATTGTGAATGTTTCATTTGGATTGTGCTGTCAAGGTATTTGAATGAATGTTTGCAATATGAAAATCTTTCACTGCCTTATAAGATTGCACTCATTCCGTGGCGTTGTGAGCTATCTTGGTCAAGTAGAAAGTAGTTCCATAAGGAATTTGTCTATCTAAAGCATTATCCATTATCATCATTGTCCTTAGATCTTAGATTAGATTTCCTATTCCTTTATCCTTTTTGATCTTTCGTTGTTTGAGGAGCTAAGATAGTTTCCAAGCTCCAACAAAGCATAAGTCCCTTTGTGTTACCAACAAATCACATCATTTTAACTAAGTCTATCCAATTGTACGTGAAGACCTGA
Organism: Cryptomeria japonica; assembly: GCF_030272615.1. NCBI lineage: Eukaryota > Viridiplantae > Streptophyta > Pinopsida > Cupressales > Cupressaceae > Cryptomeria > Cryptomeria japonica. The sequence goes on from NC_081405.1 coordinate 443,442,934, forward strand.
CTAAATAAACCTTGGGTTGCCTTATTTGATCACATTGTTTAGCATTTGAGGTTTCCTTGTTCAAGAGAGGATAGAATACTTAGTATTTTATTGTGTTGGAGGTGTAGTAAAAAGCACATCAACACAACACACATTGAACTTATTGCCATTGTACCCCATCTCATTTTGAAGTACCCTTTCTAATGGGTTGTCATCCTTTGCTTTTTTTAAGAAAAGAGGGGTATTATTGATTCTCTTTAACACTACGTCAAGAGAAATGGATGCATGGCAATTGATATTGGAGTACTTGAAGATGGTGTTGTAGGTGGGTTAAAGGATTTTTCCTTGGGTAAAGGATGAGACTTTGATCTAAATTTCTTGGGTGCATTGTTTGATTCCTCTTATTTTTTTGATATAAGTGAGAATTTGCCCCTTTGTCAAACCATGTTTGTTCAGCTCACTAAAAGCCTTGACTTCTTGACTAGAAACTTCACACAAGTGGCATAGGAGATCCTAAACTTGTTTTGGCACTCGTTACAATGTCAAAGATAACCCTCACCTTTAGAAATTTGCTCAATCATCATCATATGTTGCGAAAGTGGCAAAAAGTAGTTGATTTTAAAAGCTGTAGAGGACCCTTGGGCAATAGAGTTAGACCTCCCAGTTTTTCTAGATATAATCTGTGTCTACATGTTTTAAAATTTACTAATGTTAAGGAAAAAATGGGAACATAATCCTGGGCTAGATTAGTTTCTGAAAAAAATGAAGAAATTAAAATTATAAAATAAACAATGATCCTTGCAGGTGCAGCCCCTAGGTTTTGGGTGACATTTTGGATGTGTTGGGGACATATTGGCAACGTCCCATTTTTAATGTTAGATAACCTGCTTCATTTGGTGGATAAATATAAAAATGTAACTTTCTAAAGGAAAATATGCTAAAACACCTAAAAGGCTAAAAAAGGGAGGACTTTCAATTCAAATTCAACACATTGTATTTACTGTTGGAAATGTTGCTCCTGTCCTTAAAATGGAAGGGAAATCAGAATCAACACTTTGTTTCCACATCCCTGCATTTCCGTGTGCTAAAAATTTGGAGAAATACCAATGATAAACTATACAAAAGACCAAGAAAAGCTCTTGTGGAGCTTGGAAATAAATTGAAAAAGAAAAAGATTTCATTTAATTGAGATTCTGCTTGTTGCAAGGTCCTTGATCGAACACTTCTTGACATTTAGGAATAGTGAAAGCACTTTTGAATACAAATAAAACTTGCAGCTTTGAGAAATGACTAGGAATGGGGTTTTGGGTAAGTGAGGAATGAGACTTATGGACGAAGTTATGATTTTTGTTGCATATTTATTGTTAGCGACTTAGAAGTCACATTTTAAGGCAGATTGGTTTGTCCTTATAAAAAAAGCTTTTGTCATTAACAATGGTGATTTTTCAAAAATGTTTCTGGGGCAGGTTCTTTTTGGGTTCATACATACTAAGGTAGATCCACAGGCCTTGAAGAACTTTGGTTGAACCTAGCCTAGGTTCAGATTTGGATCTTGTTGGTGTTTGTTTTATCATCTACCAAACATTAGAATAAAGTACCCAAAGATAATTTATCCTCTTAAAAAATCACCGCGTATGCTAAGATTGCTAGAAGATCATATGGCGATTCCAAGGTTTCTTTAGTCAGGTCTTGACGTGTGGATAAGCTCAATGCGCATTGTGATTTCCTGGTAATACACAAAGGGACTTACGTTTGAACGAGTTGTCAACAACTTTGGGATTTAGATGGATTTATCAATTAAAGCTCTCTCTTTGTCTTTGGGGATTTTCGGGATTTAAGACTTCAAAAAGGGTAAAAGAGATAATGGTTGAGAGATCTACTCTAATCCTACGAGTTCCAGAGATGGTATTGATTTGGTGAACTTAGTAACCACACCTTGCTTTGCCTCACTTAGGACAACTACACAAAGTGGATGCAATCTTCAAGGGATGTGCTTATGATCGGAAGTTTAAGCTTATACAAAATGAAAAGCTCAGACTAACTTTGCCTAATAAATGAAAATCATCCATTCACCAAAAGTATGAGCAGAGATACACCATAAACCAACACTTATCAGATCTTTCATTCAATCTAATAACATGAAATAAATTTTAACTATTTGGTGGAAGAAATTGAAAACCTTTCCTTTTTTTTTTGCTCGGTAAAAGGCCTAAGCCATATTTTATTACAATCTCCGCTTAGTGCGGGCGCCGGTAGGAAAGAGCGGAGAGGATAAAACCTTCGGCCTTGCTCGGGACCATAGGTCCAGTTAGTGACTACTAGCTTTTAATGATTTACATATAATCTTTTACAAATTCTGCATTCTGGCTGATCAAAAGCCCTTCATAGGTAGCATCCTAGTTCACTGTTGCCATCTTTTACAAATTTTGCATTCTGGCTGATCAAAAAGCCCTTCATAGGTAGCATCCTAGTTCATTGTTACATCCTAGTTCACTTCTGCCAAATTTCCTAGTTCACTGTTACATCCTAGTTCACTTCTGCCAAATTTCGTAGTTCACTGTTGCCATATTTGCCATCTTCTGATTATCCTACAAAAACAGATTTTCAAAACAATCCTTTTGCAAAACCACTTTGTTAAGTGTTAGTGCCAAAGAAGAATAGCCAATATTATCTCTGCATACTTACCCCTGTTGTTATTATAGCTTAGGTTTCTTTCATATTAAGTCAACATCAGAAATTGTTGGCTATACTATGAAAGATTACCCAGTCTATAATAATATTAGGGGTATAAACACTGGTCAGCAAAGGATTGATAATAATTCATCACCGAAGCAGGGTCATGAGTGCATTCAGGAATGTTTTCGGTGCTTCAGAAATCCATTAGCATGGTTATTTGTGAAAGAAAGCCTTCTACCGATGCACCCGATGGCGTTTTCTCAGGGTGCAATCGGTAAGAAGTAGTTTGGCGAGTTGGTAATCTCTCGGGAAGAGCTATACCAATATCGTGACAGTCATCGGCATAGCATTCACTATCGACGGCACGGAGAAGAAGTTACCCTGATACCCGATGAGGTTGTCGGCAAACCCTATGCCGATATCGGATGGAACGGTCACTTGTTGGCGATGTCATCGGGTCATTGGAAAGCATTATCTTAAGTTACCCCGATACCCGATGGACTAGGTGACAAAGGCAGTGTTATCGGTTGGACTTACTCCGATGATGCGATACCTAGGGTGAGTCATCGAGGTGACTTGAGCCATCGGGGAGAGGTGTTTCATGTTATGTCGATATCCGATGAGGAAGACAAATCGAGCATAGAGAAGGAGGCTATCAGAATGAGTTATATCGATGAAAGAGAATGCGGAGCGGATGTTTTGAAGTCATCGGGACATCAAATAGTGTAGGAGATAGCTACCTCAATACTCGATAGGGTGAATATCATGAGGTTTCATCGAGATAGCCTATACCGAAAGAAGTGACTAAAAGAGAACCAAGGTGATGTCATCGGGATGACATCGGCTATTCGGAAGAAGGCTTTTCCACTACGCCAATACCCGATGAAGAAGCTGAGGTAGTTGCTAGGAAGGAAACCTTATCAGGGGAGCATAAGTCAATTGACCTAAAGACAGACAAGTTGGAGCCCAATGAACAAGGAGGTTTCATCGGGGAAGCGTATGTCGATAGACCGGAGAGGTAAAAAGATGCACAAGTATGAGGGCGATGTCATCGGAGAAGCATAAGATGAGTTGTTCGGATACCCGATAATGTGACTCGATGTACAAAACGAGATGTGGACTACAAGGAGGACTCATCGGAATAACTTTTAACCATCAGAGGAACATATTTGGAGCTATGCCAAAACCCGACAGTCGACATAGAGAGATCCCTATGTATATATGCCTATATGCATATATATCTATATACATATTTATATACTTTTGTATACACATGCACCTATATGCATATATCTATATATATACCTATATGCATATATGTATATATGCCTATATGCATATGTATCTATATCCATATTTGTATATCTATATATATATCCATATTTGTATATGTATATACATATGCATATATGTATGTATATATAGATTTAAGATACTCTTGTTATATGTGTACAGGTGAGCATTTCTGTCACAGTTGTGAAAGTTCCAACCCTATTCTGTCCTGTCATTGTATGTTGTTTTGTATATATGCATATATTTGTATCCCTATATGCATACCAACATACTTTGCGTATATTTGTTTGCTCTGCTCTAAGAATACTATTTATAGGTATATATATGATTATATGTGCATATATCTGTATGTGTCCGTGTGTATTATATATATAGTTATATATGTATACACGCATCTATATATGTATCTGCTACCATATATATGCACGTGTGCACATATAATTATATAAATACAAATATATACGTACATATCTACCGCTATATGTGCATATCCATATGTATACCTTCCATATGTGTGTGAATGTGCTGTGAGTGTGTTGTTTTTAGGATTATGTCTAAATCTCTGCCTGCCTATGAGTATCTTGGTCTGATTGCCTGTATGTTAATGATGTGGTTCTATTTGTTCCATCTGCCCCTAAATTGGCTAGCTTATCTGCCAATGTGTTAGATTCCCTATATATGTGATTGAGCGTGTAATCTGAGAAGCTTTCCATTAGAGAAAGGGCTCTATCCAATAAACTTCTGAGCTCCCAGTTTGACATTGTCCTGGTCCTTATTGCATTAACTATGATGGCCGAGTCCCCTTCTATTTCCAATTTGGATATTTTTAATTGTTTGCATAGGTTGAAACACTCTATTAAGCTCAACAATTTTGCCTTATTGTTAGTGCAATGCCCTAGATACTGGGATCTCGATCCAATACATATCCCTTCATGTGATTGTATTATACATCTTGCCCATGCCTCCCCTGGATTGCCTTTGGATGCTCCATCAAAATTGAGTTTGCACCATCCAATCTCCGAGGGAACCCATTTGCATGCTTTTCTACCATCGGTCTTGTCTTTGTTCCCCTTCCCAAAGAATGGAGGGATTTTAATCCCCTTCCACTGCTTTCTGATGTAGTTATCCTAGTCTGTAAATGTCTTGTCATGTTGTGGAATGGTCGTATTCCTATTATTGGAGGTTTCTGTGATTGAGGCTTCTATTTTTGCTATCAAATTTTCTACCTTCATTTATGTCTCTTGGAAGATTCTCCTGTTCCTCTCCTTCCAGGACTCCCAGATTACTATTGCTGGGCTGCATATCCATAAATTGTGGAAGATGCTGTTCCTTTTGATGATTGGCCAACTTCTGAGCCAATCCTTTAGGTAAGGGATGAGGGCACCTGACCAACCTCATTGTGCCATCAGCCAATACTAGCATTTTTGTGTGTAGTTACAGGTTGTGAATGTGTGATCATTTGTTTCCTCATCTTTCTTGCATAAGAAACAAATTGAGGGTTCTTCGTAACCTCTAAGTTTAAATTGCTCCGCGGTTAGGACCTTCCCTTGAAATGCCGCCCATGCAAAGAAGCCAGCTTTTGTGAGACCGAATTTGTCCCAACATATTGTGTTAGGGATATAGTCCTTGATAATGTTTGCCTCATCATATAGGGTTTTGAAACCATCTTTGCAGTTGTATTGTCCATCCTTTGATCTCGACCATATAAGCTCATCTGGCCCATGTCTGAGTGTTATTAATCTGCCCTCAGGAATTTGCACCAATTCTCGGTCATTGTTGTCCACCAAGAATGGGAGCATGTTTTTCCATTTCCATCCCATTGTCGATTTTGGTGCCAATGTCGTATAATCCCTTACATGATTACCCCATAAAGATTTCATTTGGTCTTTTATGCCGGTTGTGTTCATTAGACTGTCTATTGAGGGGTAACCCCCCCAGGAATCTTCCCAGAGCAAGGCGGTTTTACCATCGTGAATATCCCAGGATAGGTGGTTTGCTATGAGTGATTAGCTTTCTTTTATAAAGTTCCAGATTCTAGATCCCTTGGGTGGATTTGTTTCCCTAAATACTGCCTCTCTCTGGTTTTGTGATATGTATTTGCTCCTAAGGATTCTGGCCCATTTGGCTTCTGAGGATGTGTACATTCTCCATGCCAATTTTGCCCCTAACGCTTTATTTTGCCATAGTAATTTTCTTATTCCCGTGCCTCCATCACTCTTTTCTCGACATATCTTTTCCCATGATATCAGTTTCATTTTGTTTTATCCTCTGCACCATTCCAATATAAATCTCTAATTATTTGAGTTAGTTTCTTATATGCCCCTTTTGGAAGTGGAATACATGATAGAAGATAAATAGGCATTGCTGCTAATAATATTATCTAATAGTGGAAAGCACACATGTAATATATTATCTGAAAAATGACCTTCATGCAATAATATTTCAAAAACCTCACAATCTCCAAATGAGAGGAGGCAACCTTATATAGGAGTCCAAAAATTATGAACGATCGAGATTGAACAATGATCAAGGGCTCAGATTGAAAGTTCAAAACCCTATTTAGGGTTTCCGAAAACTCTAACAGTTAAAATGAAGAAGGGGACAAGTGGCGTAGCTGCTATTCTCACTGAGGTGAGTGTCCGCTTTTCTACTTTGTAGATTCGATGTACCTGGACACAAGAAGTCACACCTCCTCTATGGTGACACTTGGCAAATTGCTAATTTGGAGGTCGACCATATCCACATCATTAGTACAGGTGGCGAGAGCGTCTTCCTAGCCAGTTGCTTGTGTTAGGAAATTTTCGTCTATGCGTATGAAGCTTGAAACTTTGGAGAGATCCTCCTTGAGAATTGGCCGTGAAACTTGGAAGAAGTTTCCTTGAACTTTGGCCCTTAAATTCTCTGTACGCAGATGCTTCTCTCGCACCTCATCCTGTTGCAATATCTCAGCTGCCTCAAAGAAGACCTTGTCTTGAACATCTCTGATGGTCTTTTCAATTTCTGAACAGTTAGCCTCGGATTTTCTCAAAGATTCAACCCTTGTAACCAAGGCAAAGTACCAAGAACTGAAATCATATAGGTCATCGGGCTGGATGACTTTTCTGTCTACAAGATCTTGCTGAGAAAGTCCTCTGATTGCTTTTAGACATGGAATGATTCTTCTCTAAATATCCTTAATATCTTCCCAAGCTTCGGCTATGTCTTGAATTCTACTCAATAAGGAAGATGTGGAGTAATGCGCTGATATCAGGTTCTCAATAAGTATGTCAGCACGTTCTGAGGCATCAACTGTCCATTCCCTAGCTTCTCTGAAAGTTGTCTTCATGTCCTCATAATCCTTTAATGATTCTTGTGGAAGAGGTATGGGCGGAGTAATAGGTACCTCCTCCCGATCTATAGGTTTTGTCAAATGTTGAACATATCTCTTCCATTGCTCATTTTCATCTTCAACCTTCTTTCATATTTCATTTTCCTTGGCTAGTCTTGCCTTGAGAGCATTGCAAGAATCATCAAAAACTTGGATCTCTTGGCCTTGAGTAGGCTTACCCAAATTCACAGTAGTGATTTTATAATCCTCAGGTTTGATGTTATCCTAAGTTTTCCTTGCCTTAGGTACTGCCACCTAAACTGTCGTGCATCCTGCACTATCTCTTTGAATTAAAGAGAACCTCTTAGCTAGTTTGGGCGGTCTTATCTCAACTGGTTTACTCACCATAGCCAGGAATGTCGTTGTGTTCTCTTCTGAATGAGCTTCCTCAGGAATGGTTGACAGCTCCATGCCACTCTCATCAAACTTATCCTCTATTCCCTTTGGTCCCGTAACTATACCATCTAGGAATTCCCTTGGTGGCCCAGGTTCTTCAACTTCTACATTCCTAGCAGAATTTGGCTCTTGAGCTAGTTCTTCCATTATCTCTTCCACTGAAGGGGAAGGAGCTCTTACTTCATTACCCCCTATATCAATATTCATCCTCTGTTCATTAGTTGTAGCCCTGACTGGAGCAGTGGATGCAACACTTAAGGTCGAATGACCCTCATCAGATTTATACTTTCCGCTTGCATCTCCTACTATTTTCTTTCCTTTACCCCTCCAAGAATTTTCAGTGGGTTCTTTCTTTTGTCTGGATCCAACACTTGATGAAACACCATGGTTTGATAACATTGATTCATTGGTTTGCATGAGATCATATGTGAGATTGATACCTTTGGATCTAAGACTCTTTGTCTTCTTCGTTGCCCACCATTTTGAATATTCAATCAATGGTCTCATGAGGTCGCTCAAATCAGATCTCACAGAATCCGACCAATCGACCAAGGCAAGGGGCTCATTTCTCAATTTATCAAAGTGAGGCTGCTCAAACTCAGGATCATCTTCAAGTTGATCTGCCACTCGAAACGCTTTTGTTACTCTAATCAAATTCAGGGGAAGTTTGGACCACAATCTCCTTCTGATTTCAAAACTATCAGCTGCATTAGCCCAATAGTCTTCGAGATCAGGTCTATGCTCAAATATCTCTCCATCAACCTTTTTCATTTGGTGAAAAGGGTCAAAATGTTTTCTGGCCTTATACTGGAAGAATGGGTACCAAGCAAGCTCCCTTTCAACACTAGCGGTAGCCTGTGATGACGAACATGTCTCCAATCCATTTCCAATAGTGAGAGATGTTCCTGCCTTCTTTTCCTTCTCTTCTGAACAATCATATAATTTTCAAGCTGCCTAACAACTTCAAGCAACACTACCCTGTTGGTGGGATACATAGGTAACTTGTAAGGAGGTCCAGAGAATCCTTGAATTCTCAGATAAGTAAATATAGGGTATTGGATTTACCAATGCCCAAATCTGCTGATAAAATCTTTAGATTCCTGAGAGAGCCTTTGATGAAGACCACCTTGGAGCGTCCTAGTAATATGCATCAAGAATGTATCGTTGACTCTCTTAAAGTGAAATTTTTCCTCCAAGTGCAGTTGTGGGTAGCAATCATAAACAACAAACTGATTCTCCTTATTTGCCACTTCTCTTCTAAAGGTGAGTCCTCTATATCTGTAAGTTCGAGCAAGAGAGTACACCAAATAGGAACTCATATAAAATGACCTTTTCTCCTCTAAGTTCTTCAGTTGGTCATCAAGATTATTGCTTATAATCTTTGCTCAATCAATCATCTTTGCTTCGGTAGTTATCAAGTTGATGAAGTAGTACATCCAAGGCTCAAATGGCGCGCCTTGTGGACTACCCATGACTCTGTTTAATAAAACTATCAAATCTCCAATATCTTCCTTGAAATAGGCTCTCACAAGATCCTTGGGTAACTTGGAAGCACCCTTCCTTGGCTTATCCAACCACGAATGGTTGATATTGGCCTCAAATTCTTCAATATTATCTTGGTATAGCCGTGTTGCTTCATCCTTGGTCATGTAAACAGGGTTATGATACTCAGGGATGCGGAAAGCTTCCTTGATAAGCATCACTAATGTTGGCCAAGACTCTCCCGTCAGGTGCTATGATCTCTCGGTTTATAGGATTGTAGTGTTTAAAGCATTCCACCACCAACTCGGTTTATTGCATCGCTGGAAGGAAACCAACAGCCTGTACGATTCCATTTCTCATCATCTTTCTGGCAGTTGTTGTAGGCATCAAGTTGTCTAGGCCATACATTCGCTTCTTGAATTCCATCAGGTTGATATGTCCCAAGTTAGTGTCTCCGACCAGCGTCCACTTAGACCTCATCTTGGATTCCAGAGGGGGATCTTTATCCACCTGAAACTTTATCCTGGCTGTGAGATATTCCAAAAAAAATCTGCAAAACAATCGGTGGTGGCTAAGTAATCGGTGGTTTTCACTTTCTTTTCAACACTTAGTCACAAAATGGGATTTTCCACACTTGACCATTAAGGTTTGATTCACATTAAGTTCAAGAAATTCTATTCAACATTACTTCAACTCGCTCCAGAGGGCAGAAAATAAGAAAGAGAAGAAGATTAATCTGTGAAATTTACTCTTCTTTTTCAAACAAAACTGTGTTAAAACCTTGATGAACTTTCACCTTCGAAGAATGAAAAATAAATGAGAGAAGAAGCTGCCACACTCAGAAAATCAGTGGGTTTTGCCTTCCAACCAGTCAAAGATTCTCAAAACCCAAGTATAATTTGATGAACAAAAGGTTAAAAAATCAGGCTTATACTTAAAACTTCTTCAAAAAAACACCTTCAATCTGCAAAAAGCGCTTCAAAATAACCTTTAACCTACAAAAGAAATCTCAAACTTGCTCTCAATATGCTCAGAACTTCGAACTTCATATGTGAGAATGAAGGAATGAATAATGTATTTGTAATGAAGTTCTAATCTGCAATTAGAAACAGAATATCTTCTCCACAAATTTGTTTCTAATCTCATTTCAGTCTTTGCGTGTTTCTATTTTAATGCTTAGTTGCTTGGTCATCATTCCTAAACTCGAAATCTTATCTTGCAACTTCAAATGCAACTTTCTAATTCGATTTTCAGCCCCAAACTCGAACTGATCTGCAGCATATCCTTCAAAGAAACTTTCTATTTTGTCTTAAGTTTGAACTTCATGAAGATTGTGATGACATCGTTGAGGAATATTCTTTAACTTTCAAATTTTGCAAGCATCTCCCTTGGGCAGACTTTGTTTGACTTGTTTCAACCTCCATCAAAGATAGGGCGGACTTGGAGAGAGTTGGGAACCTTTCCCAAGCTAGCATGGCAGACTTCTTGATGTTGTTTACCATCATATGCTGATGTAGGGCGGGCTTGGTGTACATTGTGGCACCACCCCATACTCTTGAGTTCTTAACTATAGGGCAGACTTTACTGACTCTCTTCCCAAGTAGAGGAAGGCAAACTTCATTGATCACTGTGAGCTTTACTTGTAGCAGGGCGGACTTTCTTTGACTTGTTTCAACCTCCATCAAAGATAGGGCGGACTTGGAGAGAGTTGGGAACCTTTCCCAAGCTAGCATGGCAGACTTCCTCACTTCCTTGCACCTTCTTCATGAGCGGGGTTCACCAAACTTTTATGCATATCATACCCTCTCTTTCTAGGGCAGACTTTGTCATCTTTATGGCACCAACATCAAGGCGGACTTCATCTCATTCAAGGCAAGGCGGACTTTCTTTGACTTGTTTCAACCTCCAACTCATGATAGGGCGGACTTTGTGAAGAGTTGGGAACCTTTCCCAAGCTAGCATGGCAGACTTCCTCACCTTTCCCAAGGTGGACTTGAACAAACTTGTGCACCAAGAAAAGGCAGACTTTCTTGATTTCATGGAACCCCTTCATCATTTTCAAGGCGAACTTTGATTGATTCAGGAACCTCATGATCAAAACTTGAAATCTCCATACCTTGTGCAAATTTTACTGGATTATCTTGAAATTTGAAATCTATACTTCATCCATCGAATTCCTCAGGGTCCCTAAAATTTTGGAAATTGGCTTTTTGGGTCAAAACTTGGATTTTAGGAGGAATTTGTCGATCATTTGGTGTATCTCAGTGTGAACAGTGCAAGCCCTAGATCCACTTTCTAAAAATAGAAAACGCAAGGTTCCCTATAACATAGGAAATTTTTTTCTAAAAATAGCCATTTCGGGGACTGTGCTCAAAATGCCAAAAACAAAACTTCCTAAAAAATAGGAAAAAGCAAAAAAAGCAAAACTTTCCAAAAATAGAAAGTTGTCCAAATTAGCTCAAATCAATCGTGATCTTCGTCCTTTGGGCTTTCTAGACACAATGACAACGTCTAGACTATGTTCTAACCATAGTTTGCACACACTGACTCATAATGTTCAAAACTCAGGTCACTCAAAACTGACAAACTTTGCAATACTGATGCAAGGTCACAAGGCTCGAACAAAACCCTAGAAAGCAGGAAAAAGGGAGGGTCCCCATTTGCACTGGGTTGATGTGTGAAAAAGGTCACAACAGATCCATATGGGTATGGGATTGTTGTGTGCTAGTACAACAAAACTTTTTTCTGGGGTATTGTATGGTTGGGTACGACTGTATATATATATATGCAAAAAAATTTAAAACACAAAATTGTAAATACATTTGATATATGTTATAATAATGATATTTGAATCTAGTATGCCACTTCATCATCGATCAATGATAGTGCTAAAGATTATAGTAATTGTCAATTGGTAGTTCAAAATTTCAATATTATGTTATCTATCATATATGCCCAATAGTCGACATTCAAATGAAAATCATTTACATTTACAAAATTTGAAAATAATACAATAAAAAATTTGTATCGTGGTCTTCAATCTTCTAGAAAGCATCTAGATCAAAGCCATCGCTCAATATCATTTAAACCACAAACCAATGGAGTTCCAGTCCCACTAGGTAAATCATGTGTAAGAGTCTTGTCATCATCTACATTGATTCTAGCAAGTTCTATAATAAATGCAATTAAGTCGGTTCATTCAAGGCTTATATACCAATTCTTTTTTGCGCCTTCCTTGTAGTCAACTTCATTATGTGATAAGAGATGCAAACTGGAATGGATATAGACCAAGTATTCTATTTTTTGTTTACAACCAACGGCGAAGGGAAAAGAGGGCTCCAAAAGCTTTGCCCGTGTGCCACGTGTCGACAAAGCGCGAGCCCAGAGATGTTTTGAGTTTGGGGAGATTTCAAAAGCGCGCCTTTGTTCCTTTGTAATGACCACCCCTATTTTCATTTTGAAAGAGACTTGCAAACTACTATGTGATATCAATTAAATTGCTTAATAATCAACATGGCATTTTATCAAACACTTGACAAACATACGACAATATATGCAAAACCCGAAACTTCTTATTTGTTGTTAAATATTGATTTGCAATATAAATGTGCACATTCAACTGCCTTATGGGCTGCGACAATTATTCAGGTTTGTATTCAACAATTACAATGCTTAGTTATGAAAATATGATAGAAAAAACCTGGAATTGAATGTTTTAGTGGTCTGCATATGTAATGGTAGCCTTCCAAACTTCTAATCAGCAGGAAAAACAAGTAAACTTCATACCAACATTGTTCATGCACTATAGCAGCACTATTCATGGCACTGTAGCATTTTTACTATTCACGCGACATTGTAGCAAAAACACTATTCACGCGGCACTGTAGCAAAACACTATTCACGCGGTACTGTAGCAAAACACTATTCACGCAGTACTGTAGCAAAAACACTATCTTCAAATCTGCACTTTTAAACCCTTGTAAAAACTTCATGCGAGAGCACCAGATGAAGCCCAATGTGTTTCCTGAATGAAAACACCATTAATCCTCCTGACTGTGTCTTTCAACAGCGAAGAGAATGTTAACAAAGAGGGATTCCGTCCTCCAAGCCCAATAATCAGATCCCTACGAAATCCAACAGCATAACATTAATCTCATCCAAGCATACCCCAAAAGAGAGCTCTCAACCTCAATTTATATCTTCTTCCTGGATGCAAACACTTCATTTCCTAAATGTGGGATAATACATTTTAGAATAAAATATTATTTCCCACAATGCACACATTAAAGGGAACTTTTTAATATTTTAAACATTACTTTATATTCCCAACCTTATAATATAACGATAAAATTAAATATTTAATTTAACATAACATTTTATCGTTAAATATTAAAACACTGTTGATAATCCCTTTAAATCATTGTCGCCTTCAAATATTTTTAACTGATAATTATGCCAACCAGGGAAACACTAAAAATTTCAAGTCACTGCTTGGAGACTAACTTACTATAAATAGTAAGTGTGTAGAAACCCTGTCAGAGCAGCATCGATTGGCCTGAAATTGAAAACACCTAGGCCAAAACACCTCAGGATCCCACCAATGTCCTTGTTAGCCTTCGGGACCGTGTCAGAATAGGCTAAAGACACCCCATATCATGTTGCACTAAAAAGGGGACATTACAGTCCCCCCCCCTTGAAATTGCTTGTCCTCAAGCAAATTCGGTCCTGAATGTTGCAATACCTGCTCATTCTCCCATGTAGCATCCTCATCTGGCAGGTCTCTCCATTTCACCAAGTATTCCTTAACGATTCTGTTCTTGAGTGTCCTTTTCCTGACGTCCAGAATAGTTGTAGGGATCAACACTAGTCTCCCTTCCTCGTCTAATGGAGGTAAATCTGCTGAAGGCACCACACCCTGACCAATGGCTTTCTTAAGCCTCGATACATGGAACACATTGTGCACACGGCTATCCTCTGGAAGCTCTATCTCGTAGGCAACCTCACCTACCCTGCGAATGACTCTATAGGGGCCATAAAACTGGGGTCTCAACTTCTCTTCTCTGCTCTTCTTGAGCGATGATTGTCTATATGGCTGTAACCTCAAATACACCATGTCACCAACCTCAAAACTGGGCTCCACCCTATGTTGGTCAGCATACAACTTTTGCTGATTCAGTGCCTGCTATATATTCTCTTTGAGCGCCCTCAGGATGTCCTGACTATCATGCAATGAGTCTCGTGCTTTGGGTACTCTGCTATCCCCCAAGACTATGTCAACAAAGCTCGGCGCCTCGTAGCCATAAAGTGCCATGAAGGGTGTCATCCTGATAGAAATATGATATGTCGTGTTGTAACAATATTCCCCCATGTGTAACCATCTCACCCAGGCCCTCTGTTGTGCAGTCCCATAATTTCCTAGATAACCCTCAACCCACTTATTCACAATCTCTGTTTGACGATCCGTCTGTGGATGATAACTAGTGCTGAGTGTGAGCTCCGTACCACACAACCGAAAGAGCTCCTACCAAAAAGCACTCAAAAATCTGCTATCCCGATCACTCACTATAAACCTGGGCAACCCATGCAATCTGAATATCTCCTTGTAAAAGAGGTCTGCCACCTGCGCTGCTGTGTAAGTAGATGGTATAGCGAAGAAATGGGCAAACTTTGTCAAGCGGTCTACCACAACATATATACAATCTCGCCCTTGCACTCTAGGTAGTCCGGTGATGAAGTCCATGGATATGCTTTCCCACTTCCTATCTGGAATGGGCAAAGGCTGAAGCAACCCTGCAGGGAAAGTGTGCTCTCCCTTATTCTGCTGACATACTGCACACTCCTTCACATATCTCTGCACATCATCCTTAAGTCCCCTCCAAGTAAACCTTTCACGGATTTGCCTGTAAGTTTTGAAGATCCCAGGATGTCCAGCTGTAGGCGCATCATGGAGCGCCCTTAAAATTTCCCCCTTGAACAGTGATGTAGGAATCAAATAAATCCTATCCTGAAATCTGATCAACCCATCCAACACCATATACCTATCATCCTGTATGGTACCTGCAACTATCCCAGAAGCCCAAGTATCCCCTGCATATTCTGCTATAATCTGATCTCTCCAATCCCCTGAAACCTCAACTAGAGCGCAAACATGCGGTCTCCTGGATAAAGCATCGGCCACCACATTCTTCTTCCCTTTGACAAACTCTATGTCAAAATCATAAGCCTGCAATTTAGTGATCCATTTTTGCTGCCTGTCATTAAGATCACGCTGGCTCATGAAATATTTTATGCTATTGTGATCAGTTTTGATCACAAACCGTCCATCTACTAAGTATGATTGGAATTTGGCCAATGCATGCATTATGGCCAACATCTCCCTGTCATAGATAGAATAGCTCCTCTCAACACCTCGGAGCTTCCTACTCTTGAATGCAATGGGATGTTTCTCATGCATCAATACTGCCCCTATCCCATCACCCGAAGCATCACACTGAAGTTCAAATGGCTTCGTGAAATCTGGTAGAGCTAAAACCGGACAAGATGACATCACTTGTTTGAAGTGGTCAAAACATCGCTGCGTTGCTTCTGTCCATACGAAGGCTCCCTTTTTAGTGAGGTCTGTCAAAGGTGCTGCAGTCTGTGAAAACCCCTTAACAAACCTCCTGTAAAAACCGCATAAACCAAAGAACCCCTTAAGTTGTGTGAGGTTCGTGGGAGTAGGCCAATCTACTATAGCTCTAATCTTTTCGGGATCAACCTGAACACCATCTGTACTAATGATATGCCCAAGGTAGAGAAGCTCGGTCATGCCAAACTCGCATTTCGATTCCTTGGCATACAATGACTCCCTCTCTAGAATGAACAACACCTCCTCAAGATGCTGCAGATGCTCTTCCCAAGTCCTACTGAAGATCAAGATGTCATCAAAGAAAATCAAGACGAATCTTCTCAATTGCCCCCGGAATGCTTGATTCATACAACTCTGAAAAGTAGCAGGTGCATTGGTTAGCAGTTTCTCAATGTCCTCTGCCCTCATCCTGATCTGATGGTATCCAGACCGTAAGTCTATTTTGGTGAAAAAGCATGCTCCATGCAATTCATCAATCAACTCATCAATCTGAGGAATGGGATAGCTGTTTTTTATTGTTTTCTTATTCAATGCCCTATAATCGATGCACATGCGCATTGTCCCATCCTTCTTTACCAGAACTACAGCTGAAGCAAAGGGGCTTTTGCTAGGCCTGATGTGCCCCATTTCCAACAACTCCTTAATTGCCTTCTCTATCTCATCTTTATGTTTCTTAGGATGACGATAGGGAGTGATCATCACTGGTTTGGCTCCCTCCTCGAGCTCAATAACATGCTCTACACCCCTGTCAGGAGGAACCCCATGAGGAATATCACTGAATACCTTGGCATGTCTGTCAAGAATCTCCTGTATATCTGGTGGATGACTCTTCATCCAAGGCTCCGGTGAAGATGACATTACTAAGCACTCTGTTGCCCACTCTATGTCATTATGCCGAAAAAGTCTCTCCATTCTCCTCAAAGAGACTACCCTGCAACTCCCATCTGAAAGTCCCCCGAGTACAACAGTCCTACCCTCATGCTGAAACCTCATTTCCAACTTCGCTAGGTTGAAAGTGAACTCAACCAGCGATGCCATCCATGTCATACCGAGGATGATGTCATAATCTCCCATGTCCACAACATAGAAATCATCCTCCAACTCATAGCCATCTCCAAATCTAATGTGAAGATTTGAGACCTTCTGAGTACATAATAGCTTTTGGCCATTAGCCACCATGAGTCTAAAACCATCATGCTCCTCTGTCTGTAAGCCTCTCCTGGCTACCAACTGTGTATCTATAAAGTTATGTGTAGCCCCAGTGTCAATGAGAGATATCACTTTCTGCCCCTGGATAGTACCCCTGACCTTAAATGTGACTGCCTTTTGGGCCCCTGTCAAGCGTGCCAACGATCTATCATCCTTAGGAATGCTGCTCTCCTCTATCGTGTTACCCTCATCTGAATCGGAGTGCTGATCCTCCCCCTCTGACTCTGACTCCTCTGCTGAGAAATACTCCATTTGATTTGCCTTAGCCTTGAGAGGGCATTTATGAGATAAGTCCCAAGGCTCTCTACACTGGAAGCACAGTTTCTTCTTTCGAAGTTCATTCAAGGTTTCACTGTCTAGTCCTTTTGATCCTTCTTTGGGTTTGTTATATTCTTTTTGAAATGGTTTTTTGTCTTTGTCCTTGCGGTAGGAAGAATCTATTGAATGGTATTTTCTTTTGTATACCGAAAGGGCTAAATCTCGTGCCTTTTTAGTTGCTTCTGCTAAGGTGAGTGGATCATGTCCCTTCACCCAACCACGTAATGGATCAGCAAGCCCATCACAAAATAACACCACCAATCTCCTAGGAGAGATATCAGTAACAAATACAGACAAACGCTGAAACTCGGCGATGTAAGCATCCACAGAACCTGACTGTTTTAACTGTGCTAGCTCCTTGAAATGTAACTCGGGATCCCTAGTGTCAAATCTCTCAATCAATCTTTCTGTGAATTCCTCATAGGATGTAATCTGATTATGCCCCAGAGTCACCATGCCATGATGCCACCATTCATGCGCAACGCCGTCTAAATGCATAGCCGCATACTTGATAGCCTCCTCCTTAGGCATAGGATTTAGCTGCAAGTATGTATCTACCTTCTGCACCCAAGCTCGTGCGGTCATCTTCCCTGAAGCATCATAATAAGGCAAGGAAAGTTTTCCAACTTTCTTTCTCAGCTCAAAATTCTGATTCCTCCCTCCTGCTCTAGGCATATGTCTCATCCTCAAGTCCATATAATCTCTAAGGGAAATATCTGCCTGAAACTCGGGTCCACTAGCCTCCCAGTCCCTCCTGAACTGACCCTGTAACTTAGAAATCTGCGGTTCGTTCACTGGTTGAACCGGATCCCTAGGTGGGAAGGTGGGTAGAAGAGGTCTCGAGCTCGCTGTTCGAGCTGGGCGTGCAACGTGTCTAAAGTTATCTGCCTCATTCCCATTGTCGCCATGTCCATTATTACCATTAATGTTATTCTCAGGGCCATTGTTGTTGCCTCGGCCTCCATTATTATCATTGCCCCTATTGTTATCGTTTCCTCCATTGTTATTGTTTCCATTGTTGGCATCACCTGGATTAATATGGACGCCCATCTGTCTAGCCATAAGCTGCAACATCATGTCCATTCGCCTATTCTGCTCCTGCTGCATACGCTGCCCTTGCTCTAACGTAACCAGTAACTGTCTGAACATTACCTCCCCCTGATCTGGACCGGTATTCCGATCATCTCGGTCATCCATACTGCTGTCCTGATCAAAGAATATCTCCTCTCTGTCTGTATGATTGGATTCTATGTCCACCTGCACGGATGAACTAGACTGTTCGCTTTGTGAGTTCAAATTTCTGTTTTGTCTTGCTTTGGTATGGCGGAAGTTATAAGGCCCCTGTTGCATGCTTAAACATGCATGCTTAGCATGTTTTTTAATTCATTAATTTCTGATTTTAGTGTTTTGATATTTTGTCAAACACTTTTCCCTGTATCCGGCTGTTCCAAAGTCTCTGTAATACCCACACAGGATGGCAGGACTTATAGCTCTGATACCACTGTAATGACCACCCCTATTTTCATTTTGAAAGAGACTTGCAAACTACTATGTGATATCAATTAAATTGCTTAATAATCAACATGGCATTTTATCAAACACTTGACAAACATACAACAATATATGCAAAACCCGAAACTTCTTATTTGTTGTTAAATATTGATTTGCAATATAAATGTGCACATTCAACTGCCTTATGGGCTGCGACAATTATTCAGGTTTGTATTCAACAATTACAATGCTTAGTTATGAAAATATGATAGGAAAAACCTGGAATTGAATGTTTTAGTGGTTTGTAGATGTAATGGTAGCCTTCCAAACTTCTAATCAGCAGGAAAAACAAGTAAACTTCATACCAACATTGTTCATGCACTATAGCAGCACTATTCATGGCACTGTAGCATTTTTACTATTCACGCGACATTGTAGCAAAAACACTATTCACGCGGCACTGTAGCAAAAACACTATTCACGCGGTACTGTAGCAAAACACTATTCATGTGGTAATGTAGCAAAAACACTATCTTCAAATCTGCACTTTCAAACCCCTGTAAAAACTTCATGCGAGAGCACCAGATGAAGCTCAATGTGTTTCCTGAATGAAAAAACCATTAATCCTCCTGACTGTGTCTTTCAACAACGAAGAGAATGTTAGCGAAGAGGGATTCCGTCCTCCAAGCTTAATAATCAGATCCCTACGAAATCCAACAGCATAACATTAATCTCATCCAAGCATACCCCAAAAGAGAGCTCTCAACCTCAATTTATATCTTCTTCCTGGATGCAAACACTTCATTTCCTAAATGTGGGATAATACATTTTAGAATAAAATATTATTTCCCACAATGCACACATTAAAGGGAACTTTTTAATATTTTAAACATTACTTTATATTCCCAACCTTATAATATAACGATAAAGTTAAATATTTAATTTAACTTAACACTTTATTGTTAAATATTAAAACATTGTTGATAATCCCTTTAAATCATTGTCGCCTTCAAATATTTTTAACTGATAATTATGCCAACCAGGGAAACACTAAAAATTTCAAATCACTGCTTGGAGACTAACTTACTATAAATAGTAAGTGTTTAGAAACCCTGTCAGAGTAGCACCGATTGGCCTGAAATTGAAAACACCCAGGCCAAAACACCTCAGGATCCCACCAATGTCCTTGTTAGCCTTCGGGACTGTGTCAGAATAGGCTAACGACACCCCATATCATGTTGCGCTAAAAAGGGGACATTACATCCTTTCAAAGACAAAAGGCCGTAGGAGGCATCACGTGGCAAAACCAGGAAGCGTGAATGCAAAAAAAGCAGAAACCTGCGTGATCAAGCGGTTGCAATAGAAAAAGGGAATTTCTAGGTGGCAACCATGTTGCGCGCATGGACGAAAATAATGATGCAAAGATCAAGCTCACAACAACTGCAACAAGACCAAGTATTCTATTTTTTGTTTACAACCAACGGCGAAGGGAAAAGAGGGCTCCAAAAGCTTCGCCCGCGTGCCACGTGTTGACAAAGCGCGAGTCCAGAGATGTTTTGAGTTTGGGGAGATTTCAAAAGCGCGCCTTTGTTCCTTTCAAAGACAAAAGGCCGCAGGAGGCATGATGTGGCAAAACCAGGAATCGTCAATGCCAAAAAAACAGAAACCCGCATGACCAAGCGGTTGCAACAGAAAAAGGGAATTTCTAGGTGGCAACCATGTTGCACGCATGGAGGAAAATAATGATGCAAAGATCAAACTCACAACAACTGCAACAACCTCCATGATGGCGGTGGACACAAGGGGGGTATGCAGAAAGTTGTTCAGTTGCAATCACCGTTTCAGATCAAAGAGGTTTTCTCTATATAAGCCCAAGGGCGCTTTGTAAAAAGGGTTCAAAACTTATGTTTTTTGGAGATATAGATTGATATTCTATAGGAATCGAGCCTTTAAGTTGTGATTGTATTTCTGAAGATGGGATAATCAAACTGTGTCTGCGGCCTCTATGATTACTGTTTTTTAGTATGCTTTAGTAGTTTTTTGTGCATCTTTGAGATTCTGACATAACTTTAGAAATATATGCCTAATACTTTGCCAATTAAACTATGTTTTTGCATTTGTTATCTGGTGGATGCGTGGTGTGTATTGCTTTATGTTAAAAGGAATTTTGGTCATATCTTGGTTACTGTGTTGGGCATGTAGATTGTTGAATGGGCCTCGGAATAACATGTATGTGAAGTTCTTTGTTCTCCTTGTTGCATTAAAAATCATCCAGTGCATCTCTTTAGAATAGTTTTGCTTTCATGTTCCTTTCCTTCCCTTTTCTCCCCCCGAATGAATGAAGAGTCGACTTCTAAAATCCCGGAGGTCACTCAGTGAAAGCGCGTAGGCCCCCCATCACTGAGTTTCCCATAAGGCTGTTTTCCTAGGAGCATTTTTAGTGATCAACAATACCCATTAGCAACTTCACTATCTCTATATGGTGCAATTCTCCTTGGCAAAGAAGTATCTTTGTGATATGACATCTAGGGGATAATGCATATGTAAAGAGATGCAAGGGTGTGTTTATCAATTTCTAGTGGTGATGAATGATTTTTTCCACACTTAGAAAAATGTTTCTTTAGGGTCATTCTCCTTTTGTACTATAATGACTTTTTCCTTTTCTTTTAATCATGAATTCGATGCAATCATAGATTTTCCCTAAATATGACCCCTATATCAGCAAATCTGACCATAGTGACCAATAGTCATAGTGGGCTCGGTGAAACTCAAGACAATCCTCAAGAACCGACCAATTGTCATCTAAGATCAATGACTTGACCTTTTTCGCTCTCTTTGAATTCGATTGCTTCCCAATACTCCATTGTTGGCTAATGACTATGGCTTTTAATGCCTCACACCTTCATAGGTTATCTCAAAACAGTTGTGTGTTTGAATCGGGTCTCATGAACCTAATGTTGTGTAAAAAATGAGTTATTAAATTAATAATGCATTAAAAATCTACGATACCGGATTCAACTCTCGAAGTCTTGGTGCTGGTCCAAGTTTGATCCGAGTTCAGGTCTGATCCTAGTCCATCCTTGGGTTTGCACCAGATTCAAAATATTTTGCGTTTTGTATTTCATGTTTGAAAATCATGTCTTGCCTTTGCTTGCGATGAAAGGGAAAGCTTCCATGGAACCATATCAATTAAAATGTTAAAATGTAATACTTCAACGTACGATCCATCAAGTATTACATTTTAAATTAAACTTAAAATACTAATAGTATAATGCAATTTTGTATAATACTTAATAAAATCTAAAATTTAAATTAAACTTATAATATATCTATTTTTTATATTATAGCATATCATTAATATGTTAAATTAAATTTTTATTACGAGTCCATTTAAATGTTTAGTTATTATATATGTGTGTGTGTGCATCTACATATGTACTCGTAGCCATACCTAAGGAAAAAATTGTCATACCCGCATACCCGAACCTATATCTCCTACTCGCACCCGAATCGACAACTTAGTTAAAAATTGAATTGTAAGTAAATATGGCATAAATTGAACATAAATAAATTAAATTTACCTTCAATTGTATATTTGTGTAACTCTTGAAGATGCCTTGTGACATAAGATGATTTGTCACAAACATCTAGATTGTTTGACCTCATTGTATGTATATTTTATCCACTATATCTAAGTGCCCATTGCTTGCATCACCAAGTTAAGGGAATGTATGGTACATGGTGCGGGTCATTGCTTCTGCTTGAACGCTCCCTAAATGTATTATTAGCTCAACCGGGCAACACTGGCTTGAAGTACACCTATTCGGGTTCGGAATGGTTCTTCCAATAATAGAAAAGAGGGGAATTCTATTCTATAAAAATACCTTGAATGGTTTTAAGGAGGCATTTTTTTTGCATTTTTCATAATGACTTGGACAACGTTATCAAGACCCACCACCTCTATGGAATCAATAAGGATTTTGAAAATGAATTCTACATCCCTGATTTGCCCTTCTCAATCGACCACCTCAAAAAAGCCTCATTGGAACACACCACACTAACATTTATTAAAGTTCGAATTGGCCATCTTTCCATCCATAAAAAATAATGAACTCTCCTATTTCAATTCATGAATCCCTAATTGATCCCACCACCTCTATGGAATCATTAAGGGTTTTGAAAATGAATTCTACATCCCTGATTTGCCCTTCTCAATCGACCACCTTAAAAAAGCCTCATTGGAAGACACCACACTAACATTTATTAAAGTTCGAATTTGCCATCTTTCCATCCATAAAAAATAATGAACTCTCCTATTTCAATTCATGAATCCCTAATTGATTTGAGTAATGTCTCTACAAAAAATGGCTTTGCCAGTAATTTGGTTTACACCTTTTCATACCTAAGTCCTATGTAACTAGAGGGTGAATTACAAATTACCACCACCATTTCCTACCAATATAGTGATCTCACCAACTTGAGAGGAAAACCATTGACATAAATGCAACATGCAATTTTTAATTTTGCAATGTCTTTTACCTCATTTTGAAGTGCCTTAACTGAAGGGCCTTTGTCTTGAGAAGAAGCAAAGGGATCTTTTTGGATAGACATTGTCTCTAGGAAAGGGTGTTGGGAGGTCACTGTTTAAGGAGAATTCGTAGGTGGCTTCGATGATTTTTTCTTTGCTAAAGAGAGAGATTTTAATTTTTCTCTCACTAACACCATCAATGTCTTGTTCTCTAACAGATGCCATAATTTGTTCTTTTGGCAACTCCTTGTTTTGCCCTTCACATATTCCAATTCCATGCCAACTCACACATAAGTGAGTTTTCAATTGACCATACGAGCTCTTAAATTGGACCCTGGACTGATTGCAATTCCAAATAAAAGCCCAACCTCCTACAAGTTGTTTGAGCCTCATAGCATATTCCCATAGAGGAGATGCTTGATCATATTTAAATTCTTTATTTGCCTCAAGACCCATTGCACTTGAACTATTGGGCATTCCAAATAGATTGCTATTATAAGAAACTACAAAATTTTAAATTAAAAAAATGCGACCCTACAATATCGTATAAACTAATAAAAGTTCCAAACAAACACCAACTAAAATTTCGAAAATCCCCATTTAAAATTTTTTTTTCTCAAACTTGAAAAATTTATCAAAAATCTAAAAGAAATTATTAAACTACTTACTTTATATCAGTACATGTCATTTGTGCAAGCTAGATTTGTTCCTTTGGCACTTTTCAATTGCGCTCCTCTAAAAAGTATCAGTAGTTTTTAAAATGCAAAAATGGCAAAACAAGAATGAATTTGTGTGAAAATAGATATGCTTTATTTTAAATCAAACATAATGGGCACATTTTAGGGTTTTAGGCACTCTTTTTCTAATTAATGTTTAAAAATCACTTTTCTTTGGTTCGTTTTTGACATTATTTAGAAATCCATGCATGTATGTTGTGAGAGTGCTTGGAAGTGCCCAGGGAAGCAAGGATGTGCCCTGGCCACTCCCATCACTAGATTGGTTGGGTACAGGACTGGGACTTCCTAGGAAAGAATCCGGCAACTTAGGTTTTGAGTGAACCCAATAACTTGTAATTTTTGTATGCATACCTTTATAGGATTGTCCAGATTTAATTAAAATCATGCATATATATTCAATGAGTGAAGGCAATGGATATGGTTGAGAGATTGTGCTTAGAACATTTCATTAGCTGTTGCCTGAGCAGAATTTGTAAAGGCTTCCCAATTGCTTGATTTGTATACCACATAGTGACATAACATATGACTAATTATCTAGATTCTAAACTATTACTTGGTGGGTTTCTATGTGGCAAAAATGTCATTTGTAATTCCCTAATTTTTGACATGTGCATGCTATGTGGTATTGGTGATTGAAATCCCATGTAACAAAAAATGATCTCAAGTTCAAATGTCCAATTAGATTGGGTTTTATCCATAGCTGTCATATGCTTTCATGTTTCAGATCCATGGGTTTGTGTAGATGAGTGAAATTTCTCATCAAGGCATGTGATCAGAATTGCTTCAGAGTTCCTATACTCCTAAGGACAAACTAATTGGGTTTGTAACATTTTTCCGTGGAGTTTATCTTTACCTATCTATGGAGTTGAGGACTAGACATTTGTAAGTGAATTTTGAAGCCTTTATGGTCTTGAGTGCCAAAATATTTGTAGGATAACACTCGTGGAGTTATCTCGAGATTTGGTTGGAGCTAGAATATCTCATGGACTTGACCTTTGGTCTATGTTTTTATGGTGCAGAGCCCTTGTTATGTTTGCAGGTAACAAGGTAGTTTATTGTTGCAGTATAAATGTCTTTTTATAAGAGGACCATATTCTATTTTTGGAGAAATGGCTCTTTTTTACAATGCTGTCCTTATCTGGTAATGCACATCTTGAAGGCTGCTGTCCGTCTGGATTTGAAAATTTTCAGCAAGAAATATTACTTTGTGATAAACATATTATGTAAATCAATGAGTGCATTCCAGGCAGATTTAGCAGTGTTTAAATTATCATCTGGTTTTCTAGGTAGCCAATCCAGCATACAATTACAGGTATTGCAAACCTTCCAACGGAGTCCCTCTTGTAGGCCATGCTATTTAAGTTATTCACAATTATGTAATTTTGAAATGAGGGCTCAATGCCTGTCACAACTTTTTGGGCACATTGTGATTTACCTTTGGTTTCTAATCCTTCAATATTACAACCTAAGTCACCAGGTTCGAATTCGAATTTGAAGTTCAACAGCTTTGAAATTCGAATGAAGTTCGACAGGAAAAAATTCGAAATGTATAAAATTCGAATTAAATTTGCCATATGTAATTTTTTAAGATATATAAATTAAATATGTTTAGTTATTATTAAATATTAATATTTAAAAATAAAAATAAACAAGTAAAATAATATTAAGTTTAAATATATTAAATGTTAATATAAATAAAATAATATTAATTTTTTAATAAATATAAATTATTCAAATATAAAATATATGTTATAAAAAATTATAAACCATAGAAAAGTTTTAAATCAACTACATATAAGAAAATTTAAATTCTTCAAAAGAAGTCGCAACAGGAGAGAGCAGTGGGAACACGACAGGAGAGAGCAGTGGGAATGCATAAAAATGACGCGAGAGAGAGAGCAGTCATGGAATGAATGAAAGCTAAGCCAAGAACAAACACTACCAAATCTATTGTCCGACAGCCATCACGATTTCGAGCAGACTGATCCTGTGGTGGCATGTCGAGTAAAACATATCTTCTCACCCACCGTTTCTTTGTTGTCATGCCTTGAAAAAATATGTAGTGCCCTGGCCGCGAGCAGGGGGAATTTTGTTTTGAAAAAACTTTAATACAAAGTGCTCCGTACGAATTTAGCGACAAATTTCAACGAACTTTATACATTTTTTTAATGTTCGCTGAATTTTGAACTTCAACCATGAAATTCGGCGAATCCGGTGACTAAGATTACAACAATGTGGTTAGGATTCCATGGGTTTTTTGGGTTTTTGGGCACATGCTAACCTCATTATGATTCCCAACTCATGCTTATATATAAGTTTGTGCATAAGAAACAGCTCTGCAATTGATGTACATAGATACATATGGCATATTTTGAGGCTAGATCATGTAATTTAAAGTTGAAGTTATGTTTATGAAACAAGAAACAAGAAATTGTGAGGGCAGTGAATTTTTTCATGTGAAATAATGTTCAGGAAGGTTGCACATAAGAAACAGCTCTGCAATTGGTGTATATAGATACATATGGCATATTTTGAGGCCTGAAACAACAATGCAACTGCCTGAAACAGTCAACTAATGGCAAGCAACACAAAAAGGGATAGAAGCACAAAATATGAAATAAATGAGTGAAGAACTTGAACAGATGACAGGTAGTCGCTCCTGAAATGTGGTTTTTATAGCTGCAAAAACGTCTGGTGAGGGGCTAAGAAATAATAGTTTGTTTCATAGTCCTGTTGCTGGCTGTTTTGATGTGCAATGGCAGCTCACTGTTGCATTTCTTGGAGTTATATTATGATATGTGTGAGCCCTATTTTATCCGGGTAGACCATATGTGCCTTCTGATGATTATTGAAAATTTGGAATGTCTATGCATCCAGGCAAAGAAAAGCACTATGTAGCCGCTATGCCAGGGATTCCATCAGGTAGAGGGCATTTCCTTTTTGACTAATGTAGGAACATTGGATGAGAAAAAATCCCCTTGGTGGCCATCTTCTCTTTTCTTAAAGACTAGCTAGCGGAGGTTCACATGCACTTGGCAATTCATACATAAAAAATAATTACGTGCAATAAACCAATAAAGTACTACCATATACTCTGGAAAAAGCAATATAATATCAAACTTTATGGTTAATGTTGGCTTTATTGATGATTTCCCACATGCCTGCTTGGCTTTCAAATTTAACTTTTGCTTTTGTCATCAGCAAACCATTAATAGGTAAATACTGTTTGACTTGTTTTACTGATAATTTCTTTTGTTGGTGATTTCATTTTTCTTATGGTGTCAGGGTTCGATTTCACTATGGTCATCCTGATGTATTTGATAGATTATTCCACCTGACAAGAGGTGGCATAAGTAAAGCTTCAAAAGTAATCAATTTAAGTGAGGACATATTTGCAGGTAAGCATTTCCTTTTATTTATTTGTCCTAGGCCCAGGTAACTTACTAAGTTTTGAGGTTTTGATCTAGCTTTGTGAAAGTTGACCTCTTTTTTTTGGTTGAACCATATTGTTGCCATAAACTTTTCAAGAAAGATGTATTGGCACATAACATTATCATATGTTATGCAGGATTCAATTCTACCCTACGACAAGGAAATGTAACTCATCATGAATACATGCAAGTTGGTAAAGGTCGTGATGTCGGACTCAATCAAATATCACTATTTGAGGCAAAGGTAGCAAATGGAAATGGTGAACAAACCTTGAGCCGTGATATTTATCGGCTAGGACATCGGTTTGACTTCTTTCGAATGATGTCGTGCTATTTCACTACAGTTGGATTTTATTTCAGTACTCTGGTATGGATTAACTGCATTCCATCTTGTTTGTTAAAGGTCTTTTCCTCTATTGATAGCTGAGAGTAGTCTTGTGCTCCAAGTGATATATCAAGAGATCTTGTGTATTTGCTCTGTTGCATCTCACCAGGGTTTCTTATATCAATGACAAAATCCTTCGGGTATTTTTATTGCAGGTGACTGTTCTTACAGTGTATGTTTTTCTATATGGTCGTTTATATCTGGTTTTAAGTGGACTTGAATACAGAATGTTGCATGAAGCTGCTGTACAACATAATACTTCCTTAGAAGCAGCCCTTGCTTCACAGTCATTTGTTCAGCTGGGTCTTTTGATGGCCTTGCCAATGGTGATGGAAATTGGTCTAGAACGAGGGTTTCGTACTGCATTAAGTGATTTTGTTGTTATGCAGCTGCAGCTAGCCTCCGTTTTCTTTACTTTTTCTCTTGGTACAAAGACACATTACTATGGACGGACATTACTTCACGGAGGAGCCAAATACAGAGCTACTGGACGTGGATTTGTTGTTTTCCATGCCAAGTTTGCAGATAACTATCGGTTCTACTCACGCAGTCACTTTGTCAAAGGAATTGAGTTGATGATGCTTTTGATTGTATACAATGTCTATGGCCAATCCTATCGTAACACTGTCGCTTATCTCTTAATAACATTTTCCATGTGGTTTATGGTTGGGACATGGCTTTTTGCACCTTTCCTGTTTAATCCTTCTGGATTCGAATGGCAAAAGATTGTGGATGACTGGACAGATTGGAACAAATGGATAAGCAGTCGTGGAGGGATTGGTGTACCACAAGAAAAAAGTTGGGAATCATGGTGGGATGAGGAACAGGATCATCTCAAGTATTCAGGCTTGCGAGGACGAATTTGGGAGATACTCTTATCACTTAGATTTTTCCTCTACCAATATGGATTGGTTTACCACCTAAATATTGCACATGATAATCGTAGTGTTTTGGTATTGTTTACACGTTTACTACTATATTTTCATTGTTACAGTATTTATCTTTCACCATAAGTTGTTTGAGAAGTAACTTTTTTCACGCTCTCATGTTTATTCAATCCCCGACTTCCAGGTCTATGGGCTATCTTGGCTTGTTATTGGAGCTGTCCTTGGGGTATTGAAGGTAGGGTAGTCAATCCTGTTGCTTACCATCTTTATGTACAAATCCATTGCGCTCAATAAATAATAGATATATACAATTATTCTGTATCGTTGTCTGTTCTTATTTGACTAAAGTATACATTTATAACGCTGCTTTGTGTATGGATAAAAACTGCTTGTTAACTACGTAAGTTATTTTTTGGTGTTATGAAATTGGAAGACCTGACTTCAACTTTTATTCGGCCCATCCTGGTAATCGCAGACTGTATCTGTAGGAAGGAGGAGTTTTAGTGCAGAATTTCAGCTCATGTTCCGGCTTCTCAAAGGACTTCTTTTCATCGGATTCATGTCAGTTCTGACTATTCTCTTTGTTGTCTGCGGGTTGACAGTAGCTGACTTATCTGCCTGCATCCTTGCATTTATGCCTACTGGATGGGGTCTGCTCCAGGTAGGTGGCATTCTGTAGTTTATACTTGCTTTCTCTGGTCCCTCCTGTGTCTGATTGGAGTAGAAGACTAACAATTTCTCCTCGGGCTAATATACGAATTTTCCTTTTATCTAGATTGCACAAGCCTGCAAGCCTCTAGTTCATCACACTGGAATGTGGGACTCGGTTCGTGCTCTTGCTCGAGGTTATGAATATGTAATGGGATTGCTGCTTTTCACACCAGTTGCTATATTAGCTTGGTTTCCTTTCGTATCGGAATTTCAAACCCGTTTGCTGTTCAATCAAGCCTTTAGTAGAGGGTTACAAATTTCACGTATTCTTGCTGGTAGGAAAAAAGATTGGTCTTCTACAAGCTGAGATTAATTACCATGTGGACACGGATTTTCTATTTTGGTCCACATGAGTCTGAAAACATTGTAAATATTTGAGGGCAGGGTTGTGTATCAAGTAGCAGACATCAGTTTCAAAATATTTCGAACATTTTCAAAATAATATTGCTGTTGTACAGATTATCTTGTTATCGGTGGATGATTTGCATCCTGGCCAACTTTTTATTTTATTTAGTCAAATTCTCTTTTAGTGAGGATGACCGAGTAGCTGGTCAAGCGCAAGCCCAGCTAGCTTCACTTTGTGAGAGTGAGGATACTTACTATATATACTTTGGGTATTTTATTACTTGGTAGATCTTTCTGTAATTTAATTGTACATTTCTAGTAAAGTATGCTTTCATTTTGAACAAAATAGCAAAGGTGGTAACAGACATTGTGGTTGAAAGAGAATGAATGGAAAGATAATTTCTTGAATAAATATAGAATATTAGCAATTAACATGATCAATTATAAGTTTGATAATTTCTTTAATAAACATAGAATATTAGCAATTAACATGACCAACTATAAATTTATTATTATGTATGTGAAGGCCTATATTGACAAAACAAATTTACTACGTAGTTGTGATGAAATGTGAAGTATCCAACCTTTGAGAAGGCGAAGTTGGAAGGGAAACTATTTCTAAGGAATTTCAGTTACCGAAAATCTGTTTTAGACAGCTATGGATATAAAATTTGACTTGAACTTTACTTGTACTTTTATGTTAAATTAAAAGACACGAAACCATTAGTCAAATTGGTCAGGGAAATGAGAAAATGTATGGTCAAATTAGTTTTTGGCGTCGTCCAGCATTTGTTTTATGGATATTATGTGAATGAATGTGGATGTTGAATGCCTATGCTATCTCCAATAATTTTTATATGTATTAAATCAATTACATTAAAAATTAACAATGGGAAGCTATATTAAGTTTCAATCGCTCTAATGCTATCAATGTTGGAATTATAGGTGTATTTATAAACTTCTGTTTAATGGGTAACGGAAGTTCTAGTTGTATTTTGATCTGAATTATAGATTAAGAGAACAATATCTAGCATATAATTTGCAGTATTGTAAAAAATACGATTTTAGAGCAGCAAACTTGAAAGAGATGTATGCAGTTCTCCAAGAAGATATTTTATTAGCTTTGAAATTCAGTTTATATAGTGTGAATAGAATTCACCACATCCCTTTGGAATTTGGAATGAACAGTTTGGTTGTGGATAAATTACCCACAAAATTCAATTTAAAAAAAAAAAAGAAAATCCCAACTTGGTGGCATCATAACTTTATAGTCGGTGATCAAAATCTGAAACCTATTACACTGGTGGAAAGCTTTTCACGAGCTCTAATTTCTATCCTTACAAATAGTTGCCTTTGGCTAACAATTTTTAGGGATAACAATTTTAATCTCAAATCCTGCTTTGAAGGTCTTCAAAATACACATTATTAAAATGGAGAAAAATGCAAACTTCAAAATGCAAATTATTAAAATGGAGTATCCAAGTGTTCCTAATTTGTTACCGTATCATATTATTAAGTGCTTTTTTAATAGGTTAGTCTAGGTTGTTAATTTCCAAAAAGATAGTAAAATAGCACTTAAGTATTTGCTAAAACATTTTTTTGCAGCTCAATTCATTGAACTTAATTAGACATTGAATGCATTGCCCACAATCTAATGTTGACCAAGCTTTATAAAATGTAACAAACAACTTTTTAAAAACATAAAAAGCACTACACAGTAATAATTATTCAGTATACTCACTCATGCTGCCATGCATGGGTTTGAAATGTGTGAAGAAAATGAGGATAAAGAATAGAGGGCAAGGATTGATGTCACGTCTGCCCGTCAAAATACCCTAGAGAAATAAGGCAAACTAACATACTAACGTAGATTAATTTCAGTTCTAAGAGATTTCCACAATCCATCATATAATTAAGAGAGTATTTTTGGATTCGATTGTGTGAAAGATTTTTGCATCAACATTTCGGATCACACTTTGTGATCCATCATCAGGATGAAGAGTAAAAAAAAATGTGATCACGGAGTGTGATCCGAAATGTTGATGCAAAAATCTTTCACACAATCGAATCCGGAAATACTCTCTTAATTATAGATTAATTTAAAAAAAAAACATCATTGCAATGTATATAATCATCTACTCAATTACATTAAACATTCACTTACATAATATGTACATATCAACATGAACATATAATCATTAAGCATATAATCTCATGAACTAATATGCAAGCGAAACTAACTCAACATAACATCCAACTTCCCTAGAGAATCTCAACGTCATTACTTACACTACTAACTGTAGACACCCAAAAATGGTCAAACGCTTGCGAGGTCATACTTTAACATTTGCGCATTGCCTCATTTTAGGTTTTTGCGTTGCATTAACATTTCTCATATGTCACGCACTTGGTCTTTATCATTTGCGAGCATCGAGTCATTCTTCTACATTCTTCAATCATTTCATCCTCGAATTTGGTCTTGTCGACAACATTATCCAGTCATGATTTTGATCGATTTTACTCTGTCGCATCAATGTGTGTATTCATTTGTCATCAATCATTGTTCTCTTATCAATCTTATCATCAATCTTATCATTTTGGACATCGTCAATCCTAATTAGGGTTTTGTCCTCTTTTCAATCTTGTCGATTTATCATCAATCCTTCAATCTTGTCATTTTAACGATCGATTTGTCATCGATCGTTGTCATGTTCAATCTTGTCATCTTGCGATCAATTTGTCATTGATCGTGGTCGTTATCAATCTTGTCATTTTGGCGATCGATTTGTCATCGATCGTGGTCATTATCTTGTCATCTTGCAATCTACTTTGTTGTCGATCCTTGTCCACTTGTCAATTTTGTCATTTTGCGACCGATTTGTCATCGATCGTTGTCTGTCTCAATTATGTCAATTTGGATCAATTTGTCATTGTTCCTCGTCAATTGGCGCATTTTCTTAATCAAATCATTTTGTCGCACTGGTCATTTATCAATTCAAAATCATGACATTAATTATCTTCAATCAAGACCTAATTGTCATTTTCGCATTTCTAATTCGTCTTCTAGGGTTTTATGATTTAGTCATTTAACCTAATTTTCCATTTCTTCCTCTAGGATTACTAAATTATTTATTAATCCTAATTTTCCTCATTACAATTAAATCTTCATTTAATTGGCTAATTATTCCTCTTTGTGAATTGATTAATAAATGAAAAATTATTAATTGATTCACTAAATCCTAATTTCCATCAATTTCTAATTTTCTAATTTTCATCAATTTCAATTTTCTATTTTCTCAAATTTCTAATTTCTTTTCCCTCCTATTTCATCTCCTAATTCTATGGTAATGACATTTCAATTTGTCATAAATTGTCATAATTGACAATCAATCAATTTTGACATAGAATGTGTCATAATTTGTCATCAATTATCAATCAATCAAATTGTGCATGGAAAGTGCATAATTTGTCATAATTTTTCATATTGATTTGCATCATGCCAATCTTGTCATTTATCCAATTCTTCTATAAATTGGATAATTTTCTTCAATCAAATCCTTGAATCCCTTGACCTTCGAATCCTTAGTCCGAATTTCTATCAAACTACCGAATTTTCGTTCTAGTACTCTTGAGCTTTTTGCTTTCAATTGTGTGAGCACTTGTAGGTGAGATCCACAAACTCATTGAAGAGGAAAGAACAACAATGGAGCCGCATGGAAGAAGCATATGGTTTGCATGACATTTTCTTTTAAATGCTTTGTTTTTGTGCCTCTATTGAATGTGCTTTAGAATTAGGTTCATTTCAATGAGTGTTCTCATGATATTGCTTTGATTATCTAATGTTTTGATTGATCTACTTATCTTTTGATGAATCCTAATTTCTACGCTACACTAACCATAATCAATAACCTCACAATCACAATTAATCCAATGCATACCGTTTTTATCATCGATTATTCCTTTCATGCACATATGCAAAATAATTTCCAATCTATCTATCATGAATGCAATCTTAAACAATGCAATTATCGTTTAACCCTATTAAGATCATTTGAAAACACTAATACCAAATATTCCTAATTCATTTGAAAACACTAATACCAAATATTCCTAATTCCCATATGCTCATAAATAATCTAGCATCCTGAATCCATTCCATTATAATCTAACCACATGATTTAAGTGCACTACAATGAATCCAATGAATCCAAAACCATTTATCCATTGCAAGATACAATATGATATATGATATCCTAGGATATCATCTAACATTACATATCCAATATCTAATTACATCAAGAGCAAGGCTCTCAAGGACTATGTACAAATACATTAACCTCACGATATCTACAATTACATGTCATATGATCAAATACATCCATTTGCTACATTATCCATCCCTAAGCTGAAGGTACAAGAATCCACATCCATGCATAAAGCAACCAATGAAAAACATCCCAATGGAAGAAGGCATCAAACCACTTGACCATGTGGAACCAAAGGAACCACCCCTTGTGCTAGGAGATGACACAAGGTCCCACAATACACTCTAGACCTAGGTTGACACTTAACAACCAAAGAGAACTCAACAAGAAGCAACTCAATAATTCAAGCCAAATCTCAAGGCTTACATAAAATATAAAAATTCCCAAAGGCGTACCAACAATCATGGCATAAGAAACAAGGACCAAGATCAAGCACACATGTAGTAGTAGAGTGTCAATAAATGCTCTCCTCACATAGAAGGAGCTGTTGAAATCCAAGAACACTGAGGAGGGGTGGCGGGGGGCGGGGGGGGTGGTGGAGGATGAATCAGTGTTCTGCCGAATATAAGATTTTTAACCTTATTAACGAATACACTTAATAATCGGTATGCATAAAGAAAGTAACAAGTAATATCAATGCAACCACATGAATCAATACCATAAAACGAAGATTTATATGTGGAAAACCTCAAAGAGGAAAAATCACGATGGGATTGGAGGCCCACAATATCTATCCACTGACCAACTGAATAAATATTACAAGAGGGGCCTGCACATGCAAGAAGGCACACTTCTCATCACAAAAGGAGTCTCACTGACTACAGATCCAAAGTATTGGATTACAAACAAAAAAGTGAACTCAGAATGAGCATCTGCTATGCTGGATGAGTTCCGGTTAAAGCACTGTTTGTATTGGTTATACTCTAACCTTCCTTACCAGTAGCTTAGATCGCTTCCCAAACCTCTAGAAAAACAATCAAGACCGATTGCAGATCATTACATTCACATTTGATCGACCAAGATCTCGCTCATATACCATCACATAACCTATCACATCTCTTATTTGTCATATCCTCAAAATGACCTAACTCGGACTGACTTATATACCCAATTACATGAATAAACACAAATGCCTTATGTCGGCTTACAACCATATTACAAATGATAAGACACATGTCGGCCCAAACAAAATATAAACATGAAACAATATGACCGTTGTCGCTTCCACGCTTGCCGAATCAATCTCTTATGTCGGCCTTAGAATATCGGTTCCAAGTTTGCCGGTAACATGCGTGTCGGTTTGCTGAATTCCAGTGAAGTGAATGTCGGTTACCTTGATTATCGGATCTCCCCTGAAGTATGTTGCCAGCAATGACAACACCTATAACCCAGATGAGTGTCAATTGCCAACAATCTTCCCCTTTGGCATTGATGGCAACACTCATGTGAAAAATGGATCATTGAAGTGGTGTACCGGTTCCCATCCAAAAACTGATCTCCGAAGACTGCTCCCCTTGAGCTATACATTACTTCTTATGTCCCTTGACATTTTTTACATCCACCTCTCCCCCTTTGATAGAAATGCCAAAGACTGGGAGAAAAAATAAGAAATGGAAGCTTGTACAAAGCAAAATTGTGAATACCGGATCTAAATGTACTTGAAAATATTTGGTAAGGAACCTTCAAAAATGCCAAATAAGTATCCCAGTCAGATTTCAGAGTTCCCAAAATTGATACAAACCCGTTCAGAATGTAAGTGTGCACTTATTCTTCTGTTAGGGTTGCCGGTGTGGGCATATTCACTTGGTCCATACATTCCCGCTTATGAAGTAACAAAGTATTAAGCCGAGGACTTACCAAACCTCTCAATTCTCTGGCCCGCTAGATTAATTTGTCCTTTTGCTTCTTCAAGGTTGAAATTTCGGACTATATAAGCAAAAATTGACCATCAAAAGAGCTGGTCAAAGATTCAATACCATAAAAAATGACTACAAGTTGTTCCAACTTGTCCTTATCCATCTTAACTTTATTATCCAGGTCTGTTGTAAGTTTTGTTGTGTTAGTGCAAGACCGCTATGACTATATTGATGAAGAGCTTCATCAATCCTTGTCACCTCTTCTGTCAGCTTAGCTTTGTCGGATGTGATCATATTATCACAGGTGACCTTTCTAGCTGTATTATACCTTTCCAGCAATTGTCGGTTTGACACTTGTTGAAGAGTTTTATACTATTTTGCAATGTGTTCAAGCAAACCTTTCAACTTACCGAATGTACTAACTAACTAATCAATTTCGCATTATGGTGCAAGCTGCTGTGGAATAGCTTGCTCAATAACCTGCTTATCTTCTAAACCTTCCTTCTTTAATTTCTGAGCTGCAACAAACATCAATTCAAAACTGCTTAGTTGCTCAATGTTCTTATTCCCAACACGACCAAAATCTTCTTGACTGGATGAGTCAATTGCCAACAATGAGGGACCAACAACTGATGAAGATGTCGGTACCCTGACTTTAGTCTGTTCATCCAGACTTTTCTCCTCTGCCTTCTGATCTATTTTATCCTTTATCTCCTCAGCACCGGTGGCTTCGCCACTTGGTGCGGTTATTTCTGCAGCCTCTACCTCATGAATTTGAATTGTATCAACATCAATTACCAGAGGAGGATTGTCTTCTACCGGTACGTTGATCTCTACATCCTATACAAGTATTATTGCTAGAGGAATATCCTCGGTTGTTTTCCGTTCCAAAACTGATGGATCTCCACCTAGTATACCTTTACCTTTAGCATCATCCGGGATGTCTGGAATGCCAGACTTAGGCGTAATATCTGGTGATGTAAAGAAAACTGGTTTATCCACAAAGAATTTAACCCAAGGCTCATGAGTTTCCTTCACAATTTCATTTACTCTCCCTACCATAAGACTTACATGTCGGTATCTACTCTGGAAAATTGTTTTGTTTGCAAACTCTAGACACTGCTGCATCTCTTCATCAATTATAGCACCCCAAACAGTTACTGATTCCTAAACCTTTATATGCTTATCCTCCTTAATAGCCGATAACCTCCTAGCATCTAACTTGTTATATAAATCTGCCGGTATTTGTTTTTCAATCTCAAGTAAGGCTTTCATATATATGTCTAAGTATAACAAAACTGATTCTTCAATCTCCTTTTGTTCCTTATCATCCATATCACTATAATAGTGTTGTGTTACTTAAAATACCATCTTTTGTGATCTTATCAATTAGTTCAACAACAGAAAGAGGAGCAATAACCTTAACACTTTTACCAGATTCAAGAACAATATCTAAATCTGATTTCTTCTTCTTATCAGGGGTGGGAGCAGACTCCTTGGCCTATTTCCTCTCCTTCAAAATTTTCTTCTGTGCTGCTGGAGGAGTGACTTTGGTTTTCTACAGCTTCCCTTCCTCGGGCTTCTTCCTCTGAATCCTCATGTAGATCTTAGGAATCTTCAGGGTTTCTTCCTCAGTCTCAGAGCTAGATTCAACAGGAGCAATAAAGGTCTCCGATTTCTTCCTCTTCGATATACCCTTGCCCATTCCTGCTTCCAGAGAAGCTTGTGAAGCTGTCGGAGGAGACGTCTCTACCAAACCAATGATTTGTTTGATCTCAGAGGAAATCTTCTAGACAACCTGTCCAAGCTTCTTTATTTGTCCTTCCCTTTTCTTCTTACTGAAACCTATCATTACTTCAGATTCCTTTTGATTTACAGTACCAAAATTTTTCTCCTTCTCATCAACCAGGGCATCTATAAGCATCTTGGCATAGCGATCCAAAATCTGTGCATCAACCTCATAGCACATTTTAGTAACCCAAATAGTTCTAGGTTGCACTACCTCTATTAAAGTTTCATCCTTTTTCACCATGAAGCATTTGTCGGTAGAGTATTTGTCAACTATATGTTTAGGTATCCTTTCCTCTTCTTCATTGCTTTCTGAAATGCTTTGAAATAACCCCACATAATGAAGTCTCTGTCCTGTCCCAAATTATTCAAGACATCCTTAATTTGTTTTCCTACCGGTATATCAAAGGCCCATTGCCTCTTACCAGATCCCAGTATCTCATTCAAAAAGAAAAGCATTAAACAGACAATGAGATTCCCATACCAGAATGTACCTTTCACTTTTCCCTTAATCTTTCCCAAATTTGAAATCAACTCATCACACATCCACTAACAAAGATTATATTTCACATTTTCCTTTACCATCTTGTGTGCTCAGTAGATACAAGAGCTAGAAACAGAGTTCAACCAGTTTGAATGAGTTACCTTGTATCCAATTACCATGCTTGCAAATTGAACATCTTTATCCCTGATGGTGCTAATCTGTATCGACTGTTTGTGAAATGTGGCACCGGTTAGCTTGTTCACCTCATTGTTTGGAATCTTCCTCTTGCCTGGTGTCTGTATGACCTGGGGTAAACGGTGATAGCACGAATCGCCTCCTTGGTGATTTTTTAGGGTTGGTCAAGCCACATGAACTCGCCATGGACTCGACTCAACACATATTGAATCATCTCATCCTTGAACTCAGGCGTCTCCAAAATATCGGTGAAACCCTGATCCTTCATAATTTGAAATTTCCGTTTGATCAATCCATCTTTGTTCAACAATGTGGACAAGTACATTGATTTAATCTTCGATGATCCCAAATCCTCTAGAGTGCAGTGAATATATGCTCTAACATCTTCCACATAAAGAACTCTGTCAGAAACCCTAGAAAATGCACCGATTGAGTTATCGACCTTTGCAATTTGAGGGCATTGCTTGAATTCTGGATGTGGACGATGCTTAATGTCCACCACAACAGGGGTAGCCACATTTGCTAGAGCGGGAGCAGATCACGATTCATAAAAGTAGCGTGAAAAACAGAGAAAATACCTCTCAACCTAAGCCGATGAAAATCTTTGAAAATCCGCTCATATAATACTGGAAATCGCCGAAAAATGCTCTAAATTGTCTTAAACTCGCTCTGAGTGCTATGTGATTAGAAATGAAGAAACTTATCCTTTTATCCTACGAAATCCTAATTCCTTATTGACATTAATGCATGCTGACATATGATACCAGATACAAAATCCATTATCTCAGCACCGGTTGTGCTCCAAATTGACTTCACCAAGATCTGAAACAAGCTTTCAGACCACTACCGGGGGTAATACAAAATTTGTCATTCATTTGCCTCCTCCTAAGGCTAATGCCTTAGTTACCGGATGTGTTTCTTGCCGGTGTAGGAATTCTGCTCTGTCGGTTGAGTAACTAGTGAATTTGCCTCTGTCGGTTGATCATCGGATTTCCTAACCCATTGTTTAGCATGAGCTTGCTGGATTTCATCAACCTTTTTCTTTCCCTTCTCATTAGATGTGTCATTCCCTTCCGATGTATTCTCGCATCTGCAATATTTAGCAATGTGTCCTATTTTATTGCATGCATAGCAAGTAACATTGTTCTTCTGAATTGCCTTATTGATTCTTTGACCATTCTTTGACCTACATTGATTAGCCATATGTCCAAACTTTCCACATGCATGACATCTCACATTTATTCTACAATCTTTTGTCCTATGACCATACTTCTTACAATTTGAACACTGACCGAGAACTACATTATGATTATGATTTTCTCTATTCCTATATTGACTTTCTCTATGACCAAACTTATTACAAAAAAAGTATCTACCACTAAATTTGTGTGCATTAGGTTGCCTTACCGGTGATTTTAGATTCTGGTTGTCTGGTAGATTCCCCTGATTTACAGTACCAAAGCTTTCTCCATGCTCAAATCCAAGACCTCTAGTGTCTCTAGTGTCTCTTTGATCCTTCAATGATTCATCAAGCCTTGCAGAACTAACCCTAAACTTTTCGTTGTATTCATTTGTAGCATCGAAATCACTTCTTAGGACTGTCACCATTCTTTCCAGCTCTTGCTCATTGTTCTGTGATTGCACCAACTCAGTTCTCAACACATCATTCTCATGCGCTAGCCTAATGCATTCCTCAGATCTGTCTTTCAGAGATATAGAAAGATTTTCTTCATTCTTCTTCCGGTCTTCAATTTCCTTGGACATCCTCATGGTCATGGCTTGCATCTCATTCTTCATGATATTATTCTCCTGACTCAGCTTCTGACATAATTCCTTAAGGGCATTCTTCTCTTCATCATCCAGATTTTGTAAAAGTTCCTTCCTTTTAGCTTGAGCATATGATAACCTCTCCTATAGGGTAAGGATGAATTCCTTTGTAGAATTCAACTCATCTTGCAGCTTCAAGTTCTTCAACCTTTCAACATCATAGTCTTCAAGTGCTACTTCAAGTTCCTTTTGTAGACTCATCTCCATGGATTCCGGATACAAGATCTTCCTCAAGCTGTTAGACTTATTCCAAGGCGCCAGGCTCTGATACCAATTGTTGGAATCCAAGAACACTGAAAGGGGGCAGTGAATTAGTGTTTTGCCAGATATAAGAGTTTTAACCTTATTAACAAATCCACTTAATAATCGGTATGCATAAAAGAAAGTAACAAGAAGTAATATCAATGCAACCACATGAGCCAATACCATAACACAAAGATTTATACGTAGAAAAC
This sequence comes from Cryptomeria japonica, assembly GCF_030272615.1. NCBI lineage: Eukaryota > Viridiplantae > Streptophyta > Pinopsida > Cupressales > Cupressaceae > Cryptomeria > Cryptomeria japonica. The sequence continues at coordinate 443,483,667 of NC_081405.1, forward strand.
CTCAAAGAAGAAAAACCACGGTGGGATTGGAGACCCATAATATGTATCCACTGGCCAACTGAATAAATATTACAAGAGGGGCCTGCACATGCATGAAGGCACACTACTCATCACAAAAGGAGCCTCACTGACTACGGATCCAAAGTATTTGATTACAAACAAAAACTAAACTCAGAATGAGCATCTGCTATGCTAAATGAGTTCCGAGATGGATGAGTTCCGGTTAAAGCACTGTATGCAACCATTATACTGTAACCTTCCTTACCAGTAGCTTAGATTGCTTCCCAAACCTCTAGACATATAATCAAGACCGATTACAAATCATTACATTCACATTCTATCGATCAAGATCTCGCTCATATATGATCACATAACCTATCACATCTCTTATATGTCATATCCTCAAAATGACCTAACCCAAACTGACTTATATACCCAATTACATGAATAAACATAAATGCCTTATGCCGGCTTACAACCATATTACAAATGATAACACATGCCAGCCCAATCAAAATATAAACATGAAACAATATGACCTTTGCTGCTTCCATGCTTGTCGGATCAATATCCTATGTCGGCCTTAGAATACCGGTTCCAAGTTTGTTGGTTACATGCTTGCTGGTTCCCTGAATGCCGGTGAAGTGAATGTCGATTACCTTGATTGTCGGATCTCCCATGAAGTGTGTTGCCAACAATGACAACACCTATAACCTGGATGAGTGTCAATAGCCAACAAGAACTTCCCTGATAGACATGTCTCTGCATGCTATCCTCATATAGAAGGCATCATCTCGATAGACATGTGGAGCCATTTCAACATATGAGAGAATCAAGGGAGATTGACTTGCCATCACAATGGCCTTCCCATGCTTATCCTAAAACATCCTCCCTAGGACTAATTCTTGGGGCTCACATTCATTATTATCTTGATTAAATGAATCCTAATTACCCAACCCATCTAATTAATTATTAATGTTATCACTTATTTAAAAACAAGGAAAACTTTCAATGTGCCCTAGTGTTCTAGACTCTAAGCATCCTTACTAGAAACCTCGTAGAAGCCTATCTCTCACGACCCTGATCATCACATGAAAGCCCTCCCCCTAGCCATGTTCTAAGATCACACGGGAAATAAAACAATAATAACAAGGAGACTCATAGGAAACATCAAGAAGAATCCATATAACATATGCAATCAACATTGCAATCCAATAGCCAAAAGCCAACAATGCCAACATATGAGCTAGAGCCTCAACATAAATCAAATGGCCATAATCATGCATAAATCCATATAAATCTATCATACACATAAATAAGCCCTCTACAATGAGGCTCATCAACTTGCTGGAGCATAACAAGAACACAATCTCAACAACAAAACATCTCTACATGCTGGAGTAATAAAACAACCTCTACGACAAGGCCAATTCACTTGTCGGAGTACAAAATACATTAAAATAATCAAACACAATACAAGGCCATGTTGGAATATTCAGAAAACATCAAATAAGCCTTTGGTCAAAGAACAAAATAAAAAAAATCATCCCAGACTACGAAAACATAAAAAATACAGTTATAGAATAGATTGACGCATCCAGTAAGCTGAATATTACATTTGAAAGATAGATTAGCACATATACATAGTAGTTACTGAAACATTGCATATAATCATTACTTCAGCTTATATGGTCAACATGATAGCGCATAAGGTAGACGAAATAACGCATTTAAAGGACAATATAGTGCATATGTTAATTACATAGCGCATACAAATAAAACATTAGCGCATACGCTCTGAAAAACAAAACAGGGAAATGAAAAATATGATAAGGTAAATAAAAATACTAGAATATTAAACTTGGCCAAAATCTCAATCATAAAGTTCACCAAGGCAAGTAACGACCAAGGGAACACAGATAAATTCAAAACAAGAACAATTACATGAATAAAAACCAAACTTCCAAGGAGGAACTTCCGACTTCTCAAAAAAACAGAGAACCCAAGAAAAGCACATACATTATTCCCAAAGCCAAATCTATGATCAAAACTAACAATTTCCTCCACCATTCCAATGCAAAACAAACTCACAAAATCTTTATCAATTCACAAGCTTCTCATAATTTCCACAAAGTACTCACAGAATAATCCAAATGTTCCAAATGAAAAATGAATAATTATTTCCCCCCAACTATATATAGTATATCCATTTAAAATCATATTTACTTCATATCCAATAGTTCAAACCCAAATATTTGCCCCGAATACAATCTTTCAAAAAACAGAGTGCAAACACTCCTTTACCGAAAAATTAAATACACAAGAAGAGAAGGTCTCCAACCTGGAACCTGAAGCAAAGGCAAAAGAATTTGATGAAGCGCAATCCACAAATCCAACCCAAGCCAAGAAACACCAAAACCAAATTCTCCAACCAAGAATGAAACTTGCAGAAGAAACTCAAGAATTGCTATTAAATAAAATTTCATTCAAACCATAGACTAAAATGCAACCAATAAGAAAATTCCAAAATACTATATAATCTACCTACCATGCCCAAATATGATTTTTATTTTCCCAAGGCTTTTTAGCCAAAACCATAAAGGGTAGGTAAGTTATATAATATATTTATTTACCCACATGATATAACAAAACAAGAGAACAATATAATGACAATACAAAATCATATAAATGAATAAATAATAAACTAAGCCCAATAATGAATAAGCTAAGGGCAATTAAATGAATTTAAAATCATGATTAAATAAAAGCCATAAATTTTAAACAATAAATAATAATTAATTAATTAAATACTAAATCAATTAAACCAAATAAATAATAAAATAAAATAAATAAATATAAACTATTAAATCCACAAGGCCTAAATCAAATAATAATAAGTCACTCAATAATATTTAATTAATCAAACTATATAATAATTTTATTTAACCTTTAATAAACTATATTAATCAAGCATTAATTAAATAAATAACTAAATACCCATAATGCCACAAAAAGACCACAACTCAACATGGCAGCACGACAACTCACTCCAAGACAACTGACTGACAAGGGATGATAACTTAATCCTAGAGTGTAAAGAGGAAACCCATGCCATCTCCAACAACTTGCCATTGGGATCGAGACACACTCAAACCTGTGAAGTCAGGTGGAGTCGATGTCTGGTACCTACAATCCTGCAACTACCAATCCATGATACAACATATACAATAATACATTATAAATTCTCAAGCAAGTGACAAAGAATCACAACATCATATCGTGCTCGTAGTGAGTGGTATGACATCGTCCCTATCATGAATACACTGTGAAGACAACTATACACATCATAACGCCATCTCATCACATATAATTAGGAAGTAGGGTTACCATAATCACAATGCCATAAAAACCCATAAGCAATATAATCCATCCATATAACAATGCATATAGAGAACATCAAATATAGATCTATCATCATAACCATCAATAATATGTATCATCATCCACATAAGTCATCAGACATCATATGTCTGTATAAATGTCTAGCATCATCAAAGCATCTGAGATATAGATAGAGTCATAATCATAAAGCAAAACATCGTATAAGAGTCTAGATAAGTCTATCCATGCATCAATCAAAGATAAGTCGAGGAGGGACACTACACCATGTAACTGACTCTACGTTATGAAAGTACATATTATTAGACAAATGCCATCATCACAGGACACTAAAGGGGTCATGTCCTCATATGACCACTCCTACATGAAAATGAAAGAGTTATGCCATCTAAAGATGCTAACCAATAATAAGGACATCGTTTAACCAGTTAATTAAAAAAATTAGTGATTGTTTTAGTAACCATTATGCATATAAACATCAACAAACTATTTTTAACTTATATTATGGATGAGGATTTGTGTAGTCGATTTAAGGTTGGCATATTTTTATTTGAGTCATATGATTAGTTTTTAGACTTATATGTTTTTTAGGTAGGTCTAGGTGGCATATGTGGCATAAATTCTATGTATAAGATAGTTGTTAATTTATATTATTTATTTATTATTATTATTTAATACATTTCATTACAAGTGGTATGAAAACATAATCTTACATTTTGAAAACAAGAAAGGGGATGCTTTTATTTCAATTTAGAAGGGTAGATTATAAAATACATGTCCTATTTTAGATTTTTTATTTTATTTTATGAAATTTAGATTGTTGAATACAAATTATTAGTGTTAGTAATCCAAATTTGAGATCGTTTGAAGTAGTTTAGAATAAGTTATTGCAAAATTAGGATTTTCACATAACTTGAATCTAAAGTTGCAAATCAAGGAGTTTAGTGGGGATTATTTCTAAAAAGTGGGGTTCAGGTTAAAGTTACAATTTTTTTTTACTTATTTAGAAGTGGTTCAAGATATCATGAATTATTTTGATGACATTATAATGAGGTCTAAGAAAGAAGATCTTGATAAAATACTCACACAAATAGCTTCTCTCAATATGTGGAAAATGTATTAGTATTTGCACATAATATGAGTCGGAAAGTCAATACCTTAAGAATATATACATGTAATATGAGTAAGAAAGCTAGTAAAATAGGAGAAATGAATAGTGAAGAAAGAGGAGAAGATGAAGGAGGAGAAGGAAGAAGTGACATCGAAGCCAACAATGTCTTCTTATATGATCTCTATATGGAGAGATACCAAAAAGTACAACATGAGAGGGACCATGATCATAGCATTCTACTAGTCTAAAAAATCACCTCATATTTGTCCATATCATCACCTTTTCAATTGAATCGATACAACTATAAAATTTAATCAACATATATTTGAGCTATCAAAAGACATTTAAAAGGAATTTACAACTTTCTCTAAAAGACTATGAACTTCATCAAGTCAAAATACTCTAGTTGTTTTATGAGTTGGAAAGCTAATGTGACTCGAGTAGTAGAAAAAGATAGTGAAGAAACTGAAGGTGAAGTAGTATAAATAGATAGTGAAGAAAAAGGAGAAGGTGAAAGTGAAGGAGGAGGAGGAGGAGAAAGAAGAAGTGACATCCAAGCCAACAATGTCTTGATATAAACGATCACTCTTTGAAGGGATACCAAAGAGTACAACCTAAGAGGGACCATGATCAAGGCATTCCACTAGTCGAAAAAACCACTTAATATTTGACCATATCATTACCTTATCAATTGAATTGATACAATAATAAAATTTAATCAACATGCATTTGAGCTTTCAAAATACATTTAAAAGAATTTACAACTTTCTCTAAAGGACTAAGAACTCCATCAAGTCAAAATACTCTAATTGGGCTCAAGCACACTATTGTCACACTTGAGGCCAACTAAATAAGTTTAGTTGAAGTAGGTTCGACCAAACCTATGTGGTGACCACGTGACACCTAAATGGCACAATAAGTTCGGTCGAACCTAGTTCAACCCAACCTGTCTATGTGTCATGTGATGTGGCAACCAAATCACCATTTCCTTTGCATTTCCAAAACTTTCCACTTCTGCTATATTTTTCTTAGGCAAAATATTTTTTTACAAAAATCGAAAAATACCCTTTTGTAGAGCTCGAAGTTAGGAATCTAGACATATAATATTTTTATGTTTTGATTAATTTTAATATGTTTTATTTTTTAAACATTACAATTAGGTTTTTTAAGTTCCAAAAGAGGCTAATTTGAAATTAAAAAAAATTAAATTAAATGATACTTAAATTTTTTAAAAAATGTATCTTTAACTAGATGAGAGAATCTTCTCCGAAATGGTATAATTTATTTTTTGATAATGATAATTTAATAGACAAAAGGTGACGTCGAATGAAAACTACCAAATTTAGCTATGTTGGAATTTAAAACTTTATTACGAGAAAAATATACATCAAAATTTTTTAGTTTTTTTTAGCACTGCAATGATATGTCATCTATTTGGAAAATTAAAAGCAAGAAATAATAAGTTTGTTTTCATTTTTCTTGGTGACATCGACTAGGTTCTCTGATTTTTCAGCATTTTCAACAATAAAAATTGTCTTTTGAATATATAAAAAAATATCAATTTTTTTTAATTAAAAAAAATAATAGACATAAATTTCATTAATATTTCTACATTTCATCTGTTTACATCATTTAGAAATTAAATTTAGAAATGTCACTTTTATGCGGTCGGAGTTAAACAATTTTAGTTGTGTTGGCCACTTCCTTTATAAAAGTGTGACATAGGTTTGTGCTTTTACCCAGTTGTCTTCACTTAAAGAAAAACCAAGCCAATGAAAGGTTCTCACTTCCCTTTTAAATGACATCTTAAGCTCGTATGTGGCTCTAGCCAAGCCCCAAGTCAAGAGACCAAACCATGAACTTGATGAACTCACGTGTAACTACAAATTCAAAGGCCAACATCAACATACATAAACGATTTGATATACACAATGAATCAATAATTTTGATTCATTCAAGGGGGAGCTAAAAGTGATACAAATCCACAATAAGCATGCAGAGAGGGTCTCAACCCAAATAAGATTACAATAAGTGCCTCAAACTGTCAGAACCCTCCTTTATCACTTTTTGATTTAAGTACAATTCTATTATATTTTTGGTTAAGCTATTTAAAATGATTGAATAAATGTTATAAAAGAATAAAAATGAACACACACACACACACTTGGAGAATATAATTATTTTTATTTTTATTTATTTTCCCACTCCCAATTATGGCACATGTTGTAGGAGGAATTAGAAACTTCTAGAGGAATCTCCACCACCTTGCATGTAACTCCCCCACTAAGTTTTTAACAATTTGCATGAGTCAAATATTGGAAAAGAATCTCTTTTTTAATTAAATTTTCTAGATAGTGGAATTGAGGGATTTTTCTTATAAAATTGTATGCAAGTTTCAAAGAAGGGAGTTGATTATCTTTTGAAGAAAATTTCCCAAGTTTTAGTAGTAGGATCTTCTTTGGTAGTCTCATTTTTGTTGCAGGATTTTTAAGTTGTTGTTTGAAAGATTTCTCTCAAGTTGCAAGGAAGGATCAAAAGGATAGCTAGAGGATTCAACATCAAGCTTCGATAAACCAGGTTCTCTTCTTGTTATTTCACATTCACATATGAGAAATGGTATTATCCAAAATATAGTTTCTAGATCTTCCCTTGTTGTAAATCTTTTCTTCTTATTTAGGAATAAATATTGATAAAATACTTTCACATAATGCATGTAAAAGATAGCTTTATTATTTATTTTATTTTCCTTAGGAAATATGCACATGATCTTGCTTTTTGCTTTTCCAAAGATTTTAGATCTATCAAAAAATCATATTCCCCTTATTTAAAATTGTTTTTCTGAGATTAAAAATCTTCCCTGTGTGATTAAATGATATGAACCTTAATATTTATTCTTCTCTTGAATTCTTTTCTCTGGCTCTTCAAATGGAAATCTGAAAGTAAAATCTCATCCTTTAATTAAATTTTACTTCTCTGTGAACAGAAAAGTCTGATAATAAAATATAAAACTTGTTATGTTCATTATTCACTGTGGAAAATATTATTCTTTTCCTCTCAGAAATCTCTCTCTCTCTCTCTCTCTCTCTCTCTCTCTCTCTCTCTCTCTCTCTCTCTCTCTCTCTCTCTCTCTGAATATTAGTTGGAAAAAAAAAAAAAATATAAATCCCTTTGTCTGAATATTAAAACTTCTTGAAAAGCTTTGTATTTCTCAGCATAAACATCTACCCACTTCTTTGATAAATTTGTTATCTGTGCATCATTGGAGCAAATTATTTCTCTGTTTTATTTCAAACTATTTCTATGTTATATTTCTTCCCTGTGATTAAATTATTATCTCACCCTTGCATTAATATTTTTCCTCTTATACATATGTTTGTTCATATATTCTTCTTTTATGCTATTTAATAATTTGGAATGAAAAACTATATATATATATATATATATATATATATATATATAGTATTAATAAATTTATGCAAAGTAAATTTTATTTGTTTTGGTGCACGAATCAGTACTCCGTATGGAATATTGGACCGTCGCAGGTGGGGAGCAGAGTTATTACCTCCGCAGCGGAGTGGTACCGTAACGGTACCCTCCACTAGCCCGCGGTCACTGCTGCGGCAGTGGCCGCAGGGTATTGGAGGGGACCACGGTGGTCCCCTCACCACTTGGTCTTTGCAAAAGCCATTTCAAAAATCAAATTTAAGGCAATTGTTATTTATTAATTTTTTTTTATATATAATTTTAGTTTAATAAAATTTAAACAGGTAAATTTTTAGATTTATAATTAGTTTTAACAAATTTATAAATTGTAAATTAAATTATACCGAATTTTATATTTAGATCCTTTTAAGATTCGCTTAGCAATTAATCCATATTAATATGATTTGAAGTTAAATTCTATTTTTGGGACTAGTGACTTTATAAGCGATATTCTTGCATGTAACTTACACTACCTTCGCCTCATGCAAATTCTTTACATTGATTACATTTATTGGCGTTTCCATCTCCATGCATGTTACACGTTTAATTATTAATATGGAAGTTTCCTAATTGTCATTATTATGCAAGTTATATTTCAAGTTTTGAATAATAAATAATTTTAGTTATGGTTTTTATTCCATGTAATTCATCAAGTAGTTATTTCAATTAATTGAGATTTGCAATGTCTAATTATACGCGTTCAATTCATAATTATTTTCCAAGCATGATGTTTATCATAAGTTAGAAAATTAAATAAAAGAAGTCGGGAAACCAAAACCTAGTAGCATTCGGTATATACAGTGCCTTTGGGTCACGCTTATGGGTAATGTCGTCGTGTTGAACTACTGCACTTAACGTCTAATAAAGCTGTATCAATGACGTCTGTGGCATTGTCCCTATAAATCGTTGGGGAGTAATAAGGGACACTTGGAAGTTAAAATCCAAGGGGCGGGTAATCCCCCTTGGATCGATAATTTAATAAGATAATTCTAAAATGATCTTTCATTCATTGAGTTAAACCATAGTAAACCCCTATAGGGATGATGAGTGAAATGCTTTTATGAAATTGATTTAATCTCGAAGAATTATTGTCGATTGGCAATTGGTCAAGGGTGACTCTCATGATAAGAATTAGGATCTAGTTGTTTTAGGCCACAAGCAATAGGCCATCTTGAGCCTTTGCTTAAGCGCTACCATCTTGGGTAGCAACTGTAGAGAAACTGTTTGGGACATTGACCCTAGAAAGGGTTGGTACCCACTAATCAGTTTACATCAAACCATAGAGTAGAAAATAGAACTACACACTTTACGCCTTGATCCTGTGCCGAAACGAGTATGTAGGCAGTCTTGGGACGAAGTTGTCCCTAGTACTCAGGCGTTCGTGGGTGGGGTCTAGGCTTGGTAAGAAGAAGGATTGAGTAAGAATCCTAATTTGAAGGACAAGTATAATATAAAGGAAAAAGTAATTCATTGCATACTCGGAAGGAATCCTATATGGATTCGCTTGACTTCCCAAGGCTTTAAGCCAAATTCTGAGGCGGAATTCAAGCTTGTATTATGTTATTTAATTACTCCTAAGGACGGCGACGTCGATGCACTCCTATTAGAAGAGTGTAGTACTTAGTGAGTGGCTCAGGACCCAAATGGTCCCGATGAGTCTAAGTCTCTGGCCAGAGCACCTCCTATCCCGATTGGATAGATGCCTATCCCGTATGGGTAGATGTCTACCCCGTATTGGATAGATGAAATCTTATGTCCCGTATGGACAGATGCCTAACCCATATGGTTAGATGCTCATCCCATATGGATGAATGCCTAATCCAAATGGATGGATGCCCAAAGTATGCGATTGAATCAAACACAATGATTAAATTAAACACACACAGAAAAAAAGAGGTCGCATTTTGTTGAGTTAAGTATGGTGGGTTATTACATGTGGTATCAAAGCAAAGGTTCAACTCTAGGCCTTGTGCTCACTACAATTTACACAACTAAGGGAATGTTTTACAATAGTAGAAATTAAATTAAAAAAAAATCCTAAATCAAGAACTAACTACATAATTTAACTTTCAGGTAAAACCCTAGAATGGCTAGAGGAAGAGGAAGAGTAAGAGGAAGAGGAAGGGGTAATGGAAGACGTACTACCACTAGAAGACAAAGGGAAGCCAACCATGAGGAAAACCATGAAGAAAACCGTGAAGAAAACCATGAGGAAGACCATGAAGGGGATCAACATAACCCAAGAAATAGTGAAGATGGGGTTGAGGCTATAATCAACCTTCTAACTGAACAAAGAGATAAAAGCTTCTTGGAACAGTCAATGCAGGACCTTAGGGCAAGGCAGAATGACATTGAGAATCGAAGTGGTATTGAAAATGGAAACCCTGGTAGCAATCAAGGGAATATGATGGGAAATGGAAAAGAAAGTAACATATTGGAACTCTATAAGGACTTAAAGAAAATCACCCCTCCTAAGTTCGATGGGAGGCAAATTGGTGAAGGAGTTGAGAATTAGCTAAATGAAATGGAAAAGTATTTTGAACTAAGAGATTTTAGCGAAACAACCAAGGCGTTATGGGGTTCCTATCAACTCACAGGGGAGGCAGCTAGTTGGTGGACCAACACTAAGGAGCAAAATGTGTATAGCAGGGATACGATCACATGGGATCAATTTGTTCACCACTTCTGAAAAAGGTGGCTCCCTCAATTGTTCTTTGATGAGAAGGTGACAGAATTCCACAATCGACCCCTATCAGTCCAACAATATTGGGACAAGTTTGCCAAATTGCTTAAGTATGTGCGTATGTACCATAAAGATGAAGAGGGCCAAGCGAGGAAGTTTATTTTGGGACTAAAAACCAACATAGGGGCAGAGGTTGACATGCATGGACCCAAAAACATGAACGAAGTACTTGAAAAGTCCCTAAGGCAAGAGAGGAAGATTCAAACACTAGCAGGGCAGAACTATAATGGGAACCACTCTTTTAAAAGGAAACAGGAATTCAAGGGGAACACTAACTTCAACAAAAGTCAAAGGAATAATTCTTCCGAAAGAAGGCCACCTCCTCATTAATATCAAAGGAATGGAAATAATAATAACAGGGGCAATAATAACAGAGGCAACTATAACAGGAATGACTAGCAGAATAGGTTAACTTATCCACCCAGGGCCAACGAAACAAGGAATGATCTCCCTAGGAATCAAGGTAGGAGGGGTTCTCTAGGTGGATGCTTCATGTGTGGGGGAAACCATTTTGCTAGAGAGTGTCCTAGGATGCAAGGACATATTAGGGCCAATCAACCCCAACAAGGGCCCCAACAAAGGATTCATGCAGCAGAACCGAAGAGGAAGATACTAGAATGTTCCCGTGGAAACTACATGTACACTATTTGAACAACCAATTTCAATTCTAATTGACACTGGGTCATCTGAATGTTTCATCTCACTTGAATTAGTAAGCAAATATGCATTAAAAGTTAATCAAATGGAGTCATCATGGAAGGTTCAATATGGGGATAAGGGAACTAGGGAAGTAACTAAGTGTTTGTCGAGGGCAAGGGTACAATTTCCTGAGTTTGAAACAAGGGTAGACGTCTGTGTGGCATCCCTAGGATTATATGATGTAATTTTATTGGAATGAGTTGGTTAACAGACCATCAAGCTAATGTAGATTGCTATAATAAAGTTGTTGAATGTTTGGATGATGGGGGAAAAAGGGTCAAAATCCAAGGAAAGTTTAAACCCATTAATATAGAAACCATATTAGCCATGCAATTGAAGAAGGAAGGAAGAAGAGGAGGCCTAATCTATATGGTCGAAATTGATGAAGGGAAGGAGGAAAATACCCCGACCTTTGAAAATACCCCTTTCTTAAAAGAATTCAAGCATGTTTTTCTAGAAGAATTACCCGGCTTACCCCCTAAAAGGAAGTTTGACTTTTCTACCGAAGTACTACTGGGAGCTGAACTAGTGTCAAGGGCACCTTACTGGATGAACACAACTGAATTACAAGAGCTCAAAATGCAATTAGAGGAACTCTTAGCTAAGGGATTAATAAGGCCAAGTGTATCACCATGGGGAGCACCAATCTTATTCGTTAAGAAGGATGGAACCTTAAGACTATGCATCAATTATAGGATGTTGAACAAGGTCACAATAAAGAATAGGTATCCCTTACCTCGCATAGAGGATCTTTTTGACCAAATGAAAGGAGCAGCAGTTTTCTCAAAGATAGACCTTCGGTCAGGGTATCATCAACTCAGAATTAAGGAGGAGGACATTCCGAAGACAACTTTCAGGACTAAATATGGGCATTATGAGTTCACAGTAGTTCCTTTTGGTGTAACCAATGCCCTAGCTGCATTTATGAACCTAATGAATAGTGTACTCCATGACTACTTGGACAAATTTGTTTTGGCATTTCTGGATGACATATTGATTTACTCTAGGAATGAGGAGGAACATTTAGTACACCTACAAATTGTTTTGCAAAGGTTGAGAGAACCTAAGTTATATGGGACATCGTCAAAATGTGCCTTCTTCGAGGAAAAGATTCACTACCTTGGGCATATAATATCAAAGGAAGGAATAGCAGTTGACCCAAATAAGATAAAGGCAATAGTAGAATGGTCGATCCCTAAAAATGTTTCAGAGGTAAGAAGCTTTATGGGGCTAGCAAGTTACTATAGGAGGTTTGTGGAAGGATTCTCTAAGATAGAAAACCCCATCACCTGATTACAGAGGAAGGGTAAAAGGTTTGTGTGGACAAAACAAAGTGATAAGGCATTCCAAATCTTGAAGGGAAAACTAACTTCAACACCCATTCTAATAGTACCAGATCCGAATGGACACTTCACAGTCGTAACTAACGCTTCTATTGAAGGTTTAGGAGAAGTACTTGTCCAAGATGAAGGGGTAGTAGCTTATGAATCTAGAAAGCTAAAGACTCACGAGGTTAATTATGCACCCCACGACTTAGAGTTAGCAACGATTGTACATGCCCTACAGAAATGGAGAAACTTCTTGCTAGGGAAGCCCTTTGAGTTAAAGTAAGATAACCAAGGACTAAAGTACATCTTTACCCAACCCCACTTAAATGCCAGACAAAGAAGGTGGTTAGAGTTTCTAAGTGAATATGATTTTGAAATTGAATATATTAAGGGGAAGGGAAATAGGGTGGCAGATGCTTTGAGTAGGAGGAGACACTTGATGACTATAGCAACATTCAAAACTTCTTTCAAAAGGCAAGTAATGGATGAGCAGGGTCATGAACCATGGTATGAGCAATTCAAATTGACTTTAGAATACAATCCAACCGATCCTAAGGTTGAAGGGTATACATTGGATGAGGATGGGTTGCTCATATACAATAATAGAATCTATATTCCTAATTTAGGAGACTTAAGGGAAGTAGTCTTGTCAGAGGCTCACAATGCCCCTTACTCAGGGCACCCAGGAGTTAACAAACTTTATGCAGACCTAAAGAAGTTATACTTTTGGCAAGGGATGAAGAATGACATAGTCAAATATGTGGCTAAATATTTGGAGTGTCAAAGAGTAAAGGCAGAACATAGACATCCAGCTGGATTATTACAGTTACATGATGTACCTCAACACAAGTGGCAAGTTATTAGTATGGATTTTGTGCAAGGATTGCCCACGTCACCTTCTAGGCACGATACAATAATGGTGGTAACTGACAAACTCACAAAGGTGGCACACTTTATACCCGAAAATCTGACGGATGATGCACCTACCTTGGCTAGGCACTTTGTTAAGGAAATATTTAGGTTACATGGAATGCCAAAGAAAATCATATCAGATAGAGATGCTAGATTCACTTCAAGGTTTTGGACAACTCTTCAAACAACTCTGGGAACTCAACTAAATTTTAACACTACATACCATCCTGAAATCGACGGTCAAACAGAAAGGACAAATCAGATTATGGAAGACCTACTTCGCATGTACTGCATGGACCAACATAAGGAATAGGAAGAGTACCTACCTCTGGTAGAATTTGCTTACAATAATACATATCAAACATATTTGGGAATGGCACCTTTCGAAGCATTGTATGGTAGGCCATGTCGAACACCTTTGAGTTGGGATAGTCTTGAAGATAGAGTAATTGTTGGACCAGATATGTTGAAGGAGATGGAAAGGAAAACTAAGGAAATTAGGCAGAGATTGAAGGAAGCCTCAGATAGGTAGAAAAGTTATGCAGACAAAAACAGGACACCAAGGGAGTTTGAGGTGGGAGAGAAAGTCTTCCTAAGGGTTAGGCCACATAAGAGTTCCATAAGGTTTGGGAAAAAGACCAAGCTTGCACCTTGTTATGTTGGGCCTTTTGAAATATTAGAAAGGATTAATCTAGTTGCATACCGGTTGGCCTTACCTCCCCAGTAGAGCCAAATCCATGATGTCTTCCATGTATCTCTTCTTAAAAAGTATGTACCTGATTAGAAACACATTTTGAATTGGGATGCTTTACAGGTCTAGGAAACGGGAGGAATAATGATAGAGCCATTCAAAATATTAGAGAGGCGCTAGTGCCAATTGCGCAACAGAGAGGTTAATCAATGCAAAGTACAATGGAACAAGTATGATGAGAAGAATGCCACATGGGAAGATACTAGGGAGATGCAACAATTTTTTCCTTTTTTGTTTTAACTAATCATGAACTATAGACTCTTTTGGATACATTCAATAAGTGCATCAGGACGATACACAAATTAAGGGGGGGAGGATGTCACAACCCTCCTTTATCACTTTTTGATTTAAGTACAAATCTATTATATTTCTAGTTAAGCTATTTAAAATGATTGAATAAATGTTATAAAAGAATAAAAATGAACACACACACAGACACACTTGGAGAATATAATTATTTTTATTTTTATTTATTTTCCCACTCCCAATTATGGCACATGTTGTAGGAGGAATTAGAAGCTTCTAGAGGAATCTCCACCACCTTGCATGTAACTCCCCCACTAAGTTTTTAATCAATTTGCATGAGTCCAATATTGGAAAAGAATCTCTTTTTTAATTAAATTTTCTAGATAGTGGAATTGAGGGATTTTTCTTATAAAATTGTATGCAAGTTTCAAAGAAGGGAGTTGATTATGTTTTGAAGAAAATCTCCCAAGTTTTAGTAGTAGGATCTTCTTTGGTAGTCTCATTTTTGTTGCAAGATTTTTAAGTTGTTGTTTGAAAGATTTCTCTCAAGTTGCAAGGAAGGATCAAAAGGATAGCTAGAGGATTCAACATCAAACTTCGATAAGCCAGGTTCCCTTCTTGTTATTTCACATTCACATATGAGAAATGGTATTATCCAAAATATAGTTTCTAGATCTTCCCTTGTTGTAAATCTTTTCTTCTTATTTAGGAATAAATATTGATAAAATACTTTCACATAATGCATGTAAAAGATAGCTTTATCATTTATTTTATTTTCCTTAGGAAATATGCACATGATCTTGCTTTTTGCTTTTCCAAAGATTTTAGATCTATCCAAAAATCATATTCCCCTTATTTAAAATTGTTTTTCTGAGATTAAAAATCTTCCCTATGTGATTAAATGATATGAACCTTAATATTTATTCTTCTCTTGAATTCTTTTCTCTGGCTCTTCAAATGGAAATCTGAAAGTAAAATCTCATCCTTTAATTAAATTTTACTTCTCTGTGAACAGAAAAGTCTGATAATAAAATATAAACCTCATTGTGTTCATTATTCATTGTGGGAAATATTATTCTTTTCCTCTCAGAAGGCTCTCTCTCTCTCTCTCTCTAAATATTAGTTGAAAAAAAAAATAGAATATAAATCCCTCTGTGTGAATATTAAATCTTCTTGAAAAGCTTTGTATTTCTCAGCATAAACATCTACCTACTTCTTTGATAAATTTGTTATCTATGCATCGCTGGAGCAAATTATTTCTCTGTTTTATTTCAAACTATTTCTCTGTTATATTTCGTCCATGTGATTAAATTATTATTCTCACCCTTGCATTAATATTTTTCCTCTTATACATATGTCTGTTCATATATTCTTCTTTTATGCTATTTAATAATCTGGAATGAAAAACTATATATAGTATTAATAAATTTATGCAAAGTAAATTTTATTTGTTTTGGTGCACGAATCAGTACTCCGTATGGAATATCGGACCGTCATAGGTGGGGAGCGGAGTTATTAACTCTATAGGGGACTGGTACTGTAACGATACCCTCCACTAGCCTGCGGTCACTGCTACAGTAGTGGCTGCAGGGTAGTGGAGGGGACCACGGTGGTCCCCTCACCACTTGGTCTTTGCAAAAGCCATTTCAAAAATCAAATTTAAGGCAATTGTTATTTATTAATTTTTTTTTTAATATAATTTTAGTTTAATAAAATTTAAACTTAGGTAAATTTTTAGATTTATAATTAGTTTTAACAAATTTATAAATTGTAAATTAAATTATACCAAATTTTATATTTAGATCCTTTTAAGATTCGCTTAGCAATTAATCCATATTAATATGATTTGAAGTTAAATTCTATTTTTGGGACTAGTGACTTTATAAGCGATATTCTTGCATGTAACTTACACTACCTTCGACTCATGCAAATTCTTTACATTGATTACATTTATTGGCGTTTCCATCTCCATGCAAGTTACATGTTTTATTATTAATATGCAAGTTTCCTAATTGTCATTATTATGCAAGTTATAATTCAAGTTTTGAATAATAAATAATTTTAGTTATGGTTTTTATTCCATGTAATTCATCAAGTAGTTATTTCAATTAATTGAGCTTTGCAATGTCTAATTATACGCGTTCAATTCATAATTATTTTCCAAGCATGATGTTTATCATAAGTTAGAAAATTAAATAAAAGAAGTCAGGAAACCAAAACCTAGCAGCGTTCGGTATATACAGTGCCTCTGGGTCACGCTTACGGGTAATGTCGTCATGTTGAACTACTGCACTTAAAACCTAATAAAGCTGCATCAACGACGTCTGTGGCATCGTCCCTATAAATCGTCGGGGAGTAATAAGGGACACTTGGAAGTTAAAATGCAAGAGGTGGGTAATCCCCCTTGGATCGATAATTTAATAAGATAATTCTAAAATGATCTTTCATCCACTGAGTTAAACCATAGTAAACCCCTATAGGGATGATGAGTGAAATGCTTTTATGAAATTGATTTAATCTCGAAGAATTATTGTCGATTGGCAATTGGTCAAGGGTGATGCTCATGATAAGAATTAGGATCTAGTTGTTTTAGGCCACAAGCAATAGGCCATCTTGAGCCTTTGCTTAAGCGCTACCATCGTGGGTAGTAACCGCAGAGAAACTGTCTAGGACATTGACCCTAGAAAGGGTTGTGTACCCATTAATCAGTTTACATCAAACCATAGAGTAGAAAATAGAACTACATACTTTATGCCTTGATCCTGTGCTGAAACGGGTATGTAGGCAGTCTTGGGACGGAGTTGTCCCCAGTACTCAGGCGTTCGTGGGTGGGGTCTAGGTTTGGTAAGAAGAAGGATTGAGTAAGAATCCTAATTTGAAAGATAAGTATAATATAAAGGAAAAAGTAATTCATTGCATACTCGGAAGGAATCCCGTATGGATTCACTTGACTTCTTGAGACTTTAAGCCAAATTTCGAGGCGAAATTCAAGCTTGTATTATGTTATTTAATTACTCCTAAGGACGACGACCTCGATGCACTCCTATTAGAAGAGTGTAGTACTTAGTGAGTGGCTCAGGACCCGAATGGTCCCAATGAGTCTAAGTCTTTGGCCAGAGCACCTCCTATCCCGATTGGATAGATGCCTACCCCGTATAGGTAGATGCCTATCCCGTATTGGATAGATGAAATCTTATGTCTCGTATGGATAGATGCCTAACCCGTATGGTTAGATACTCATCTCGGATAGATGAATGCCTAATCCAAATGGATGGATGCCCAAAGTATGCAATTGAATCAAACACAATGATTAAATTAAACACACACACAAAAAAAAGAGGTTGCATTTTGTTGAGTTAAGTATGGTCAGTTATTACGTAAACCCAACTACACAATGCCACCATATAAGTCATGATTCATCATATATCCTTCTACCACCTTGACACTATGATGTTCCCCGACCATGTGGTAGTGTAATTGGCAAGGAAAAATGATGTACGGTGTGAAGACAACCGTAAAAGGGAGTGGTCGTACGGTGAGGTGGTTGTACAGTGGTGTGAAGAGGGAGTGGTCATACAGTGAAGAGGTTGTACGGTGGTGTGGATAGGGAGTGGCCGTATGGTGAAGAGGATGTACGATGGTGTGGAGAGGGAGTGGTCGTACAATGAAGAGGTTGTACAGTGGTGTAACCGTACTATGGACTTCAACTTGTGGTAGGAGCGAGGGGAGGGGGTTGTTGTGCGATGAAGGAGATTATAGCCGTACGGTGGTTCAGTGGACTACCTTCAGTTTCAAGGGTTGATCTTCTACAAGCATATCAAATATTAAACTATGAATGATAGGAATCCTTAGACAAATTAACATGCATGTATACCATAATACTAGATATGAAACTAGAAGTAAAATTTGATTGAACAATGATGATGTTCTAGATTTGCCAGATCCGAAATAAGTACACAGAGAAAAATAGGGTGAGGGATGAATCCCACCGATAGTGCGGATATCAAGTAGGGAGGGTCTTCCACCTCTGAAATGGTTGACAACTGAACTCCAACTGGAATCCGCACAAACAAAGAAAAATACCAAATTCGCATGCCTACAACAATGACCATCTTGGCCATAAATATGGGGGCTCTGGGAAATTTCCCGAAGGGTTACAAATGGGCCGACATGACCAAAATAAAACTTGACTAATTAAATAAAGGGCCTGAAAGATTTATCATTAAATTTGGGGCCATACAATAAAGTATTTTAATTTTATTATTTAATTATATCGGGGACATCACAGTCCTTCCGGGTCAAGAATTGCTTGCCCTCAAGCAATTGCAAACTTGGATGCTCTAGAATTTGCTCACCTTCCCAGGTGGCATCCTTGATCGGTAGATCCTTCCAACGCACAAGAAACTCCTTGATTGAATGCGATCTCAACTTCCTCTTGTTGACATCGATGATCTCCACCAGTTCCAAAATTAGTTTTCCTTCTTCGTCGATGGGTGGTAGATCCTTGGACACTGTGATGTGCTGCCCGATGACCTTCTTGAGACATGACACGTGGAAAACATTGTGAATCCAATTCCCCTTAGGAAGTTCCAACTCTTAGGCGACCTCGCCCACCCTTCGAACCACCTCGTAGTGTTCATAAAAACATGGCTTCAACTTCTCCTTACCACTTGTCTTCAAGGAGGATTGTCTGTACGGTTGGAGTCAGAGGTATACCAGATCACCCACCTCAAAATTTTGCTCAGTCTGATGTCTGTCGACATACATCTTCTGCTGGTTCTGAGCCCTCTGCAAGTTATCCTTGAGAGATCTTAGGATATCCAAACTCTCTTGAAGCCAGTCTTTTGCCCTCGGTGAATGACTATCTCCCAATGCCAGATCAACAAATGACGAAGGTTCATAACCATACAGTGCTTTGAAGGGTGACATGCATATCAATATGTGATAGATGGTGTTGTAATAGTGTTACCCAAATGTAACCAATGAACCCAAGCCTTCTGTTGTATTGAGACATAGTTCCTGAGATAACCCTCCAACCATTTGTTCACAATCTCGATTTGTCCGCCTGTCTGCAGATGGTAGCTCATGCTGGGTGACAAATTGGTTCCTACCAACCGAAATAACTCTATCCAAAAGGTACTCAGAAAATAGCTATCTCCGTCACTTACTATGTTTCGTGATAGACCATGTAAGTAGAATACCTCACAGAAGAAAAACTTGGCCACTTGAGCTGCTTGGTATCTTGTGGGAATGGTAAAAAAAGGGCATACTTGGTCAAGCGGTCTACCATGACGAAGATGCAATCCTTACCTTGCACTTTGGGGACCCTAGTGATGAAATCCATTGAGATGCTATCCCATTTCTGGTCGGGGATTGGCAATGGTTGAAGCAGTCCAATGGGTAAGTTGTGCTCAGATTTTTTCTCCTGATAGGTGGGGCATTCTCACATGTACTGCAAAATGTCGTTCTTAAGTCCCTTCCAGGAAAACCTTTCCCAAATCTATCTGTAGGTTTTCAAGTATCTCGGGTGTCTGACAAAGGGAGAGTTGTGCATTTCCTTCAAAATATTCTCCTTCATCTTGGACTTGGGTACCGGATAAATTATGTCCATGTAATAAATGATGTCGTCAACCACCTTGTATCGATCATCCTACACTTGACCATCTATTAGTTTGTAGGCAAAAGTATTCTTGGAGTATTCAACTAATAAATGTTCCTTCCAATCTGCCAAAATCTGGGATAGAGAACATATGGCAGGCCTTCTTGACAGGCCATTGACTACCAAATTATTCTTTCCCTTCACATACTCAATGTTGAAATCAAATGCCTAGATTTTGCTCACCCACTCCTGTTGTCGTTTGTTCAGATCCCTCTGCTCCAAGAAATATTGCAGACTATTGTGGTCTGTCTGTACGACAAACTTTTCCTTGACGAGGTATTGCCGAAACTTTGTCAGTGCGTGCATGATGGCGAGCATTTCCTTGTCGTAGATGGAGTACAACCACTCAACTCCTGAGAGCTTCTGACTCTAAAATGCGATGGGGTGATGGTCTTGCATCAACACTGCTCCAATGCCTTCACCCGAGGCATCGCACTCTAGGATGAAAGGGTGAGTGAAGTCTGGTAGTGCTACAACCAGACACATACTCATAACCTCTTTTAATTTGTCGAAGGTGTGTTGTGCCTGTGCATCTCGATGGAAGGATCCTTTCTTTGTTAGATCTGTCAGTGGTGCATCAAGTTGTGAAAATCCTTTCACAAACCTTCTATAATAATTGCAGAATCCAAAAAATCCACGCAGCTCAGAGAGAGTCTTGGGTGGAGGCCAGTCTAGAATTGCTTGAATCCTCTCTAGGTGAACTTGTACCCCTCGGGCACTAATGATGTGACCCAAGTACAAGACCTTGGTCATTCCAAACTCACATTTGGACCTCTTGGCATATAATGATTGCGATTCCATAATCCCCAGTACTTTGTCCAAATGTCTCAGATGTTCCTCCCAGGTCTTGCTGTAGATGAGTATGCCATCGAAGAATACTAGTAGGAACTTACACAATTGCTTGTTGAAGATATGGTTCATGCAAGACTAAAAAGTGGTCGGAGCATTGGTTAACCCAAACTACATGACTAAGAAATCGTAGTGTCCGTGATGGCAACGAAAGGTTGTCTTTTCCACATCTTTCTCCCTCATATGGATCTGATAGTAGCCGAAGTGGAGATCAATTTTGGAGAAATAGACTGCGCCATGTAGTTTGTCCAGTAGCTCATTGATCTCGGGAATGTGGTATCTATTCTTGATAGTCTTCTTGTTCAGTGCACGGTAGTCAACACACATTTTGAGAGTTCCATCCTTCTTCTTCACCAGTACCACCAAGGATGCAAAGGGGCTAGAGCTGGGCTGGATCCATCCTTTATCAAGGAGTTCCTGAATCATTTTCTCTATCTCTTCTTTGAACTTCTTAGGGTGGTGATAGGGTGTGATGATAACGGGTTTTGATCCTTCTTCCAACTTGATGGTGTGCTCAAACCCTCGATGTGGGGGTATACCATGTGGAATATAAACGAAGACCAAACTATGCTTATCCATAACTGCCTAAAGTTCCTCATCCTGGTAGTATGTCGGTTTCCCTTTCATAGGTTTCATCGAGATCAAGCAATGTGCTGCCTAGACTACTTCATCATGTCTGAAGATGGCTTCCATACATTTGGCAAAAATCTCCCTCGGGCCGCCATTCGACATTCCTTTGAGAACCACCTTCTTGCCATCCACCTCAAATGAGAACTCCATCTTTTTGACACTCTGGATGTATTGGTCGAGGGTCTCCATCCATTGAATGCCCAATATGACATCTGTGTCATCCAGATCTACTACAAAGAAATCATCTGTCACTGTGTAATTTCCCATGGTGATTCTCAGTTGTGGGACCAGGTGAGTGCATGATAGGAGATTACCTCCTGCCACCTTGATATCGAACCCTTCATGCTACTTTGTATGCAAACCCCTTCGGGTGACGAGTGATGAGTTTATGAAGTTGAGCGAGGCCCCACTCTCGAGCATAACAATGACTCGTTACCCTTGAAGCGTACCAAGTACCGTAAACACACTGCACCTTGGGGTACCTGCTAGTGTGGCAATGATGCCTCCCCTCCGTACCAATGTGGAAATTCTCTCCGCTAGGCTTGTTTCTTCAGCAGATTCTTCCCCTGGTGGTTCACTTTCCTCATGCTCCTCTTCTCCATTAGACATCACCTCAATATAATGAATCTTCCCTTTGCCCAAACATTGGTGTCCTGGCTCCCATGGCTCCCTGCAGGTGAAACAAAGCTTCTTCCTTCTGAGTTCCTATTTTGTGGCCTCATCCAAGGATGACTTCTTTGGGAAGGGTTTATTATCCTTCTCCTTTGGAATGAAGGGTGGTTTGGGATGTGAAATTTTTTTGGAAGAGGAAGATGTTGCCATGTAATGGGCCTTCTTGATTGCTTCCGTGAGCATGTTGGGGTTGAACCCTTTCACCCAACCCTTCAGGGGTTCCATCAATCCATCCATGAACAAGACAACCAATCTCCGCTTTGAGATGTCTGGTACTAACATGGATAGCCTCTTAAACTCTGTGATGTAATTGTCCACAAGTCCCGACTGTTTTAGTTGCGCTAGCTCCTTGAAATTGAGTTCTGGATCCTTCCCATCAAATCGGTCTATGAGCCTCTTCGTGAAGTCGACATAGGAAGTTATCTGGTCATGGTCGAGAGTGACCATTCCATGATGCCACCATTCATGAGCGACTCCTTCCAGGTGAAGTGCTGCAAACTTGATAGCTTCATCTTCAGGCATCGGGTTGAGTTGGAAGTAAGTATCTTCTTTTTGTACCCAAGCTCGTGCCAAGGTTACTTCGGTCCCATCAAAGGATGACAGATTGATATTGCCAACCTTCCACTTGATATCATTGTTATAATGACTATAATAGCCCAACTTCTGCCGCCAGAGTATTTCATCTGGAGCTCAACATAATCCTTGAAGGATATGTCCCCCTCGATATTTGCATCCCTCCAATCTTGGTTCAACTGTGCTTGCATCTCCTGAAAAGTGGGTTCTTGCTCCCCACGCGACGCTTCTGATTTTTGGGGAAAATTTGGCATTAGTGGCCATGAATGTGAGCGCTGTGAGTTTGATCTTCCAGTGATCGAATTATCTCCTTGCCCATTCTGTTCTCCATTCATTTTTCCCAAGGCCAATTGTCGTAATGTTTCCTCCATGAATTGTTGTCGTTGGTCCTCCCTGGTTATGGTGTTGTTGAGTTAAGCTTGGCTTCTGGTTAGATCCCTTAGTAGTGCCATGACTTCTCTTGTAGAATCTTGTGGTTCCCCCATTCAGTCAGCAGAACGGTACCTCCTTTTAGTGTACACCTACATCCACTACCCGACAGGCTGGCAAGATCACTAGCTCTGATACCACTGTGATGTTCCCTAACTGTGCGGTAGTGTAATTGGCAAGGAAAAAGGGCGTACGATGTGAAGACAACCATAAAAGGGAGTGGTCGTACGGTGGTGTGAAGAGGGAGTGGCCGTATGGTGAAGAGGTTGTATGGTGGTGTGGAGAGAGAATGGTCGTACAATGAAGAGGTTGTACGGTGGTGTGGAGAGGGAGTGGTCGTACGGTGAAGAGGCTGTACGATGGTGTAACCGTAATATGGACTTCAACATGTGGTAGGAGCGAGGGGAGGGGGTCACCGTGCAGTGAAGGAGATTATAGCCGTATGGTGGTTTGGTGGACTACCTTTGGTTTCAAGGGTTGATCTTCTGCCAGCATATCAAATATTGAACTCTGAATGATAGGAATCCTTGGACAAATTAACATTCATGTATACCAGAATACCAGATATGAAACTAGAAGTAAAATTTGATTGAACAATGATGAGGATCTAGATTTGCCAGATCCGAAACAAGTACACATAGTAGAATAGGGTGAGGGATGAATCCCACCGAAATTGCGGATACCAAGTAGGGAGGGTCTTCCACCTCCAAAATGGCTAACAACCAAACTCCAACTGGAATTCGCACAAACAAAGAAAAATACCGAATTCGCATGCCTACAATAATGACCATCTCGGCCATAAATATGGGCTCCAGGAAATTTCCTGAAGGGTTACAAATGGGCCAACACTACCAAAATAAAATTTAACTTATTAAATAAAGGGCCCGGAAGATTTATCATTAAATTTGGGGCCATACAATAAAGTATTTTAATTTTATTATTTAATTATATCGGGGACATCACAACCAATAAGAAATACACCTCAATGCTAGAATCACAATGTATGGTTAAACTAATTATTGTTCCAATTATCCAATAAAATTGTATGAACATATTGTTTCCTTGAAGACTTCTTTGTTCCCCAAACCTTAAACATGACTTGGCTCAAAAACATCGGAGAGCCAATACCAAAGTTACATTTGCATATGTAATACAAAATTTAAATATGAAAAAGGATACAAGTGTGTTAAATACACTCCTAGATAAAATAAAAGAGAACCCATAGTCAAACAAGCTACAAAAGAATACATATGAACACATTCGGAAATATCATTTAAACTCTTTTAGATTCATATAGAACAATGAAATAATTCCTTTTTCTTTCCATACATTAAGAAATCAAGAAATAACACATAATGATGAGGAAGCCCACCTCTAAAGGTAGCTTGAAAACCCTGGAAGACTTCTTTCTTGCTTGATTATCCTTCTATGCACATTGAATTTCTTCCCACACCAAAATGATAAAAAAATTCTCCCCAACTAAAATATCTTGGTATGAAAAATAAAAAAATGGACAATTAGCCTTGCAAAGGCTAAAGAGGATAGTTTTTATGGGTGTGTGATGTCACACATCCTCACATGGCATCCACTAACACTAGTAACCACCTTTTACAAAACATACATGCCAAGTTGTATCTATCATATTCTCTCACATGGGTAAGGCATAGTGAAGTGGAATGAACCTCACACGCTCCTTGTAAATTCCCGAAGAAGTGTAGAGGCTTTGATTCGATAACTTAGACTTACCCATTTTATGGATCTTAATGGAACATTCTTCCTAAGAGGATTGGATGAGCACTAAATCCTCCTAACACTCTAAATACTATTCCAAAAGGTACCATACCTATAGGTGTTTATCTAAGTAGTCCATTTTCACTTAAAAATGCATAAAAATCACATTTTACTCACTTTTAATAAGTATCCCCAAATGCAAATTTGAGTTTGCACTCAAAAGACTATTGTAAAAAATTAATATATCAAAAAAACTAACACACACAATTGAGATCATTAAAATAAATTATTTATACTTATTAGTTAATAAGGTTCATCAAAAGGGGTCCTAGTCCACTCATAGACTAAGGCAACTGGCATATCTAAGTAGTTATGATCAAGTTTTTATTACTTCACAAGGTGATGTGGGAAGGGTAATTAAGGTCACACATGTAGGGGCTTATAAATTATGAGAAAGATGGCAACTTCTTTCACTACTTATTATAACTTGAGGTGGGCATTTCATATAGTGGGGTTTGCAAATAAAAATTGGTAGAAATAGGTGATTCTTTTTTAAATGTGTTTGTCTTCAAAATTGACACTATATTAAGCTAGTTTAGGTTCTTGTTATTCTCTACCAAGGGAATGCTCAATTTAAGAGCTTACTAATCTCCAAATTGAATGTCATTTGGTTCATCTCTTATCTTTGATTCATCATCACAGTAAAAACATGTCAAATGTGGATACCAAATTCATAAATCCTATGATAACAAGAAGCACATTATGAATATAAATGATAAAGAATAAGGAAATAAGTTTTTAAAGGTTCTAGCATAATTTTAAAACCACACTTCAAATTATGAATGGAAGCACCGTGAGATCTAGCTAAATCTAAGATTAACCCTAGACTAAAACTATATACATGACATAGAACATTTTACTAAGGATATTTTAAGAATTAAGCTAATGTTATTGTAAAAAAGCTCTCGATGGTGTAGCGGCTGCCAATGGCTACCTCCAATGTTGTTTCCAATCTCGTGGTGCCTTGATGGAGAAAACTATGAAAATCGTTCAAGGGTTTTGGAAATGAAGCAGGGGTTCTGGAAACGATTCGGCCAGAAGAGCATCGACAGCTTCTCTCTCTCTCTCCTCAGTGGCTCCCTTTTGTGCCTTGTTGGATATATTGGCCCTTTCTTGAGGTTTCAAAGCCCTCCATGAATTCGTCTGAGGTGCTTGCAAAAGGCCTTTCTTTAGCTTCCTCGGAGCAGTCTGAAACCCTTGGACAATCAAACGAAAATGTTTGCGTTGGTAGCCTTGGTAAGGGTTTAATGCCCAAATCTATGGATGATGCTCTTTTCCCTGCCATAAATGTGGTAGTTGGAAGGGCATTGATCTTCTCAAGGGCTCCCTGTTGCACCTTCCTTGAGATCTCGCCCTTCACCATCGGTTTCATCACCCTACAAGAATGCTCCCATGGTGCCCGCGAAAGGTCTCTCTACAGTTTCATGTGAGTCCCCAAAGTATTCTGAAACCATTGGGCTGCTGTCTTAAAAAGGATGCACTGGAGGCCTTTGCAAGGGTTTGGATGATGCTTATTTCCCTACTTTACCTCAAACTTCAAAACCACTTAGCAGTGCCAGAGATTCTTTTGTCTCAAAGGTATGTGCTTAAAAACTTGTGGCTCTTGTATTTTTGGTAATGGAATCGTTCCTATGAAATGTGCAAACATTTTTCTTGTTCTAGAATTTGGGAAACAGGTGTTGGAGAAAGAAAATTAACTTGTTGCGTATGCTTTAATCTGTCGTTTCAATCGTTTATGGCCTGGCATTTTAGATTTGAACATCTGCGTAAAAGTAAATTGGCTTCCAGTTGTAAAGGATGGGGTTAAAATTTATATAGGCGCACAATGTATTTTCATTTCTATTTTTGACTCCATCAAGGAAAAGGATTCAATACTCCTCGATCACTATTATACATGGGTCATCACTCCTTTTTGCTCAAACCTCGGCATCTGAATTTTAATCCTTTTCTTGAATTCTTCAGTATTATATTGATTTTATCTTCTTTGTAATGGTACTTTTTCCCTTATGATTTATTAAGTGTCAGTAGTGGATTAACCTTTTACCTAAGATGGATAGTTTAATATTAAGGTGTTAAATTCATTATTTATTATTAAGTGTTTACACAGTATTTTAATAAAGTATCAAAGTAATTTATTTAAGTAATGATAAACTAATTACTCAAATTATATAGAACATTGAGATAATGATTTGCAATGATGAAACATTAGGGCAATGACTATATGAAATTGATTAATACATATTTGTAAATCACAGAGAGGTTGCTTTCCTGCACGCAGAGAGAGGATTAGTTATAGGTATAGGGTTTCCAGGCAAGAGAGCACTCCAGGAGGACACGCTTCTTACACAAAACCCCACATGCCTTCACGACATGAAATAAACATGGTTCTTACACAGAACCCCACATGCCTTCACGACATGAAATAAACACAACCTTGACCAGAACACTCCCGGGTGTACGCTATACCCTGAGTTGGACACACACTGTATGCCCTTTCTCCAATGCCCAATGCCCAATCACTAGACCTTAACTATCCTCTCTCTTTTGGTTTTTTCAATTTCCTTTTTCCTCTACTATTTTCCCCCTTTGTGTCCTTCTTTATTGATTCATAGGTTTTAAATAATGTCTCAAGGGTGGTAACAAAAGTCATAACCCTTCATAACAATTATAACCCTTTATGGCTAAATCTGCTGCCTAGCCTTCTAGGGGGGTTTCGTCCTCTTCTTTGTGCCAAGACCTCTCCAGTTGTGGTCTGTGGCCGTGAGGTTATGGAGAATGTTGACTTCTATCAACGCAGTGCTCTGGTCTGCAAATTTATTGGGTTTTGGCCTTCCCTCCCGAACCTTCATCGCTGGGTGAGTGATTCTTGGAAGCCCCATATTTCTTATGGCATTGAGCTTTTCCCTTGTGCTAAGGGGTTTTTTGTTGCTTCCTTTGCCTCTACTCATGATCGTGATTTGATTTTGGGTAAGCTTTGGTCTTGGGAAGATCACTCTCTCTCCCTTAAGCCCTGGACTCCTTCCTTCAATCCCCTTACAGAATCTCTTTCTGTTCGTTCGGTTTGGGTCCGCCTCCCTAATCTCCCCCTCCATTTCTGGGAACCTTCTTGTTTTGAGGCCATCGGTAACTCTATTGGCAGCTTCTTGAAGGTTGATGATGCCACGTTCTCCATGGGTCACTCTACCTTTGCTCGCCTATTAATTGATGTTGACTTATCGTTGGCCCTCCTTAGGGATGTGGTTCTTATGGTTGGGGACAGGCCTTGGACTCAACCGCTGGATTATGAGGGCCTCCCGTTTCACTGTCAAAGGTGTTTCTCAACGGGTCACCTTACTTTTGACTGTTCTCTCTCTCATCGTAAAGGTGCTGCTACTTGGTGGAAGGATGCTACGGAGGACCACTTGATGATTAATGCTTCAGATTCTGTTTCGGTTGATTCATCTCAAGATGAGGTGCCCCTTACTGCTGATGAAGCCCTGGTTGATGTTACTGTTGTTGCGGCCCCATCCGCCCCCTTGGATCCTCCTCCCGTTGCTCCTGCTTCTCACTTTCACTCTGCTCCTGGCGTTCCTTCTTTTGTTGTTGCTCCGCTGCAACAGCCTGTTGCCGCTTTGCAACAACAGTCTGACAGTGACTCTGTAGGGTATTCCCCGCTTGTTTCTTCTGCGAAAGTTCCTACTGATAGTGTTGCCTGGACGGTGGTTTGTCGTAGGTGGAAAGGAAATTCTAACCACCTTTCCCTAGCCCTCCTTTCTCAAGAGTCGGGGTTTTCTCCCCCCTCTTGATTTGGTTTGGGTGTTGTTGGTTTGACTGGTTGGTTTGGCCAGTCCGACTTTGTCCTTTTGGGGTTTGCACCCCTGCTTGGTCTTTAAATTTTGATAGCCTTTGGCTTTGTAAAGGGTCAGCGCCCTTCTTAATGCTGCTTTGTTTCAAAAACAATTAGCAATAGTTAACACTAATTGTAGAGGGATTGAGGTCTCTTTGTTTTGGGTCAGCGCCCTTGTTAACGCTGCTTTTTTTAATCAAAAACAATTATAATGTCCATAGTTATATTTATTTAATATTATTTATTATAACTCCATTCCACGAGAAAAAGTCCCATAACATTTCTCCCCCTGTAATTTCCCTGTTGTCCTCAGTAGCAAGAGATGTATTTGCATCACAACTCAAAAATTATGATCAATAAATCAATTACTGACATTGAATGTGTGCATGCTTAATTGTATTTCCATTTTTATTTTAATTCATCTATATTCTTGTCATCTTTTAATTTGACAAATTTCATCAGTTTCATAATCATTTTTCCAATGATAATATTTTCATAAAAACGTATCATAAATATATGTTTTAATCTCCTATCTTTTTAAGTTTATCACTTTATTTAATCTTTTAACTACTTTTCTCTTTATAGAAGTATTATCATACAACAATTACTCCTATATAGTCATCGTAAATTATAAAACTATAATTATATACTCAAAATACATTCTAAGATGATATTCATGCATTCTAGACTACATGAATATCTTCTTTGCAAAACAAATACACAATTGTCTTTTATATACAATAACTTTTATATTATTGGGTTGATCAAGTCCAATAACAAAGTATGTAGTAAAATAAACCATGGTAATCTTATCAAGCATTTTAACAATAACTAAAGAATATCAAATTATTAACATGTATTGAGCACTTCATAGGGAAACATTAGGTGTAACCATTAATTTATTAAAATCCAAGGGTGAAGGTTGGTTTAATTAAAAAGTTGATAATTTGTCTATAACAATGATAGAAGATGAGACTTAACAAGATCATTGAGATCTAATGATGGCTATAGAATATTATTTTATAGAAAAATCATAATAAAAATTATAGAAGCACAATAAAACTAGTGATCCCCAATAATTTCTATGATCTCAAAGGACCATATAATGTTTATTTGTTGGGTTTACCATTGCTTTCACAATGTTTGTAAATTTAGTTGTATCATTAGATTAAATACCACAATATTATTAGCTTTGTGATTAATTCTAAGTTTTGAAGATAAGTCAAGGGCTTCATTGCATCTTTCTATATTGTTGCTACCATAAAATCTTCAAATTGAATATCATTAAATGAAGTTCTAAATATATTTAATAAATCTATCCTTATATTATTTTAGAGGCGGTTTCTCCCCCTGTAAAAATTATACATGTCCTTGTGTCTAAGACTACGGGAAAACATTGTAGTTTTGAATCTAGCATAACATTTAACTAATTTTAGGAGAAAAGTGATGTTAGGACCTATGAGTTATGGGCCCACAATGTAACTTATGGCTTCATTGACATTATTTATATCTTATATAAGCAAGCACTGACATGTAGACCACTTAGTAAGATATAGGCACTAGAATATTGGGAGCCAAATATAATAGAAAAGAGAGTAAATATGATATTTAGAGAATTTCAATACAACTTAAAGAAAATCATTTAAAACTTCAACATATTTCATTTTCTATATTTCATTTTCTAGATTGATTATTCAGGATAAAGATCTTTGTCATATGTTGTTGAAGCTTAGGAGCAAATAATTGATGCATGTGAAATTGCTTTAGTTTTAAAAAAATGTTGTTGTTGTGTTAAATTCTTTCATAAAATGATTTATTTTTGTCAATTTTTTGTTTTATTTCTAATTAGTATCTCATCTAAATTAATTTTCCTTCCTTTTACTGTGTTAATGCACTAGTCTGATTTATATTGCTTCAATTCGGTTTTCTGATTTCACTCCGTTTGACCCTAGTAAAAGTTTGATTTTCATAGTGATTTAAATCATTTGAAAATATTTTTCTTCAAAGTAAAAATTATACAATCAAAAGGAAATCTTTTATGTCACAAGTATGGTTCTAATTGGGCTCGGTAAAATTTCATTTATAATGTAATGTAGATACTTTGCAAAGTAAGGATCACCCTGAAATCACTATCAATTCAAATGATTTTCAGAACAAAGAACCCTAAATGGTTCAAAATCTCCTGTCAAGGGTAGATTACTACTATATTATAATTTCAAATGTTTCACATTTGATTGCAAATATACACAAAATGATTTTATGAAAAAGACTAGAAACAAATTCAATAGAATGAATTTTATTTTATTTTTCTATGGTTGGAAGTGAATTTTCAATTAAAAAACGAAGTAAATTTTATCACTCTGACCAATCCAACTTACCATACCAATAGGGTTGCAGATTTAATATTTAGTTTCAATGTTTTGTTTACGGGATGATTGTAGGTAAAAAGAGAAAAAATTATCTTCAAAGTTTGGCTCTGTTCAATCAAACTAGATGGTTTCAGCTGTCAGACTATTAAATGAAAATATTGGTGGGAGTTGACATTTGTTTTCAACATATTTCCATCTTATATTGTTCTGTTAATATCTTTTTGGGAATTTGTTTGGCAGCAGCCATGTTAGATCAAATGAATATTGATATCAATTTACTGTTATAAGTGAAACCATGGCATTCTTGCTGCCATAAATATGGAGTAAATTGTTATTATTAATATTATTATTATTTATTTAAATTTCATTTGTCAGGATAAAAATACTTAGTGATATGCTCATTCACAAACAAGTAAATTTACTGACATATTTATGGGAAAGTACTTTATACCCATTTCGTCTTGTCTAAGGTATTCATAATGTTTGTCAAGTGAAATGAATTTATCATTTTTTTAATTTTCTCTACCTAACTAAATGGTAAGTAATTGTCTTTGGATCATGATGAAATTCTATTATATATCACCACATACAAATTGGGTAATATTTTTTTTTTCAAATGTGGTAAAATTATAGTAACATAATTTTTTTTTTTGAAATATTAATTGAAAATATCTAATTCATCAATTGACCATGCTAACAAAGTTTCGCAAATTTAAATTGTGATTTCTCTTTAAAATTTAGCATATGGTTATAAATAATTTTTTTAAGATATATTGATTCTATCATTTATGTAAATCCTATTGTTTGGCTCTAAAGATCGATTTGGCTCTGATACCAAATGTAAAGGTACTTTTTCCCTTATGATTTCTTAAGTATCAGTAGTGGATTAACCTTTTAGCTAAGATAGATAATTTAATATTAAGGTGTTAAATTCACTATTTATTATTAAGTGTTTACACAGTATTTTAATAAAGTATCAAAGTAATTTATTCAAGTAATGATAAACTAATTACTCAGATTATATAAAACATTGAGATAATGATTTGCAATGGTGAAACATTAGGGCAATGACTATATGAAATTGATTAATACATATTTGTAAATCATGGAGAGGCTGCTTTCCTGCACGCAGAGGGATGATTAGTTATAGGTATAGGGTTTCCAGGCAAGGGAGCACTCCAGGAGGGCACGGTTCTTACACAAAACCCCACATGCCTTCACGACATGAAATAAACACAACCCTGATCAAGACACTCTCGGGTGTACACTGTACCCCGAGTTGGACACACACTGTATGCTCCTTCTCCAATGCCCAATGCCCAACCACCAGACCTTAACTATCCTCTTTTTTTTTCTTTTTTCAATTTCCTTTTTCCTCTACTATTTTCTCCCTCTGTGTCCTCCTTTATTGATTCATAGGTTTTAAATAATTTCTCAAGGGTGGAATAATTTCTCAAGGGTGGTAGCAAAAGTCATAACCCTTCATAACAATTATAATGTCCATAATTATATTTATTTAATATTATTTATTATAACTCCATTACACAGGAAAAAGTCCCATAACAATCTTCCTTTCAAATCTATTGGTAATTTGCTGGGTATTTTCATGGCAGTAGATAAGAACACTTATGAATTTTCTCATACTACTTTTGTTCGATTTTTTGTGGAAATTGATTTCAATGAGGATTTTTTTGCATACAGAGTCCTTTCTGTTGTATATCATCCTTGGACCTAAGTTTTGGATTATGAATGTCTTTCCTTCTAGCGTAGATGATGCTATAAAACTGGTCATGTAGCAACATTTTCTCAAGTCAAAAGTAAAACTGTTAAACAATCTTCATGGTGGAAAGACCCCCTTGATGCCAATAAAATGGAGATTGTTAGAAAATCAATATGAATTCATAATAAATGATAAGCCCAACCATAAGCACAATGAATTCAAGCCATTTAACAACATATCAAGGAAGATAAGCAAAAAAGCAAATACGAAAAATGAGCAAACAAATGAAAACTACTTACCTTATGATGCTCTCAATGCCATTTGATCTTCCTTGTCCTCCTCTCCACGATCTCATTGCTACAAGATTGACAAATGAAGATTGGGAGATGGTTGAAGATAATGAATGTGGATTGCTCTCACATTTGCATTACAAAGGATGGCTGAATGAAGATTTTGACATGATAAGGGGGATGCAGATTGGTGAATAGATGGCTTATGCATCAAATTGACAACATAAGAATGCAATGGAAGTGGATGCTTTGTGCAAGGAGGGAACTTCAATTTATAGATTTTTGAATTGGAAATGGATGGTTGATATTGAAAATTAAATGAAGGGCTAAGATTGAAGGTGAGGAGATGAGTTGGATTGAACTCATGGTCTTGTGACAAGTGTCACAAGGGGTAGGCTCTGGGAAGAAGGAAAAGTATGTGTGAGCACCTCTTGGGAAAAGCACTTGTCATGGGGAAGAAGGTAAGATGTGCTCACACATGTATGAACAAATCTTGGGAAGACCCTAAGACTGACAAGTGGAAACACTTTTGGCAAAGTGTAAGGGCTATAGCAGGGGGGATATGACATGTGGACTAAAAGGAAAAGATGTAGGGTGGCTCAATGGGGAAGAGCATTCTCACACGTGTGTGAGCACCCATGGGCTAAAGGTGAGGTGGAGAGGTGAAAATGACTTGTGCATGCACTTCATTTATGAAGGGAGTCACATGTGGACTTGGGTAGGTGTGTAACAGCAAAAAATAGAATAAATGTTAATAGGGATTAAACTTTGGTTAATTAGCTTGATGAAGGGGATTAAAAGGTGGGTTTGTAGGAATCACCATATTATTTTAATTAATTGTGAATTAATTTAACTAATTGGGATTAGGAGGAAGATTGAAATATTTACCTAAGGCCGAGTTTGATTTATTGAAATAAATCAAACTTTAGAAGAAATGAGATAAATTTAACTAATTAATAAATAAATTGTATAGATGGAAGGGGGTAATTAAGTAAATGCAATTTAATTAATCTAGGAATAATAATTTTATATCAAAGAAGATTAAAACATAGTGGATAGAAAAAATAGGGACTAGTAGCATGATGCCCCAGTCATTAGTGGGTTGATGAAGTATGACGAGGAGGTAGTTGTATACCCCCTTGAGAAGACATGTGTGTTCCAAGAACACGGGCGTGCTCTCGAAATGGATAAGATTATAGGATGAAAGGTAAAAGGGAAGGGATGAAGAAGGTGTGGATGAGAGGGTATATATAGGCCATGGGGGACCTATAGGAGGGGGAGGAGGTGGATAAACTGGAGCCTTAGGGGTAAAGGGCAGATAGAATGAAAGAGAATATGATGGGTTGAATGGAAGGCTTATGAATGAAGAGGATGAGATTGCTGTTATGCATTATGTGGACAATAATCCTAGGTTTTATATTGCAAAG
The DNA here is from genome assembly GCF_030272615.1 of Cryptomeria japonica. Taxonomy (NCBI): domain Eukaryota; kingdom Viridiplantae; phylum Streptophyta; class Pinopsida; order Cupressales; family Cupressaceae; genus Cryptomeria; species Cryptomeria japonica. The sequence continues at coordinate 443,518,574 of NC_081405.1, forward strand.
GATTATTGACACCACCGATTATAAGAATCAGGATGTTATGAATATCCCATGCATGGACTAGACTCTTAGACAATAGGTTATCTCAATGTATGTAAGTGTACATTGCACTATGATCAAATATATGAGATATGTTGGCCATTTGGAGGAATTGATTATGTGTTGCATTGATGTTTTGTCATTGATGCCAACACTAGCTGTTTGGATGCTTTACCGACACGCTTTTGGTCCTGGTAGGTCGAGTGGTTTCTGGTTGATTTGGATCCGGCATGATCCGGTAGGCTCCAGTATAGTTTGGTTATGGAATTGGCTTATTCATGATACTCATGCTCATATTCAGTAAGTTGGTTTTTGGTCTGGTGATCGGATGCTATCCCGTTTGCTTAGAAGCTTGGCTTCTGGTTTCGGCGAGGGTTTCACCGGCAGAGCTTTTGATGAAGATCTTTGATGAATTGCATAAGTGGTGTTGGTACAACTTCTGGTGGAGTTTCAGGATGCTGATGGTGATCAATGTTCGAGACTTGGTAGATGGAGATCATTGCTATAGCATGTGGACCTATACTGGGTCCCGGTTGATCTAGGTTATGGATCGACTTTAATGTAATGTGTGGTTTGGACCTCTCAATGTGTTTCCGAGATGTCTTATGTGTTGGATATTATTTGTTTGGTCTAAGGACGACATGGTTTGTAATTATGTAATTGGTTTATTGTCTAGTGGCCGACTTGATTGCTTATGATCGACTTGATTGCTTATGATCGAGGGTTTATATATAGATGTAAGATCTCATTGTAGATTATCATGGTTATGGCAAATGGATGTAATGTGCGAATAATGTAATATCATTCAGACAGAGGATTTGGTCGATCATTGAAGGTCAAATTGGGTTTATGTAAAAGGATTTAGTCCTCTGGTATTGAGCTTAATCAGAACCGTACTAAGGCATAGAAGCTGCTATCTTTTGCAGTTCAACACTTTTCCAGATTGTTGTCTGGATTTCTATGTAGTCAGTGAGGCTCCTTTTGTGATGAGCAGTGCGCTCTAGGCTGTTGGCCTTCCTTCAAGTGCAGGCCCCTCAATTGTAATTCGCATACTTACTGCATAAGTATTATCTGATTGTGGGTAGGCTTCCCACTATGGTTTTTCCTTTTACTGGGTTTTCCACGTATAAATCTTAGTGTCATGTGGATGGTATTTATTCTGTGATTATTGTTTATGCTTAATTGGTTTAACTGCTATTCCGATATTAATGTTTTGGTTTCTGGTATTAAAGTTTTAATTGCTAATGGTTCCAGTAATCTATGACAACTGATTCACTCCCCTCAATTGTCTTCGAGTTATTTGAATTGTCTAACAATTGGTATCAGAGCTTTGGTCCTCTCTGCAGAATGCTTAACGACTTGAGGAAGATCCTATGGCGATTAACAGTTCAAGTTCTTTCAGTTCATCTGGAGCTATCTTTTGGAGAGATATTCCTAGGCTTGATGGAACAAATTACACAGTATGGAATATTCAGATGGAGACTCATTTGAGATGTCTTGGTAAGGAGATTTAGGAGATCACACAGAATGGTGTCACACCTTATAATCCGACATCTAGCAATCCTCCTTCGGTAAACTTGGATAAGGAGCTCAAGAATGATTGTAGAGCAAGAGAAGCCCTCTTGTGTGCAGTTTCTAATCAACAGATAATGAGATTAACCAACAAATCATCTAGAAAGGCTATATGGGATAAGTTGGAGATTCTTAATGAAGGTGACCCTACAGTGAAGATTGCTAAACTTGATGGTTATCAGGTGAGATATGAAAACCTGAAGATGGAAGAAGATGAAATGATTACTGCATTCATGGAAAGGGTAAATGAGATTGTTATGAGAATTCAATGTTGTGGTGGAACTCTGAGCGAAGATGAAATTGTTTCTAAAGTTCTAAGAGCCCTACCATCGGCTTACAAAATGAAGGCTACTGCTATCTATGATCTTGCTTCGCTTTATCCATACCATTTATCCTATCTATTCATTGCTTCTATCATCCAATGCTATCTATGATCTTGCTTCGCTTATCCATACCATCTATCCTATCTATTCATTTCTTCTATCATCCAGTGCTATCTATGATCTTGCTACACCTCATCCATATCTTCTAATCCATATTCCTTATCCTATCTATTCATTGCTTCTATCATCTAATGCTATCTACGATCTTGCTACACCTCATCCATATCCTCTAATCCATACCATCTATCCTATCTATTCATTTCTTCCATCATCCAGTGCTATCCATATCCTCTCTCTATCCATATCCCCTTTTCCATCCTTGATCTTGATCAAAACTAAGGACACAAACATGATTTCAAAAAGCTCTTAAGCTACCTTCATCTTTCTCCTATCGATTTCCATCTCAACGACTCAATCATCCACTCCTTGTCTTGCTATACATTGGGGCAACCAAATACATCTTTCTTCTAATCCAAAAAAATCAAAAAATCAAAAAATCAAAAAATCAAAAAATCAAAAAACTAAAAATTGACAATCAACAAAACTAAATAAAAATTGAAAATCAAAGCATGAACACATGTACCATCCATCAAATCATATCAACAACAGGAAAACTCTCAAAGTTTGCAATCAAGTTGATCACATGTCTTGTTAATCAATTCATCACTCGAAATCAACATCAACATCAAACATGTCTTATACAGGGATATGTACACTCGAAACCAGACAGATCGGTTTTATACGAGGTACTCACTCTTTGAAACCAGACATTCCTATCAATCATTGAGTCTTGATAATCAATCTATCTATCAACATCAACATCAACATGTCTTATACAAGGATAGGTACACTCCAAACCAGATAGATCGGTCTTATACGAGGTACTCACTATTTGAAACCAGACATTCTTATCAATCATTGAACAAATCAAAACAATGACATAGATCAGTATGACTTCTAGATTTTTTTCTAGTTAGCCTTATCTTTATCAATTGATGGCAGTACATGTTTCACAAGTCATATTGTACATATCATATCCACCCATCTGAGACATCACCATAAATTCACAAATGCTTATCAATCTTGGACATACTTAGCGTAGTCACTATCCTTGGTTTATCTGAATCAATTATCCAAATCATATCCCACCATGGCTTGGTGATCAGTGTACATATCCATATCGAAGTAGTATCAATAGCAAGGGGCAAAATCCTGACCTCGCTGGGGGCATTTTGCCTTCAAGGTTTTCAACATCAGACCAAACACGTAGCAAGACAACAAGGATCAAAACAACCAACAAATGACAAACGACAATGCAAGGAAGCTAGACATCACGGACTTGAATTGATTTCAACTGAACAAAGATCTATTTGCAAGATGTTTTATTTGACAAGAGTACATTCTAAATAGCATGCATGATTACTTATGGTTGTTAATTTTTGCTTATCATATCTCCTAAGTGACTCAAGGATGTCTTAATGACTAGAGAAGAAAGGAAGGAATGTGATGTTTTATTTGTGTGCTATCTGTGAGTGAAGTCTTTTATTATGCAAAGTTGTCTTACGACGTGATCAGGTAACATATCACTGAAGACATTTTGGATTTGTATGAGACAAAGGTTAACTCTTGTCTGTTTACGCAAGCAACACTCAGGTCGTCTTGGTTCAAAAATACCTCGACGCTTGTGTCGTCTTGCAATATCAAAATCCATGTAAGTTATACTCAGGTCATTATGGTTCAATTATACCATGATACTTGTATCGACTTTGAACAAATCAAGGCTCGATGATGAAAACAAAGGAAGCATTAGCACTTTGATCACAATAGATGGCAACATTGAGAACGAGAATGCATATTAAGCTTTACATTAGCTGCACATCATTATCATCTTAATCTTGCATTAGGTTGCACATCATTTTTAATCTTGCATTTAGTTACACATCATTATCATTATCATACATCTCATTTTCAAGATACATCTCACATCTCATAAATCAAAGCAATGCATCATCACATTTTGCTTATCAAAATCATGAATCATACATTCACATCATAATCAAAAGCAAGAGCATTATTATCTAAGCATCAAATCATCCTCATAGAATCTCATATCGAAACATAATTCATATCATTCATCATTCATCATTGCATCCCTCACATGCATATCTATCGCATGATCATGGAATCTTTCTTCACTTTCATATCTTCATCATTCTTCTAAACTATCTATCATGTCTTATACAGGTCGACTCTTTCTTGAAACTAGATGTTTTGATCAACTCTTATACAGGATATATCGTTCCTGAAACCAAATGTTTTGATCAGCTCTTATATAGGATATATCATTTCTGAAACCAGACGTTTTGATCAACTCTTATACATGATATATCGATCTTGAAACCAGAAGCTCAATCATCCATGTCTTATACAGGCAGTATCATTCCTGAAACCAGACGCTTCGATCATCTTTGTCTTATACAGGCAGTATCATTCCTAAAACTAGCCGCTCAATCGTCCATGTCTTATACAAGAGGTGTCATACCTGAAACCAGACTTGATCTTAATCTAATCAACCTTAATCTCAATCCAATCAATCTCATCAATCTTATCAAACCCATGCATGTCGTCACTATCCACTCTTCTATCTTTCAAATAACATTCTTCTTCTTTCGAGAGATCATTCATGCCTTTTGTGCACAAACGATCTCCCGAGGGGGCATTATCATATCAAATGTCGACATCAATTTCATATCAGTTTCATATCAAATCAATTCTTCATATTTGGGGCATCATCAATATCGTTCGTCAAATTTGGGGGATGACATCATCATATCGACATCTCGACACAAACATCATATCCGACAATTTTCTTTGAATCAACATGTGCACACATGTCACTTCAAAGAGGGGCAAAATGTAGACGTATAAAAATGACCACTTTCTTAAGTGAATATTTAATATTCATTTTAGTCTCATTCCTCCATTTAATTAAATCATTCACATTCATCTATTTAATTAAATGAATTACTCAATTTATTTAATTAAATTCACCTAAGCCTTTTCTACCCCTTTAATTAAATAAATCACTTTATTTAATTAATTCCCCTTCTTTCCCTTTTTAATTAAATTTACATTTAATTAGATTGTTCATTGCAAATAAATAAATCTAACTTATTTATTTAAATCCCCCACTTGTATTTATGCAAGTTGCATCTATTTTAGTTGAAATAAAGTAATTTATTTTAATTAAAATTACCCCCCATCCACTTGCATTCTCCTACATCTCCCACTTGCCTCTCTAAACCCCCTTCTAGACTCTTCTAATCAATTCTAATTTAGCCTAACCCATCTTCTAAATATTGTCACATCCCTAAACAAAGGGAAGTCACTTCTCAAACCCTTAAAGTCTTTGAAAACCATTAAAGGCTTTATGCCCTCAACAAGTTAACCTTGAAAGTCTTCCAAACCATTAATGGTTAACTCAACCCTCTTGCATGATTGGAGACTTTTTGCCTAACTCAACCTTCATCTAACCCAAGGGTCTCATCAAGCTTTCATTGCTTTAACCATTGTTATTCCTTTAATCCTTGCACAAGAGTTTATCCTTTGGGTAAAAGCTTTATCCAATGGATAACTCTAACCTAATCTTAACCCTTACCCCCTAAGATAACTATGAGGTCTTCTCAAGCATTTAATGCTTCTTACATCTCCTCTCAAGTAGTTTTATGTTGACAATTGTCACCATTTCATTGGTGAGAATTGTAAACATGGATTGATAACTTTCAATCCCGACCCTTGATAAGATCATCTTATCCTGATTCTCCATTTCCCTATTTTTCCTATAAATAGAGCCCATTCCTTCTTAAAAAAAATCAAGTCTTTGTGCATCAAACTTATAGTCTCATAACATTAAGCATGTTATCTCTCTTTGTTAGAATAACATTTTAGATCATTTTGATAGCATTATAATCTAAGATATATCATGTTAATCTCATATCATGTTAGCTTCATCTTAGTATCATTTTCATACTAGTTTAAGCTTCATATCAATATCTTGCATCCTATCATCATCTAGTTTCATATCTGAATCATCACTAGGATCTTGGTTGCATTCCATTCAAATCTTAGAATCATTTAAATCTCGTTCTTTAGGTTGTCATCTTAAAGAATCAAGTGCTCTTCCAAGCTAAGAGCCACCTTGAATCTTGAAAATCCTTGAAGATAGAGGAACATGGAACGATTTTAAAGAGTTTAGATTCATTTAACTTGCTTTGTTTGGATTTCTAACCTCTAATGCAATGTTTCATGTGTGTGTTTGAATTGTTTTCTCCTCTTGCAGGTTGATACCACATTTCCAGCATACATTTCTAGCGCCCACCGTGGGGCACGTCCCAAAAAATAACATCGTTTTTCATGTAGGTAGAAGACAAAAATCACACCAAAATACTAGAATAGCGCATCCATAAATTTCTGTAGCGCATCCATGGAATTGTATAGCGCTTATAGACCATTCTTTAGCGCATTCTGTAACTTTTCTGGCGCATACCCTTTTCTGCTTGTCAAACGCATAGGAGCACTATTTTAGTGCATCCAAGCCTCAGAGTAGTGCATCCAATTGTTTTTCTAACGCATAGACATCATTTCTTAGCGCATGTGTTCTATACTTTAGCGCACAGATCTGACAGAGGCAAAAATTTGTAACATCGTCAAAAATTAGGATTGTGGAAGGACAATATATATGTAATATAACATTTACATATATGTAAGTGACATTTCCTCTTCTCTTTTCTCTTTTCTCTTTCTTATACTTTAAGTTATATTCCATATATATTGTCAGGATGTTTGAGAGGGGTTTAAGACCTCTAGGAGTTATAATGCAAAATCTAGTTTTTGGAAGATCCTCCAAATTTTAGACTTAGTGAAATTTTAGGGCATTTCAGGATCAGGATTGTAAAATTTGTAACCAAGATTTGAAATTAGGCTTGTGGAAGCCCACCAAAGGCTTTAATTTCTTACTAACTTCTTTTTTTGTAGGTTTTAACAGTTTCTTGCAGGTTGCAGGAGTTAGAATTAGGATTTATGATTTATTTCTAGCTTTTTAAAGTTGGATAAAAAGAACTCATTTTTCCTTTGGATTAAAAAGAACCTCATTTTTCTTTTGGGCTTAAAATCAACTACATTTTCCTTTGGGCTTAAAAAGAATCTCATTGCAAGGTAAAAATGACAACAAATCAAACTCTTTGCTTTCTTGCAAGTTAGGGAAAAATGTTTCAATTTGGGCTTAAAAAGAACAACAAACATGATTTCTATTTTGCAAAGGGTAAAAAGAATCACATTTTCCTTTGGTGCATAAAACAAAACATCACTTCATTTTTGCAAAGGATAAAAAGAATTTCACTTTCATTGTTTTGTGCAAAACAAAAAGGGTTTTCATTAAGTATTGACTTCACGATTTTCCTTTTGTTGACCAACATCATGATTTATTTTGTTGACCTGGATTTCATTTTCTTAGATAGAAAATCATTGCTATGAAGGGTTAAAAAGAACACCATGCTTTTTGGAGCAAAATCTCCAAATAGAAGTTAGCAAATCATTGTCTTGAAGGATAAAAAGAATCTTGTTTGCCTTGTCTCGAAAGTGGAAGGTATACGCTCTCTCCTTAATTGGGTGACCAAAAAGCCAAACCACTCTTATGCTTTCTTCATTTCAAGCATTTAAAACCTTTAGCAGGCCTGCCCTCCCGAGTTGCTCTTAGAGCGCCATTTAAATGGTCGGTGAAAGGGGAATGACCTAAGTGGGAAACAAATTTTTCGCTAAGTGTTCCAACCCACTATAATTAGAAGTGGAGGTTGACGAAAGTCCCTTCAACGGTTTTGCTAAGCGATTAGCCTTCCCTCAGTATCTTTACGATATGTAAAACCTTTATTCTAAAGATTGGGAAGCTTCCCGAGGGAGTTTATCACTGAAGACTGAACGGAAGCCTGATTAAGAACCTTAGCATTAGAGACTTTGAACCGAGTCAGTTGCCAAACATTGACAATATCATAGTGCAAGGGTGGGGAAGAATCCGCCCCCAAGATCACTCACCATATCTCCCAAGATAACTACTCAATTGTGAAGCAATTCACTTTGGGTTAATTTCTAGCAAAACGCAAAAAAAGGGCGCCCCGAAGGGAGTGACAAAGTTGTTTGAGCTGACGGAGTATCGAGACTAGTGGGCTATGATATTGTCAATGACCTTTAAATAAAGAGTCTATTTGATATGTCTTTTGTTGTAAATCAAACCGGTGATAACATCGGGGATTTGAACACATCCTCAGAAAGAACATACACTCAATGTTTAGCATAGGGATGATCATTGTTTTCATGTGTGCTATGTATTCTAGTCACAAATGTTAACATATCTTGCAAATCAACCTCATACAACAATCAATTCAAAACAAAGAGTAAAGAGAAACCTTAAAGTGGAGAAGATTTCCAAATCCAACAAAGCATATTTTGAGGTGGTTATTAACATTTCAACTATCTTTAGGAAAGAATTTCATCCAACAAGATTAGGGGAATATCAAACCAAGTGATCAAGAGTTTATCTATTCGACTTAGTAAGCTTGAGTATTCAAAAAAAAATCATCCATCAAAATCACAAGTGTTAAAATTTAAAAACAGTAGAAACAAAGAAATTAGGACAGTTAACGCATAGGAGCAACATCCTAGCGCGTAGCAACCATTCTATAGCACATTTCAACCTAACCTTAGCACTTTCATCAAACAATTTAGCACATAACCAGCATCATACTGGTGAAATTTCCAATAACACTTTTTAGCATTAGTCTAGCGCATTCAGACACCAGCTTAGCACATTCAAGACATATCATAGCGCTTTGAGCTCAAACATTAGCGCGTACTCAGGACAGATTAGCACATAACCCATCAAGAGAAGTCAGTTTCAAATAGTCTAAACTAGCGCGTGGGAAAGGCAACATAGCACATAGAGAGCTTTCTGTAGCACTTCGAGAACATTCTTTAGCGCATCCAGTCTCTGTTTTAGCGCATGATCTAAACTAAGAAAAACAGAGAGCAAATCAGTCACCTTGAGAAAGTTTTATCAACAATCTTGAATACCTTTTCAAATCCTTTAGCAAACTTACCTGAAAAATTTCAAATCCAATCATCAGTGAGAAAATTTCCAAATCCAAGGGGGAGAGATATTGATGTGAAAAAGAAAAAGAAAAGGGGAGAGATATTGATAGGGGACAAATTCAGAGCCTTACAAAGATATTATTCACAAGGGGAGTTTGGTCCTTGTTTCAAAATCTCATTGCTATATCTTTGAGTGGAGATTGTTGGTTGTCTTCCATTGGGGGAGACTTTTGTTTGACATTTCTTGGTACTTAGATGTTTTTCACATCTAGTGTTGCCATCAATGCCAAAAGGGGAGATTGTTGGCCATTTGGAGGAATTGATTGTGTTGCATTGATGTTTTGTCATTGATGCCAACACTAGCTGTTTGGATGCTTTACCGACACCCTTCTGGTCCCGGTAGGTTGAGTGGTTTCTGGTTGATTTGGATCCAACATGATCGGGTAGACTCCGATATAGTTTGGTTATGGAATTGGTTTATTCATGATACTTATGCTCATATTCAATAAGTTGGTTTTTGGTTTGGTGATCAGATACTATCCCGTTTGCTTAGAAGCTTGACTTCTGGTTTCGGTGAGGGTTTCACCGGCAAAGCATTTGATGGAGATCTTTGATGAATTTCATAAGTGGTGTTGGTGCAACTTCTGGTGGAGTTTCAGAATGTTGATGGTGATCATGTTCGAGACTTGGCAGATGGAGATCATTGCTATAGCGTGTGGACCTATACTGGGTCCCAGTTGATCTAGGTTATGGACCGACTTTAATGTAACGTGTGGTTTGGACTTCTCAATGTGTTTCCGAGATGTCTTATGTGTTGGATATTATTTGTTTGGTCTAAGGCCGACATGGTTTGTAATTATGTAATTGGTTTATTGTCTGGTGGCCAACCTGATTATTTATGGTCGAGGGTTTGTATATATAGATGTAAGATCGCATTGTAGATCATCATGGTTATGGGAAATGGATGTAATGTGCGAATAATGTAATATCATCTAGATAGAGGATTTAGTCGATCATTGGAGATCGAACTGGGTTTATATAAGAGGATTTAGTCCTCTGGTATTGAGCTTAACCGAAACTGTACTCAGGCATAGGAGATGCTATCTTTTGCAGTTCAACACTTCTTCGGATTGTAGTCTGGATTCCTATGTAGTCAGTGAGGCTCCTTTTGTGATGAGCAGTGTGCTCTAAGCTGTTGGCCTTCCTGCGAGTGCAGGTGCCTCAATTGTAATTCACATACTGCAGAAGTATTATCTGACTGTGGGTAGGCTTCCCACCGTGGTTTTTCTCTTTATTGGGTTTTCCATGTATAAATCTTGGTGTCATGTGGATGGTATTTATTTTGTGATTATTGTTTATGCTTAATTGGTTTAACTGCTCTTCCGGTATTAATATTTTGGGTTCCGGTATTAAAGTTTTAATTGCTAATGTTTCTGGTAATATGTGACAACTGATTCACCCCCCCTCTTAGTCGTCTTCCAGTTATTTGAACTGTCTAACAAGATATATGAGTTGGATGGCATCCTCATGCACTCAATTTCTTTATGGGGACTTGATTGGAATATGCAAAGGATGGGCCACACAACTATACCAACATACTCAAAGTGAATGCAAGACTTGTTGGATCAGACACGAGAAACTGCAAACACGCCATGCCACAAAAACTATGCCCTAGTGTACACCGATCTAGACATAGCAAGATATAAAATGATCTAGGCAGTCATGAATAGGTATAGTCTTAGGACAATGAATAAAATCAAAACGAATAGATCATTCAAGCAAATGACTCAGGTGACCAACAAACATCTCTTGGCAAGAGTAGGACATGGATTTGGATCGATTGCCAGACATGGGAAGGATGCATCATGATGGGTATGATGATGGGATAGATTGATGGAAGACAATGTAGATAAGCTGACTGGGAGAGATGCCACTCAAGAGGATCTCTACTAGGATTTGGTCAACACATTATGGGTGGTTGTTTGTATTACGCGCAAGTCAATAGAAGTTCAAATGGTTGGGAAAAGCTCAGTGTACTAGGGGAAAGCTCAGTTTGATGGGAATATCCTTATTAATGACAATGTATTAGCTCATCATCTCATGTGGAAGGAGGTGGTGATAGGAAGAAAGTGGTGTGTGCTGTAAGCGCATGACTAGGGCGAATAATGCTTGCACAAATGGATAGGAATAGAGTTGTGATGGAAGATGGGATTACTAGATAAAATGCAATGTGAGTGAATGGAATGAATGGGTGGGAAAGAATGTGATAAGCGTCCAAATTGATGGTGGATTCGATTTATTTACCTTGACACCTGAAAACAGGTTTTCACCAAGGTACTTGCCCATAGCGCCACAAAGTGGTTTTCTTTGATGCACGAAATGATTTTTCTTTCTTGTAATGCCCCTACCCTAGTCAGCCTTGGAAAATCTGTTTGACCTTGGTTGACTTTCTATGTAGCATTCTTGAATGGTTGATTAACTGTGATGAAATGTTGTAGATTAGATAATATAAATAATTGTGCATACCTATTATTGTGCTTTTGCATTGATTCTTGTCTAAATGTAATTGTTTCCCTAATTCTTGTTATAAATCTCGAGCTAACGCCTTCATTGAATATGTATATATATGTATGCTTGCGTAACTCATGGTTGCAGGAGATTGCAGGTACTATACTACCTAGGTGCGAGGTTCGCCTCTATCAGGATTCGCAGGGTTGAGTATACATCCTTCATCCTTAGGATTTGGATTAGGTGGTCATAAAACTCTTGTCTTGCCTTAGCCATGATCAGGTGAGCATCGTGTGTGGTTCGTAGGGTTCCTTTGTCGTTCGGGATTGCGTGTCGTGTGATTGGTGGACTTTCTTGGTTTGTGTGCCTTGTGTGTGGTAAATGGAGTATGTTATCCTAAGTATTTAATTGCAATTAATGTGTGGATGTACGCATTAGTAATTGAGAAATTTAAAATAGATAGTTTTTTTTATATGATTAATCGTTAATTTAAGAGATCACTTTATTTATATTTGTAGCAAGCTTAAGTATGTAATTTGAATTAATGTGTTCATTTACGCATTAGTAGTTGAGAAATCAAAATAAATAGGTTTCTTTTAGGCGATTAATCATTAATTAAAATGATCGCTTTATTTATGTTGTAGCGAATTTAATTTAATGGTTAGTTTTAAATGATGAATTTAATTAGTTTATGCGTTTTTTTTTTAAAAGGAAATATTTAAAGTTATTTAAAATATAATTAATTTAACCACTTTTGCATTTTGGAAAAGAAAAGGTAAATTTTATTATTTAAATAAAATCATTTTTAATTTGTAAAGTTTGATATAGTGTAAAAGATTGATTTTGGAAATTAATTTAATTTAAATACTTTACCCTTGTCAATAGTTCGAAATATAAATGTTGGCTTAATTAATATTGAGAAATTAAAATTAAGATTAAATAAGAGAGAAGTATATTAATTAGAAAATCAAGTTGAATTAATTTAATAGTTGAAAAGAATTATTATTTCTTTTTATTTTAAAAGGGTTTAAATTTCGAAATTAGAAACTAGGTCAAAATTGGTTCCCATTTAACCTAGGTTGAAAAATATTTTTGGGGGTTGTTGAATTTTTGGAAAAGAAAAATATTGGGATGGAGATTTGGGGATTTTGGCAAGGATGAATTTCTACAGCTGCAAGTTGGGGGCTCTTCTTCAAATCTTACCAGGAATGCTAAAAAGGTAGGATCCTGGTTTTTCCCTTTTGTTTCTTTGTTAAATTAAAATAAAAATGGTATTTGGTGGATCTTCATGAAATGCTGGTTTTTTTTTATATACCTAGGAATGCTCTTAGATTTAAGTTTTGGTTTTGGGAATATTGCTTGTTTCAGGTCAAGATTGAAAGAGAAAAAAAAGAGTAGATAAATGGGATTAAATCCATTTGGGTATTTGAGAATCATGATCTAGTTGAGAATATTTTCCCGTTATATTGTTTTGAATATTCTGGAAAAAAAAAAATGTCTGTGATTGTGATAAATGGATAATGGGGGTTTTACGTTTTCTTTTGGTTATTTCGTTTATGTGTATTTATTATTATTTTCATTCAAGTCGAAATTGGAAATAAACAACAAAAAAAAAAAAAAAAGGAAATTTGGGGTTTTTCGGGGGGGGGGGGGGCTCAATCGTCACCCTCCCCTACCGCTCCCTGCAGCCACTCGGCTCCACAAAGTGGCAGCTGAAGGGGTTGCGATGCCAATGGTGGCTGCAGCAACCCCCAGTTCCACAAAGTGGCCGTCGAAGGGGCTGCGACGCCCATGGCGGCCGCAACAACCCTCGGTTCCACAGAGTGGAGGCTGAAGGGGCTGCGACCCCCATGGCGGCCGCAGCAACCCCGGCTCCACTGTGTGTGGAGGCCGAAGGGGTTACGTCCACCGAGGTGGCCGTAGACCCGATGACTAGGGTTTGCCGACCCTCACTTAGTTTTAATTAGAATTTTAAATTTTTTTTCTTGTATGTTAGCAAATTAAAATTAATAACATCAATATATTAAAAGTAATATATTTGTTATTATTAAAGTTTGGATTTAGATTTATATTACTAGCAAGTAGTAATTTTTAAAAAGGATTAATATATATATATATATGTTAATTTAGATAATATCTAATTAGCATATATTATTAATTATATATTAATCATTGGTCCCAATATAGCAATGATTTCCATTAAATTTACAATTGTTGAATGTTGTATTATTTCTTATTATTTATTTAAGTTGGTAAATACTGGAACTCATATTTATATGCTAATGGATAAATCGAATGGTGAAATTATTATTTTTTAAATGTATGCAAGGGAACTTAAATTCGCTGGGAGATGTTTTGCCATTTCCTTATTTACTTTTAATGTATTTTGTTCCTTTTTGTCAAGTGTAATTTTCGTTGCTAGAGAGGGGACTAGAGAATTGTATTTAAACTAGCATGCCAATGATGAATATCTAAGAATTAAATAACTTGTTTAGATGCTTAAATCAACATGAGGAAAGATTGTATTGTCCAGTTAATACTTGTGCATGGTTTAAATTTATTAAATCACTATGTTTAAAGTAGTAACACGACCTTGATAGGTTTGGTTGGACCTTGTCGTCTGGTTGCTTGTGTTTGGTCATAGTCGGTCAAGTCCCTAGTTAGGGTACCGACAGTCAAGAAACCCTTGCAATTGCTTTTGATGTGTTCGGTTGGATCCGCTTCAAAAAGGGATCATTATGTAATTATTGTCCGAGGTGGTTGTGTTCGCCTAAAGGCAGAGATGTAATTGACATGAATCCTATGTAATCTTAACTTAATTAATTGCCAGAGGGGTCTTGTAGTTGAGCAGACCCAAAGATGTAGCCCTTTAGGGGTGAACTCCGAGATCATATCTGTGTTATGCGATGCTTTTGTCTCTCACATTTCATACTTAGAGCTAACATGTATGGTTGCATTTTGTAAGTGTTTAATGAGAATTTAATGAAGTTATTTCTTGAATGCATGAATAAAGTCCTCTTGTTAAATGTAGTAATTAGGGTCATAAAAGATTGAAAATGTGATTATGGAAAGTATTTTTTAAATGTTAATGAAAAGAAGTAAGCATGGGAGGAAATGCACTAGGATGCAATTAATGGATTGACTTGTCATAAAGCATGTAAATTGAACATAATGAATGGATATCAATTATGGAAATTGCTTGTCATAATACCTAAATTGTAAATCTAATGGATGAACGTCTGTTAGTTACTCACCTTTTTATCTTAACAAATGAACATCGTCATATTAGTTAAATTTCACTAAATTGGATGAAATCCAAATAGTTATTTACGTTTTATTCTAGATAAATAATCTTCACCAAATTAGCTTCATTCTAACTATAATTGGACGAACCCAATTGGTTATCCACATTATAACCTTAATAAATGAACTTCATCATAATAGCTATAATTGAAAAAAAAAACAAAACCAAAAAAAAGGGGATACACATTTAGCTATTTATATTTCAATCTTAATAAATGAACCGCATCATATTAACTCTATCTTAGCTATAATGGGTGCACTCATCGCGTTAGTTATATTTTAACCCCAATGGATGATCTTCATTATGTTATTTACATATTTAATCCTTAATGAATGAATTTCATCTTATTAGCTATATTTAAATTAATTGGATGAACTAAAGTGGTTATATTACATTTACACCTTAATGAATGAACCCATTAGGCTATTTACATTTTATCCTCTATCAATGTACTACGACTTATTAGTTAGTTATGTTTTAACCCTAATGGATGGACCTCATTATGTTAGTTTACATTTTAAACCCTAATAAAAGAAACTCCTCTTATTAGTCATAATTTAACTATAAAGGATGAAACTCATTTTGTTGTTTACTTTTAAACCTAAATAAATGAACCATGATATATTGGTTACATTATAACTAAAATGGATGGACTCGTCAAGTTAACCATACTTAAACCTTAATGGGTGAATTATTAAGTTAACTATGTTTTAACTTCATTGGGTAAAATCCCTCTTGTTAGCCGCTTCTGCGATCATAATAGATGAACGCTTCATAATCTCTATAATGTTAATTCACTGAACAAATAATATCCATGGTCCAAGTAATAACATGTAATTAAGTTATTCAGTTTAATTGGATCTAATGTCGTGAGTTGAGTTAGGTGTTAAGTTACGTAATCACGTTGGGAAACTCCATAGGTTCGTTTAGTCTTCCGCTGTGTTATCTAAGCGTCAGATAACTCTAATGTATCTTAATGTTGTGACTTCATATTAACACTCTTATTATTATAAAAAATAAATAAAAAAATTTACACTCTATTTGAATGTTTTAGCTTTAACCCTTTGGGGTTTCCTGGCGGGGCATTGCACTTGGTATCAGAGCCCATGTTGCAACTCTTGGATCTCTGGTTTCGCTTGTGCCCTTAGCTGGAGTGAGGTGTATTGATCTTATGTTGTATGTTTGTCCTCCTTGTTGTGTGAGTGTGATTGAGCAGACCTTAACTAGTGTGTAACGCGTGTGTTCACACCTTGTTTTCACCTTCTTGATGTGGGTGCTTTGGAATGATTATATGTGCCTTGTATGCTATTGAGGTCTTGGTCAACAAATTCTCTTATTCTGAAAGAGAGTCGTATGTGCCTTCCTTTTTATTCATTGTACTCTTTTGACTAGACTATTTGGGTTGGTTAGTGATGTCTTGAATCTAAAAGTACGAAATGTGCTTGATTAAGGTTATGATCTAGCTTAGTGTTGTCCACTTAAAGGATTAGTGTGGAAGGTATGAAATGCTTAATATGTAGCAAATGGAATGATTATCACCCTTCCTCCTCTCTCTCTCTCTAGAAAGTAAAACAATTTTGATATGTGTAGTTATCTCTTATTTGAGTTTTCTTTTTGCGAGAGAAGGTTGTGACTTCTTGAGCCCTTGTGTGAGCCTTATAACGCTTATGTGTAATTAGATTATAAAGGGCTTTGGTTTGAAAGTTTATATTGGTCATTGAGAGAAAATTGTATGTTACATTAAATAATTCTCCATGTGTCTCATAGGAGTAACATAATTAAATTCGATCTTAAGTAATGTGCATTAATATGCGAATTGTTGTTATGTGAAAATTACCTTGTTTGTAAAAGAAGTACCAAAAGAGAACATGTTATAGTAGCTTTGAGAGTGTATTTATGTGTTCCATGAAAGATTGTTTTATGTGCTTCTTCAAACCAGTTTGATTGAGGACCTATTTTTAAGCAATGCTCCTTTGAACTTGCCTTTGGATATAGATAATTGCCTTATTGTGTTTAGAAAGTGCGAATGAAATACTTGTTTGATGTGTATGCATTAATGTGTATTATTTAGTTGATAGCTCTTCATTTACCTTCTTGTCATACTTTGATTTTCAAGACAGGTTGCAAATTTTGATGTGTTTTCGTATTAAATTAAGAATAGTGAGTGCTCTCAAGAGGTCTTGCATTACCGAAAGATTATCTAACTTGATTTCTCATTCGGAAAACTAGAACATTCTATTGCAACCATAATAATTGAAAATGTCATGTTAGGTTGTTTTGGCATCCTCCTAAAAATATAGTGAAATGAAAACCTTGCAACTAAATTGATAGACTTTATCTGAGCATATAGTGTAACCTTGTGGATCTTATGTATTCGTAGGAAATAGTTTAATTTTCAAACTCTCTTTCCCCTTCTCCTTGCCTAAGATCATAAGATTTTTAGAAATGCTACTAAGAATGCAGTGATTTAAGAAGAATTTTTATAATGCATGTGAAATTGTATGTTGCTTTTGGCTTCAAATTGAAAGAGGAAATTTTTCGCTTTGGAAAAGAAAATTGCATAGTTAGTAATGTGAATGAAAATGCTTAGTGGAATTTGAGAAAGATATTGGAATGATGTTATTTCCTTGTGTAAAATTGAATTGTTAAAGAATTTTAGTACGTGTATCTAGATTAAACTTTATTTAGTGATTCATGTGAAAAGCATAATTAAAACTTCTCTTAAGTAGATGATAGCGTATTGAAAAGTACTCCCCGTAAATGTGACTGAACCAGTAATGGTGCTATTCTTTGTGTGTTGTAAGAAACCCGTACTTGCTATGTGTGCCCATGGAATGGTGAAGTAATCAACCATGGAGGATATGTTTTCTTATGCGTATGGGAAACCATACTGTTATGTGATGTTGCTTAATTGTTTTCTTACTGAGTGCCAACCCACAGGTTGTTGATAAGTCAGTATGTGAAGGGGTAGTAGTAGAAGTCACCATTCCTTGAATAGTATGAACAACGTACGAGTAATGTCGATGCGAAGCGACTTTAGTTTCCCTATTTCGAGGAAAAATATAGTTTTGTAATGAAACTGTAACATAGCTGTACTCAATACTCCCCCTTGTGATGAACCGATGTATAAGGTTCATGTGTGCCAGCCTAATTCCTATCCCTTATTTTGAGCATATAGATGACAGTTCTTGAGCATATTGATGGATTTTATTGGAGCATCTTTTGCCATGTCTTCATGAGCGGTGTGTTATTTTTCACATGAGCTGCCAATTGACTAGTGTTGGTAGACTTGTGGGTAGACCTTAGCCATGTATACCTCTGGCTTACGACGGGTATCCTGAGAGGAACATCGCTATGCGGGGTGTGACCTGCAGGTGCCTTATCCGCGAGGTACATTGCCATGCGGGATACGTCTGTTGCGTGCCCTTTCCGCTTGGAGTATTGCCATGCCGTGCTGAGACACGATGCAGGATGTAGTAGACATTGCCATGCGGCCTACCGATAGGTATAGGGTAGAGCCATGCTGCATGATGACGTGATGTGGGGTGATGAGGAGGTTCACACTGCCATGTCATGCGGATGTGTGACTTGGCCACACCACATGATGAGCTACTGTGATAGCTAGACGATTGTTCCTTCCTTCCTCGTTGGTGGCTAGCTGCTAGTCACGTAGTGATGTAATGTGCACTTATGATCTTCTCTTATTATTTATTTATTATTTATTTCCTTGTGGGCCAGCAATTTATTTTATTTTGACCTTGAAGGTTTAGCCACGATCTTGCAATCTTGTTTTTACTTGATTTGATGTTGCAATTCCGGAATTATTTTCTTGCCTTACTATTGGAATTGACGATTATTATCTTTATTCTTCTATACTTGGGTGGCTAAGCTAATTTATCCTTATTATTTTCATATGCTGGTCTTGTGTTGCAATGTGAATTCCTCTCCAAGAACGTAGGAGACGGTCTTGGATGAGTGTAAACGAGGAAGTAGACGTAGGGAACCTTGAGGATGGAGGTATGTGAGGCTGTGAGACAACTAGGATCCACTACCTACCTATGAGTGGTGACTATCTCTTGGAGGCTAAACACCTTACGTAACAAGGGATATTCACGAGGGACTTGTATGGAAGGTAGTACCGCTATGGTGTACCCTAGTACCATCAAGCCCTTGAGTGAGATGTTGGATATTGATGATCATGTTATTTGTTCTGAGATCGGGCATAGAGATGCTGATCGTGCATGTTATCTTTGACCGAGCATTAGACATGCTCACATGTGGCCTTTTGTGTTGTGCAATCCAGTTATGTTGATGGTTATTATGTGTAATCATGGATTAAATGGTGTTAACTTGTCACTATGTTATGAGACATAGTCATTGGAAAAGTTCTTAAATGCTTGGAAAGTGTAAACAATTGAGTTATTTACGTTGCTCTTATTTATTGAAAAGTTAACTTGGTTGTAGAAATTTATATTTGAAGCTAGTCCTATGCGATAAAGTTTTGTTAAAAGAGGTATGGGCGAAAGAATTTGATCTTGATGGCATATTTTCTTGTCATGTTTGATAGACGAGTATGAAAACTGTGTCTATATCTTTTAATGCTTTAGTTTGGTGTAATGAAAGGAAGGAAAAATTTCTCGTTTCTCTATTAAGATTGTGTGTAATTTCTAGAATATTTTAAGAAGTGTATGATTTTAAATGCTTTCTATTAATGGATAATGACATTCGTAGAGGATTTATAAATAATGTTTTAATTATTGACAAACATTTGTTTGTGCAAATTGATAATTGTTAATTGAGTTTCAGGGCTAATATGTGTTGTAGGATTTCCGCTTAGCCTTGCGACTTCCAGGAGTAAGTCGGAACCTAGGGGGGGAGGATGTAATGCCCCTACCCTAGTCGGCCTTGGAAAATCTGTTTGACCTTGGTTGACTTCCTATGTAGCATTCTTGAATGGTTGATTAACTGTGATGAAATGTTGTAGATTAGACAATATAAATAATTGTGCATACCTATTATTGTGCTTTTGCATCAATTCTTATGTAAATGTAATTGTTTCTCTAATTCTTGTTATAAATCCTGAGCTAACACCTTCATTGAATATGTATATATATGTATGCTTGCGTAACTCATGGTTGCAGGAGATTGCAGGTACTATACCGCCTAGGTGCGAGGTTCGCATCTATCAGGATTCGCAGGGTTGAGTATACCTCCTTCATCCTTAGGATTTGGATTAGGTGGTCATAAAACTCTCGTCTTGCCTTAGCCATGATCAGGTGAGCGTCGTGTGTGGTCCGTAGGGTTTCTTTGTCGTTTGGG
Source organism: Cryptomeria japonica (assembly GCF_030272615.1). NCBI lineage: Eukaryota > Viridiplantae > Streptophyta > Pinopsida > Cupressales > Cupressaceae > Cryptomeria > Cryptomeria japonica. The sequence goes on from NC_081405.1 coordinate 443,538,836, forward strand.
ATTGCGTGTCGTGTGATTGGTAGACTTTCTTGGTTTGTGTGCCTTGCGTGTGGTAAATGGAGTATGTTATCCTAAGTATTTAATTCCAATTAATGTGTGGATGTACGCATTAGTAATTGAGAAATTTAAAATAGATAGTTTTCTTTTATATGATTAATCGTTAATTTAAGAGATCACTTTATTTATATTTGTAGCAAGCTTAAGTATGTAATTTGAATTAATGTGTTCATTTACGCATTAGTAGTTGAGAAATCAAAATAAATAGGTTTCTTTTAGGCGATTAATCATTAATTAAAAGGATCACTTTATTTATGTTGTAGCGAATTTAATTTAATGGTTAGTTTTAAATAATGAATTTAATTAGTTTATGCATTTTTTTTTAAAAAGGATATATTTAAAGTTATTTGAAATATAATTAATTTAACCACTTTTGCATATTGGAAAAGAAAGGGTAAATTTTATTATTTAAAGAAAATCATTTTTAATTTGTAAAGTTTGATATAGTGTAAAAGATTGATTTTGGAAATTAATTTAATTTAAATACTTTACCCTTGTCAATAGTTCGAAATATAAATGTTGGCTTAATTAATATTGAGAAATTAAAATTAAGATTAAATAAGAGAGAAGTATATTAATTAGAAAATCAAGTTAAATTAATTTAATAGTTGAAAAAAATTATTATTTCTTTTTTATTTTAAAAGGGCTTAAATTTCAAAATTAGAAATTAGGTCAAAATTGGTTCCCATTTAACCTAGGTTGAAAAATACTTTTGGGGGTTGTTGAATTTTTGGAAAAGAAAAATATTGGGATGGAGATTTGGGGATTTTGGCAGGGATGAATTTCTAGAGCTGTAGGTTGGGGGCTCTTCTTCGAATCTTACTAGGAATGCTAAAGAGGTAGGATCCCAGTTTTTCCTTTTTGTTTCTTTGCTAAATCAAAATAAAAATGGTATTTGGTGGATCTTCATGAAATGCTGGTTTTTTTTTATATACATAGGAATGCTCTTAGATTTAAGTTTTGGTTTTGGGAATATTGCTTGTTTCAGGTCAAGATTGAAAGAGAAAAAAAAGAGTAGATAAATGAGATTAAATCCATTTGGGTATTTGAGAATCATGATCTAGTTGAGAATATTTTCCCGTTATATTGTTTTGAACATTCTGGAAAAAAAAAATAAAATGTTTGTGACTGTGATAAATGGATAATGGGGGTTTTACGTTTTCTTTTGGTTATTTCGTTTATTTGTTTATTTTTTTTTTCATTCAAGTCGAAACTGGAAATAAAAAAAAAAAAAAAAAAAAAAAAAAGGAAATTTGGGGTTTTTTTTTTTTTTTTTTTTTTGGGGTGGGGGGGGGGGAGCCGAAGCTCAACCAACACCCTCCCCTACCGCTCCCTGCAGTCACTCGGCTCCACAAAGCGGCGAACAAAGGGGTTGCGATGCCAATGGCGGCCACAACAACCCCCTGTTCCACAAAGTGGCGGCCGAAGGGGCTGCGATGCCCATGGCGGCCGCAGCAACCCTCGGTTCCACAGAGTGGAGGCTGAAGGGGCCGCGACCCCCATGGCGGCCGAAGCAACCCCGGCTCCACTGTGTGTGGAGGCCGAAGGGGCTGCGTCCACCAAGGTGGCCGCAGACCCGACGACTAGGGTTTGCCGCCCCTCACTTAGTTTTAATTAGAATTTTAAATTTTTTTTCTTGTATGTTAGCAAATTAAAATTAATAACATCAATATATTAAAAGTAATATATTTGTTATTATTAAAGTTTGGATTTAGATTTATATTACTAGCAAGTAGTAATTTTTAAAAAGGATTAATATATATATTAAAATATATGTTAATTTAGATAATATCTAATTAGCATATATTATTAATTATTTATTAATCATTGGTCCCAATATAGCAATGATTTCCATTAAATTTACAAATGTTGAATGTTGTATTATTTCTTATTATTTATTTAAGTTGGTAAATACTGGAACTCATATTTATATGCTAATGGATAAATCGAATGGTGAAATTATTATTTTTTAAATGTATGCAAGGGAACTTAAATTTGCTGGGAGATGTTTTCCCGTTTCCTTATTTACTTTTAATGTATTTTGTTCCTTTTTGTAAAGTGTAATTTTTGTTGCTAGAGAGGGGACTAGAGTATTGTATTTAAACTAGCATGTCAATGATGAATATCTAAGGATTAAATAACTTGTTTAGATGCTTAAATCAACATGAGGAAAGATTGTATTGTCCGATTAATGCTTGTGCATGGTTTAAAATCACTATGTTTAAAGTAGTAGCATGACCTTGATAGGTTTGGTTGGACCTTGTCATCTGGTTGCTTGTGTTTGGTCATAGTTGGTCAAGTCCCTAGTTAGGGTACCAACAGTCAAGAAACCCTTGCAATTGCTTTTGATGTGTTCAGTTGGATCCGCTTCAAAAAGGGATCATTATGTAATTATTGTCCGAGGTGGTTGTGTTAAAGTGGTTGTGTTCGCCTAAAGGCAGAGATGTAATTGACATGAATCCTATGTAATCTTAACTTAATTAATTGCCAGAGGGGTCTTGCAGTTGAGCAAACCCGGAGATGTAGCCCGTTAGGGGTGAACTCCGAGATCATATCCGTGTTATGCGATGCTTTTGTCTCTCACATTTCATACTTAGAGCTAACATGTATGGTTGCATTTTTTAAGTGTTTAATGGGAATTTAATGAAGTTATTTCTTGAATGGATGAATAAAGTACTCTTGTTAAATGTAGTAATTAGGGTCATAAAAGATTGAAAATGTGATTATGGAAAGTATTTTGTTAATGTTAATGAAAAGAAGTAAGCATGGGATGAAACTCACTAGGATGCAATTAATGGATTGACTTGTCATAAAGCATGTAAATTGAACATAATGAATGGATATCAATTATGAAAATTGCTTGTCATAATACCTAAATTGTAAATCTGATGGATGAACCTATGTTAGTTACTCACTTTTTTATCTTAACAAATGAACATCGTCATATTAGTTAAATTTCACTAAATTGGATGAAATCCAAATAGTTATTTACGTTTTATTCTAGATAAATAATCTTTACCAAATTAGCTTCATTCTAACTATAATTGGACGAACCCAATTGGTTATCCACATTATAACCTTAATAAATGAACTTCATCATAATAGCTATAATTGAACAAAAAAAAAGGGGATACACATTTAGCTATTTATATTTCAATCTTAATAAATGAACCGCATCATATTAACTCTATCTTAGCTATAATGGGTGCACTCATCGAGTTAGTTATATTTTAACCCCAATGGATGATCTTCATTATGTTATTTACATATTTAATCCTTAATGAATGAATTTCATCTTATTAGCTATATTTAAATTAATTGGATGAACTAAAGTGGTTATATTACATTTACACCTTAATGAATGAACCCATTAGGCTATTTACATTTTATCCTCTATCAATGTACTACGACTTATTAGTTAGTTATGTTTTAACCCTAATGGATGAACCTCATTATGTTAGTTTACATTTTAAACCCTAATAAAAGAACCTCCTCTTATTAGTCATAATTTAACTATAAAGGATGAAACTCATTTGGTTGTTTACTTTTAAACCTAAATAAATGAACCACGATATATTGGTTACATTGTAACTAAAATGGATGGACTCGTCAAGTTAACCATACTTAAACCTTAATGGGTGAATTATTAAGTTAACTATGTTTTAACTTCATTGGGTAAAATCCCTCTTGTTAGCCGCTTTTGCGATCATAATAGATGAATGCTTCACAATCTCTATAATGTTAATTCACTGAACAAATCATATCCATGTTCCAAGTAATAACATGTAATTACATTATTCAGTTTAATTGGATCTAATGTCGTGAGTTGAGTTAGGTGTTAAGTTATGTAATCACGTTGGGAAACTCCATAGGTTCGTTTAGTCTTCCATTGTGTTATCTAAGCGTCAGATAACTCCAATGTATCTTAATGTTGTGACTTCATATTAACACTCTTATTATTATAAAAATAAAATAAAATTTACACTCTATTTGAGTGTTTTAGCTTTAAGCCTTTGGGGTTTTGTGGCGGGGCATTACATTTCCTTTTTTACATTTTTCAATTTTTTTTGTATTTTATATGTTTTTTTTATTTTTTTATTTTGTGATTTTTGATTTTTTTTGTATTTAATATGCTTTTTGTATTTTTGATTGTGTGATTTTTTTAATTTTTTGTATTTAATATGCTTTTTTGATTTTTTTGATTTTTTGATTTTGAAAGTCGGGATCCTCTGAAGATTTAAGCATAGAATCTCTTTAGATGGATGATATTTATGGGTTCATCCAATGGTTCTTCTTCAGCTGTAGCCAACTAATAGGCTCCAGAGCCATATTTAGCAGTAATAACACATGTTCCAAGCCAATTAGGCTCAAACTTGTCTTTCTTTTCCCGATCATATAGATTTCTATGATTTCTTTAAGGACAAGGTCACCAAATTCAAACTCTCGCGCCTTGACTTTCTTGTTGTAACTAAGACAAAGGCAGTTTTGATAAACCTAGAGGTGATTCAGAGCTTTGAGGCATTGCTCATCCAACAATTCTCGTTCTTGAAATCTTGCTACTTTGTATTCTTCATCAAGATAAATGTTTTGTAGTGATATCGTTAGTGAGGGAAGCTTGATCTCAAGTGGCAAGAAAACTTCGAAAGCGAAGAAGAGGGAATATGGAGTGGCTCCAATGGGTGTGCAGATGTTGCTGTGGTAGGCCCAAAGGGCTAGGTGTATTTGCAAGTGCCCATCACGACCATTGTCATTGACTGTCTTTTTGAGGATTTTGATAAGGGTTTTATTTGAAGCCTCATCTTGATAGTTACCTCGTGGGTAATATGGGGTGGAAAAGTGATGTTGGATACTGAATTTGTGACATAGTTCTTTTACATCCCAAGTTTTAAAAGGTCTCCATTGTCGGTGATGATGGCTTTTGGAATGCCATAACAACAGATGAGATAGTTTAAGATAAAATTTGCTATATGTGTGCATACATGGTATAAGTAAGTGGAATTGCTTCCACCCACTTAGTGAAAAATTCTTGGCAGTGACAATGAATTTGTTTTGTTGGTAGAAGTGGGCTGAAATTTGCTAATGAGATTGAGCCCCCATTGTGAAAAGGACCAAGGTGTGATGAACGGCTGCAATGCTTGAGATGTCACATGTATCTTGTCACCATGCTTCTGACAAGGTATGCATTTCTTTACATAGTGATGGGCCTCTTTTTCCATAGTAGGTCGATAGTAACCCATTTTGAGGATCTTTTTAGCCAACATGAGGCCACTTGAGTGTGCTCCACATATACCTTCATGTAGTTCTCGCAATGCTCATTCAACTACTTCATTGTCTAAAGACCTTAGGAGGCTTCCATCAAAATGCCTTGGAAATAGGGTTTCTCCAAGGATTGTGTAGCAAGAGGATTGGCGAATGTATGTTTGTTGTTCTATTTTAGTGAGATGGGGAGGGGGAGGGTTTGGTTTTTAAGATAGGTGTATGTGTTTTGATACCATGGAGAATTAGGTCCAACAAGTTCGTAGACCATTTTTTATTCCGACATATTGTTTGTTGACACCAAAAGATGTTCGACCATACTGTTTTATGGCATTTGTAGCAAGGATCCAATGGTAGCCATAGCATCTGCAACTTTGTTTGTTGTTTGGGGAATATACTTAAAATGGATTGAAATAAAATGTTGTTTGAGGTCTTCAACCATGCAGCAGTACAGGAGAATCTCATCGTCCTTTGTCTAATACTCATCATTGGCTTGTCTAACCATGAGTTGAGAGTCGCCATAGACACACAAATAAGCGATTTTTCATTTGATGACCATACATAGTCTGATAATGAGGGTCTCATACTCAGAGATATTGTTGGTGCACGGGAAGGCCAACTTATAGAACCTAGGAATGTTGTCTCCATGTGGGGTGACAAACAAGATGCCTACCCTTGATCCTTGTTGCGTGTACGACCATCAAAATATAGCTTCTAGGGAGTGGTATGTGCAAATATCATTATGACATCATCAAGGTCCAAGTCTGTGATGAGAGGATGGTTGGCTTCAATGGGTGCTTCTGCTAGCTGATTTGCAATGACTTTTCCTTTGATTGTTTTTCTATCTACGTACTCAATTTCAAACTCACTTAGTATCATAACCCATTTTTCCATTCTACTTGTTAAAGCTACCTTTGAGAGCAGGTATTTCAAGGTGTCAATTTTGCATATGAGCTTGGTTTTTATATTGAGTATATAGTGGTGAAGCTTCTATGTGCTAAAGACTACGATGAGGCAAGCTCATTCAATGGATGTGTAGTTTAGCTCATAACCCACAAGGGTGTAACTTATTTAGTAGACAACATATTCTTTACCTTGATCGTCCGTTTGTTCTAAAAGTGCCCCCTGTGTGATTGTTGTTGATATGTACAGGAGGAGTGGTCTATCTAGAACAAGAGGCATGAGGACTAGCGAAGAAGTGAGGTATTCTTTGAGTATGTCAAATCCTTTTTGGCATAAATAGTCCCACTAAAATTTTGCGTCTTTGCGAAGTAGATGAGAAAATGGGTGGCATTTGTCAACAAGTTGAGCAATGAACTACTTGATAGACCGAAGCTTACCTTGTAGGTTGCGTAATTGCTTGAGGGTCACGGGAGATGGCATTTCCATAATGGCCTTAAATTTTGTAGGGTCGACCTCTATGCCTCTTCTAGACATAGTGAAACCAAGAAGTTTTCTTGAAGTAACTCCAAAGTCACACTTTTTAGGTTTGAGTTGGAGTTTATACTTTTCTAAGTGCTCAAATACATTTGTCAACACTGCAATGTGTCCTTTTCTTGTCTTTGATTTTTTGAGGAGACATTTACATAGTCCATAACTTTGTGTGTCAGGTCATGAAATATTGTTGTTATAGCCCTCTGATAAGTTGTACGAGAATTCTTCTACCCAAAAGACAACACTTGGTAACAAAAGGTGCCCCATGGAGATGTGAAAACAATTTTATGTTGGTCTTTGACTGCGATCTTGATTTGATTATATCCTAAAAATCCATCCATTAAGGGGAGCATCTCATGTTCTACTGTAAGATCAACTATCATGTTAATGTTTGGTAGAGGAAAGTCATCCTTTGGACATGCCTTATTGAGATCTCTTAAATCATTGTATATGCAGATGCCCCCAACTAGCTTGCCAACTGGTACAATATTGGAGATCCACTTTGGATAGTCAATAGGATGGACGAACCTCACATCTAGCATTTTATTTAGCTCTGCTTTGACCAATAGGGAAATTTGGGGATGCATATTTCTCAGTTTCTTCTTGACGGGCATAGCATCTAAACAAAGAACAAGGTGATGCACTACAAGCTATGGGTCCAATCCTTGCATGTTTGCATGAAGACCATACAAAATTTTTCTTTGTGGTTTGAAGGAAGTCGATAATATTTTGTCACTCGTGATCATTGAGAGTTTTGACAATGAGTTTTCTTTTGGGATTTTTGACAGTGCCCAAGGTTGACTTCTCTAGTTTTTCAATCAAAACAGAGGATTTATTTGGAGGGAGTACCATAAGTAGCAAGTCAATTCCCTCATCCTCTAGCGCCTTTTGTAGGTTTTCACTAGAGGACACGTCTTTTATTTTTACTTTTTTGTTGTCCAAAAGCACCTCATGGATATTTTCACCAAGGGACTCTTGATTTTTCTCTTTATTTCCACTTTTACGACTAAGGGAGTTGACTTTACTACCGAAGTATGCATCCCTATGTAGTTCTATGCGATGAACTATTGTGTGATCCTCTAGGTCTTGCATCTCTAAGAGTGCCAAGATGGCATTATCATCTATGCATAGGTCAATAGATGGAGGTCCTTGTTGGTCCGAATCTGTTAGTCTAGGGTAAACAAGAGGGAGGTCATCAAGGATGGATGGAGTTATGGTCATGATATGGGTTTTGAAGAAAAAGTCATTGAGATACTCAAAAGGCACTTCATAGAATTCCTCTTCGTCAGAGTCATTGACATTAGAAGGTTGGGTGGTCTAAACACCAATCATAGTAACCTTAGGTATGAGAGAGTAACCCAAGCCTATGTTGTGTTTGCATGAAATGGGTGCAATGGGTTCTTTTCTTGTAACCCATTTTGTCTGCTATAGCAAATGCCTTGGGATATTTTATTCTGGGAATATCCACAGGATCATCATCTTTTTCTCGATATAACTAAGAGGTTACATTGGTTTTCATCTTTTCTTCATCTAATGGACCCCATTGTTGGATAGTTGTCTTTTTGTGTTGGATGGTAGGTTTCTTTGAAAGTTCAATTTCTTTTGGTCTACCATATGATTTAGGAGATTCAAAGAGGTTCCCCACATAAAATGCATTTTCTAGACAATATTCTCTACAACCTTTGTCAATTATATTGTCCTTGATCTTGATTGGAATAGGATTTGAGGTGGAAGGATCAGTGGGAGGAGTGGTGGATGATGTGGAAGTGGGGGAATTAAGTGGGTAATGGTGAATGTGTTTCCCCTCTAGGAGCTTGCAATATTGAAAGGGTTATGAATCTACAGGGATGGTGACTTCTATACCATTGTATGGAAATATTAAGCATTGATGGTAGGTGAAGGGAATGGCTTGGATGGAACGGATCCATGGACAACCAAGAAGAATGTTGTATGAGAGATTAAGGTCCAAGACTTGAAATGTTGTTTCCACTGTTATTGGGCCAACTTGGAGCAGAAGCTTGGTGGTGCCTTTAGAAACTCTTTCAACATCATCATAGGCTTTGATTGTGATTTTTCTTGTAGGATCAACAAGTTATTTAGAGAATCCCAACTACTCAATTAACTTATATGTATAAAGGTTCAAATCGGATCCACCATCTATCAGAACTCACTTGATTTTGTGTTTTTGTATGATGACCTCAATGTGGAGGGTTTTGTTATGCAAAGTGTCATCGATTGGAATGTCTTTAAAAGTAAAGACAAGGTGATGTTGTTCGGAAAAGTTACTGATTAGGGCTTGAAACTGTGTGACATTGATGCTATCTAGTAGGTGCGATGCTAGTAAGTTCTCTTCAAGAATTTCCTTGTGGACGGGTGAAGTCTAAAGGAACTCAAGGATGGATATTTGTGCAAGCATCTTACCAAGGTGATCAAGGATATTGTATTGGGAGGTGGATGGTGGGTAAGAAGAATATTGAGGCGAAGTGCCTTGGATAGTTACCCTTGCTCTTCTAGTGGTTACATTGTAGTTGTTCGAAGGGAGTGGATTCGAAGGAGAGGCTCCTTGAATGACTATATTTCTAGGAGGAGGGTTGTTGGATGATGAAGAGGTAGGGACACCTTGGATGGTTACCCTTCCCCTATGAGGTGTAAGTGTGGAGTCAGCGCCTCGAATGGTTATGATGTTGACATGATGCTCTAAGAGTTTGATGTGTCCTATGAGGGAGTCAAATATCATGATGGTGTTGGTGTAGTCATGAGGAATTGCATGAGATGATGAACCTTTATCTTTGCCATACTTAGGAAAAGGGTCATGGTACATTTTGAGTTTATCATTGGAATTGGTGTTTTGGACAGCAATTTCAATATGACCCTTGTCAATAAGGTCTTGAATACAATTTTTTAGCTTCATGCACTTTCTAGTGTCATGACCTTGGACACAATGGTAATGAAAATATTCATTTTCATTGTACCATCGAGGCTTGGGTTGGTTTTCATCAAAGGGACAGGTCATAGGAAAGACCACTACATCAGCTTGGACAAGCTTTTTGTAGACCACCTCTATGGGCTAAGCAAGTGGGGTGTACTCTCGTTGATATTGATTGTTAGGATGATATGGTCAACCGGGAACAAAGATCATGTTGGGGGGTTGGGTTTGATTTGCAGATTGGATTGGCTGTTTTAGCTGGGTGGATGGGATGGGATGGTTATAGCTTGGACTCATTTAGCATCGATCACTCTGTCATTGATGATATTTTTATTCTTTGACTAATAATTGGGTTTATCAATGGATGCAAATCCTTGTGACTCTTTTTGGTATGGTTTAAGGACCCCTTGCTCATGAAGAACTCTTTCTATGGATATACCTTTCTTAGTAACTTCCTCAAAGTGTTCAAGACATTGGTAACTCAAGTGGTAGGACATCTCACCTGTACTAGGTTGCACAGGAGCAACTCAACTTGATATGATTCAGGGATATTCCAAGGGAACTTTCTAATGAGATGACGCCACATTTGTAGAAAGTTGGCAAAGGTTTCTCCATTTTGTTGCTTGGTATTGCATAAGTCCACCATGGATGTGCCAGTCTCAATATTGTACTCATAATGGGCGAGAAATTTTACAATATGGTTAGGGAATGAGTTAATAGAGCCATGTGGTAGACCGAAGAACCAAGAAACAATATACCCACTTAGACTCTTTGGGAAGAGTCTTTGTAGGTAGACGTCACTATAGGATATCTCCTAGCAAGCTATGTAAAATTCTCTAACATGTTCTCAGGGATCTCCTTTACCTTTGTATTTGTCAAATTTTGGCATCTCAAAACCAAGTGGATAGGGGGCCACTGAGAGTGATGGATCAAAAGGACATGGGCATATCTCTTCAAATGCATAGGGCTTCTTGGGAGTCCCATCTTTGAGGTTTTTGATCATATTATTCATATTTTGTATTTCCTTTGCTAGGTCAGGCACTTGGGGTGCAATGATATGTTGATTGTTGGCTTGATGATGATCTTTTGATGTAATAAGTTGAATTATGACTTGTTTTATGTTGTCATTGATGGCAACTATGTTTTGATAGTCATCTAAGTCTTTTAAGCCAACCGGTAAAGCATAACCGGTAGAGGAGACACTTTATCAGTGAACCGACAAATAAGACTTCAACTGACAAACATGAACATAGTTGTATTAAATGCAACCGATATGAGCGATCAATGGAGAGTTAGGTGATACAATTTTGCAGGAGTGTTGGAGATTGTATCAGGTAGCTATGTTTCATACCACATCGACAGATTCAATAGGATGAGCAAGTTATGATGTACAGATCACTAAATCAAGAAGAACAACTAATTGGCAGAACAAAGTCACTAAGATCGGTAAACCGGTACATATAATGTTTTATTTTTGAGTTGTTATTTTGGTGGCTGACATAAGTAAAGCGTGAAGTGTAAGATTGTCTAGATTCATTGAACCTAGGAAATTGTTCCAAGGTTGTTAGCTAACTAAGTTGATGTTTATAAGAAGTGTGATGAGTTATGAGATGTAGTATGAGATCATAAGAAAATATCGAGAGTTTGATTGTGCAGTAAATTGAGAAGCTCTGTATTGATGTGTTGTTGATGTATTGAGTGTAATTGAAGCATATCTTATCAAGAACAGAGGTGCCACATGCAGATCATTTTACTGTTGGTTTCCTAATAGTGGCAACAATCAAATCCCCTAACCAGGTAGGTTCTAACAGGCCTAAAATTGTAAATCCTGTAACAGGGTAGCTCATTAACTTGAGTCTAAATCCTCTTGCGAGGTTGCTCCTAACAGGGAAAAGCTTTTAACAGGGTCAAGGTAAATCCCTTAATCGGGCGACTCCTAATAGGGTCTGCTCCTAACCGGGCATATTTGTAAGAGCTTAACTGGTCAAAGTTTTATATTCTGCAGACAATGAATCTTGTGGGTACTAACTCCCACCATGGTTTTTCCCTTTTGGGTTTCCACGTATAAATCTTTGTGTTATGCGGAGCATGATATATTGGGTGTTATCTTATGTGGTTATATTTATTTTATGTTTATTAAGCTTTAAGTTATTTAAAGTGGTGATCAGATTTGTGTTGTTGTTTTTGCTTGCACTGGTTCGCCCCCCCCTCTCAGTGCATTATAAGTTTTTATCAATGTTGGAGATGATGGAGCTCATGGGTTGAATTGGGTATGTATGGGATATGGGTATACAAAAGTGGGACACTACCACCAATGTATTGGTAGGAAGATGTGGTTGCTTATGAAGTGGTTGGAGGACGCAAAATCGACGCAACACTAATGGGTGGAAGGCTAGTATTGATGTATTGAACTGAATTGTGTAAAGGTATGAATGTTGTGGATGGTAGGATTAGCGATGTTTGCAAGTATGGAAGTGTGCAGTTGTGGATTAATGATGGTGTTAAGGATGGGCCTATCGACAAATTCACCTTCCATGGGGGTATCAAGGATGGTCCTATCAAAGTCGGTTGGTAATCTTGCCCCAAACATAATGAGATCTTCTAGGAAAATGCTAGGATTGGTCTTTATCAACTTGTACATCATTTCTTGGTTATATGGATCTCTCATGAAAGTTTGTAGGTGAGGTGAATGTTCAGGTTGTTCCACAAGGATTTCCTCTTGTTGAATCTCTGGGTCAAGATAGGAATCAGGATCGGGAAGTGTATCTCTTTGGGCAACCATCTTTTTCTTTTGGGCACGCGTGTAGACCATACAAGGGTGACTTCAAAATGGAAAGAGTGGAATGATGGTTGGAGATAGAAATGCTAGATAAAGGAATATGAGATTTGGACTTAGGACTTAGTGCTTTGATTGAAAAATTTTGATCCTTAGGGTAGGATTGGATGTTGATTTTGATTGAACCTTGGTCCTTAGATTAGGATTAGGTTGGGTTTGATTAGATTAAAATATTTTCTTACTTGGAATAGACAAAGTTTCCAAGCAAAATTAGATCAGGTGTAGGGATCAATGATTCAACTATGAAGCAAGGTGAAAACCTAGTTAGGTTGAATCTAGATCCTTTGATTAAGATTGGATTAGGATTAGGTCTTTTCTAACTTATGATAGGCTAAGTTCCCAAGCAAGGTCGGACATGGATAAGGGTTTGGATCAACCCGTATGATTAAAGCCAATTAGGAACAATAATTGAGATAAATAGTTTCTCAAGCACTATGCTGATTAGGGATTTTCAAAGGATAAAAGATCTAGATTAACTTTTGAAAAGTTTTTATCTTAGTTTAGGGATTAATGACATTTGGATATGATTTTCTATATTTGGATCATAAGGTCAATTTTGGATGATTTCACTAAGTCAACTTGGATCATGTAAGGTTGGATTTGAAAGACAATGGTCAAAAAGTGGGTTGATAGTAAAAGATGATGGGTGACGAGCGACTAATAGGATATCTCTAGATTTGAGATATGAGACATCGAGATGCGACAATTTTTGTTTAGGGATTGAGACAAGCCTATTCTTTGGTTACATGCAATTGTTCTTAAAGTTTCTAGTTCAAACTCATCGGTAAAGCCTTGGAGGAAGTCATGATATCGATGTAGGAACACATGATGTTTCAATAGGAGGTCACAGTTTCTGTATAGGAAACTTTTTTGTTCTTGGATGAATTTAGGACTAGGCTTCTTCTTTTTGAACTGATGGTAGATTGACTTCTTTATGTGTTTGAGAGTCTTGAGGAGATGATGGATTGCAAATTGAAGTGTTTTGATCAATCTTGGAAAAAAAAATTCTCTTACAAAGAGATATCAAACAATAAAACACATTGGCCAATTTGACGCTTTGAGCAAGCAAAAAATAGGAATGGACCTAGATTAGCCATGTTTGAACATAACGGGTCTGAACAATTGAAAGCACTTGAAAACATACAACTTAGGTTGGAAAGTGGCTAATGCCTGCTAAGACCCTTCGCTATAAATAACAATAACTCAAACAAAGCAAACACACAGAGATATGGTGACATTGGCTCCCCCACCATGACATGAGCACACCAAATATCTTACCCCAAAGGTTTGAAAACCTTTTGACCGAGAAATTGTGTGTCTCATGATGAAGAATACAGTAAGGGTTAACTTCATGATACAATAGACATTACTTGAATTAGCAAATATGGGTTTTTGGCCTTCTAGCACAATGGTGTTTAGTAACTTTTAGGGTAATATTGATGTCTATACATGGAAATTCACTCATTTAAGAGGCCTCCCATCCCTTAGAACAAGGGCTTTAACTTATCTCATGGATACTTAGGGAGACTTTTGTCAAGATAGAAAAACGACACCAGGTGGTTGATGACTTTCATCACAACCATGATTATTTGTATAGCAGCACAAAACAAAGTAACACTTGAGTTGTTCCCTCTCACAAGTGTAATGCACTGACAGGTGCCTCACTAGGGAAATACCATGGTTTTTTTTGCACCCAACAAAGGGGAGAGGATACCTCCACAATATTTTGGGTTTTCACACAAAATGAACAAATGTGCCAATCACAATAGAAACTTGTTCTTTTAAATGCCTCATCACAAAATGTGAGTTTTTATTTTTATTTTTAAAATGAGTGTAGAAAAAATGACACATTTGTGATTGTTCTTTTAAAAACCCGAAAATGAGAATGTGATTGTTCTTTTTAAACCATTTGTTGTGCAAAGTAAAAGTTACTATCCTAGGATTGATCAAGTTTCACAATTAAAAGATTTTAAAGAAATACTGCAAATTTGAAGCCTTCAAAATCTGCAAATAATTTATTAGAAATCATCCTTGATGTGTTATAGTTGAACCCTTGTTAGACGATAGTTAGTAAAAATCAAAGGAAATTGAACAAATGACGTAAAGAAATGATTTCAACACTTACAAAAGCTCATGTGTCGTGGTTGTTAATTTTTCTTATTTTGTCCACTTGTCTCCTCCTTTGCATTGGAATGTGAAGTCATCATGGATCTCATCTAGATGTGGTTAGTCATCATGGATCTTATCTAGTTGTTTTTCTCTAAAATTTCTGCAGGTATCTCCAAAAGACTTGAACATACCTTTCCTTATTGTCATAGCTTCCCAAAATCAAATGAAACCTTAAACAAATTAAAAAAATAAATAAAAAAATCGAAAACAAATTAAGGTAAACCAAAACCAAACTTAAAACAAATTAAAACAATGTCAATATATTTCCACAATCCTTTAGTCTAAATATGTGTATACTTTTGGATTCGATTGTGTGAGTTTTTTTGCATCAATGTTTCGGATCACACTTTGTGATCCATTTATCAGGATGATAGTAGAGAGCTAAAGTAGAAAATCATCCTGATGATGGATCACAGAGTATGATCCGAAACAATGACGGAAAAAAACTCACACAATCGAATCCAGAAACATATAGATATTTAAATTAAAACAAACCAAATAAAATTAAAAAATTAATAAACAAACCTAAAATGAAAACAAACACAAAATTAAAAACAAAACAAAAAACAAAAACCAAATAAAACCAAATAAAAAAAAATCAAATAAAACAAGAAGAAAATCAAAACAATGAAAATGAAACAAAAACAATAACACAAAACAAACGCCTCAAAGAAATGGTGGGATTACCTAGGCTGATTGTAGGATATGGACATAATTACTTGTTGAAAGGATTTAGCTGTTACAATCAACATATGTAACGCCAAATCCCACACACTTTGCCAACATCCACACTACTCATGATATAGCTTGATATGTATGCAGATTTTGAAGGCACATGAATAGATGGAAAGAAAAGCCAGATGTGGGAGTATTTGTTGGCAATATTCTGGATTTGGTTAAGTGTTTTCATTAATGTCAACACTCTATCCCGATTGGACCTATCTCGGTTAGTCTTGGTGATCATCTTGGTTTTGGCTATGATTCTGATCTAGTATGATTAGATCTTTGGAATCGGTTTTGGATCCTTACTATGGATGGTTATTTGTTTGCCATATTCTGTTGGTTCATGTTTTGGTGCTCTGGTAACTATCGCTTATGTTCCCGGTTGGTATTTCTCGGCACCGTTTAGCTTTACCGGTAAGTGATATTTGGTGTTTTGTTCAGACGATTTTGGTTTGACTTATGGAATTGGTTTCTATCATGCTGAAGGTGCTTCTTGATTATATTCCAAGTGTTTGGTGACTTTGCTTTGGCTGGCGTGTTGTTATGGTGGTCCTATTTGAATCCGGTTAGACTTTTTGTGTTACTTCACTAAGGGTTTCTACCAGTTGGTGAAGCATGTTAGATTTTGGTCTTAGCGGAATTTCTAGCGGATGGAATTGTTTGGTTACTTGATTTAGGTCCATGCTATGTAATGTAAATCATAATATTGGTCTTGTGATACTGTGTAATGTAATTTTTGTTATTATGGGTTTAAGGTTTAGCTAACCATGTCAATAAGGTTGATGATCTGTATTTATAGGTGACTTATTCACGTAATTTAAATATCGATACATGGATGGGATCGATGGTTATATCTGCATTATCAGAGGAAGGTTTATTTGCAAACAAGTGATATATCATTTAGTGAAGGTTTTTGTATTGTAGGGCAGACATATGTTGAAGTAGTCACCGGTGAGGAGGGACCTCAAAGAGATCAATTTGGACCAGTCAACAAGAGTAAACACAACAGAAACACAAAGATATGATGGAGGCAATGTAGAACAGATTGAATTATAACATGAAAATTGATTACAACCAACCGGTAACATCGGGTTACAACATAACCGTCTCACAGGCCTGGTAGAACATACATAATAGGTCACAATCGAGACCTTGAATCTTAAGATCTATCTTCTACGCCCAGTCTAGCTACTTGATTCTTCGATTCATTATATTCTAATGCACAATTACAATTATATATATGATCCAAAGGATCCAGCTTGAAGCAGTCACCGGTGAGGAGGGACCTCAAAGAGATCAATCCGGACCGGTCAGCAAGAGTAAACACAACGAAAACAAAAAGATATGATGGAGGCAATGCATAATATATTGAATTATAACATGAAAATTGATTACAACCAACCAGTAACAACCGGGTTACAACATAACCGACTCACTGGCCTGGTAGAACATACAAAATAGGTCACAACTAAGACCTTGAATCTTAAGATCTATCTTCTACGCTCAGTCTAGCTACTTGATTCTTAGATTCATTACATTCTAATGTGCAATTACAATTATATATACGATCCAAAGGATCTGGTCAGCCCAAAAAGGGATCAAAACCTGAAGAACAAGACCTAACATGTAAAATTAACAAGGTCGGCCTCCACCAAGAGATTCCTCCAGAAAATCGAAAGGATGAATTGTAGATCGCAGGAAAAGGTCAGCCACACGCCAAGGAACATCGCAATCAACACCCAAGGCTCTGCAAGCTTCGAAAGGGGTTCCGGTAGATCACCAAAATAGGTCCAGGCAAATGGTAACAAGAAATTGTTAGCCGGTAACAAGAAACTGTCAAGGAAACCGATAGTGATATCTTTCTGGAAAATGATCCAAATGTGATGCGGTTTGGAAATAAGAAAGATGATCAAGTTTTCAAGTAGAATCCAACTCCATAGGATCTGGTGAGCCAAAACTGGGACACACAGAAAGAAATGCTGAAACTGCAAAGAGAAAGAAAAACAGAAAGAAAATGTTTTTGGTTGATGCAAGATTGCTATGAATCAGGGATGCTCCTGCATCATCTGTGCTTAACCGAAACTGTATCAAGCATTAGGAGATGCCACTTTCATAGTTCATTCTTTTGAGATTGTAATCCGATGTTTTTGTAAGTCAGTGAGACTTCTTTTTGTGATGAGCAGTGAGCTCTAGGTGGTTGGCCTGATTGCAAGTACAATCCCCATTGTAATTTCACATACTGTTGCAGAAGTATTGTCTGATTATGGGTAGGGTTTCCCACTGTGGTTTTTCCCTTTACCGGGTTTT
Organism: Cryptomeria japonica; assembly: GCF_030272615.1. Taxonomy (NCBI): domain Eukaryota; kingdom Viridiplantae; phylum Streptophyta; class Pinopsida; order Cupressales; family Cupressaceae; genus Cryptomeria; species Cryptomeria japonica. Next base: position 443,556,544 of record NC_081405.1, read on the forward strand.
CCATGTCAAAATATTGGTGTTGTATGTACTGTGCTTTCATGTTCTATCCTTCATTGTGTTGGTTTCTTTATGCTCTGGTTTAATGGTTTTGATATGCATTAGTTCTGATTTCTGATGGTAAACTGATCTAGCCCCCCTCAGTTTACTCCCGATACTAGATCTGTCTAACAATATTATGAAGAAACGTGGGAGCAGATGGTACATGAGCTATTTTAAATGTGAGTAGAATTGTGAGAGGAAACGTGGGGCATAAATCAGTTATAAAATGCATAACGTGCGAGACCAAAACACTATGTGAGCTGCAGAGACAGAGAAAAGATCTTGCACCTTGCAGATGCATAGTTTTCTTTGCAAACTAGAGATCTTACACTCAAACTTCATTATTTGGTTATGTGTTATTTGTGAGTTATTGTGTTGTTAGGTCAGTTTGTATTATATTTTGCTTGACAATCTGTTGACTATGTAATTCATACTTTCCTTTTATGAAAATAGGCATGTAACTTGGGATTTTAATGAGTTATCATACGACAAACATATTTTGTCCTACTAGAGGGACGACTAACAAAATAACTGTTAACAGTATACAAAAAGAGTAATATGCGAATGGAAATCGGGGACGATTCTACAATTTATTTTACCCCAAACGATGAAATAACAATGTACGTTATGAGGAAAGGCAAGGCTTCAATATTTTTGATCTAACAAGGAAAAAATAACATAAATTGAGACCTTCACAATATATTGCTACACCTCTCTACTTTAGAGTTCACAAATACAGAACTATATAATGTGTAAATGTGAATAATTTGAAGAGAAGATAGAATTGTGTAAGCTGTGCAATTAGATCTAAAGCCCAAGTATTTGCAAAAAATGAGTGTTGTTCCCGGAAACCCAGATTGGTTGAACATAGGGGACAACATGTGTCAATTGAGCTCATTCACATTTGCTTTTGTTCACTTTTTCTTCACATGGGGTCACAACTTGTGCTCATCGAGTAGATGCAATTAGATCTAAAGCCCAAGTATTTGCAAAAAATGAGTGTTGTTCCCGGAAAGCCAGATTGGTTGAACATAGGGGACAACATGTGTCAATTGAGCTCATTCACATTTGCTTTTGTTCAATTTTTCTTCACATGGGCTTGCAACTTGTGCTCATCGAGTTGGAAGCAAACAAAACAAACTAAGTGCTACTCTAGACAAGTCTATCTGGGTGCCAACACAAATTTTAATGAAGCCAACATAACCAGAATTAGCGCACCAATCTCATTTCTCTACTATAATTGAATGCATTCGTTTGGAATGGCACTGATTTCCCACTTTTAGAAGGAAATGACATTCAATCAAATCTAGTATGCATTCTGAAACAAATGATTCCTAATAAAAATCCAAGTAAATAATAGCCAAGGTTCTCTGTTGTTGGCAACATACAACAAACTAAGAGGGGGGTGAATCAGTTTACACAAAAAGTTTGTGCAACTTATATCACAAATCAGATATGATAATTAACAATTAAAACATAAAACAACACCACATCAATATCACACATAACACAAGGGTTTTTTATCGGGAAAACCTGGTTAAAAGAAAAATCACAGTGGGAACCTATCCATAATGAGATAATACCCTGTTAGGAGTAAATGAAATATTACAATGGGGAATCCACATGCATTCAGACACACTTCCTAGAGCTTACTGCTCCAAGAAGAAACCTAGAAAGGCTACAACCTTAAGGGAAGGCTCATTTCCTTACATGAAGTCTCACTAACTTACAAAAGTATTCAAATAACAATCCGGATTACATGAACTGCAAAAATAGCACTTGCACATGCTTGAGTACAATTCCGGTTAAGCACACAATCCAGTCTGCAACACTTCCCTTCTCTCCTTCACTTCTGAAAGATAAAATCACATGTTCACACATACAATTCAATTATGCACTTACTCAAGGATAGTATACTCTCAATCTTACATGATTATTACATTTATTTATACACGATATCAACCTATATTTGAAGGTCAGCTATGCCCTCAATACAAATTACAAAATAATAACCTCACATGCTACAAAAACATATGCAGACCAAAAAAATATCATCTAAGACATAGTCTGGACCCAACTCAACACCGCAAACTCATAACACTTCCAACAATTATGCCATGTTCATCCACAACACGCTACAACCATCGGGAATGTCGCATAACACGAAGAACATCATCAGACCAAGAAAATCTTCAATAATGCGCACATTGATCAATGCAGACCACCAATACTTATAGAACACAATCTATAAATATTCACAAGCAACGTGAATTTCACCACAACAATCGTAACAACTAGAATTACCAGAATCATCATCATCTCATCGTCAGAGCTCAAAAACAACATCAAAAATAACTGTCAACATGAAAGATTCACTTATGGACATCCAAATCATGAACCAATCAAACTGAGGACACACATTAATGTTCAGAACACATCCTATATATCCACAACTAAAGATATAGCAATTCTAGAGCAATTTAGAGCACAAACTAAAATACCAAATAACATGAACAACTAAATATCAATCTCAATACTGGATCTCATAACTTGATCAAAACAACACGCGAACCACTGAAAATTATGTTGAATCAACTAGAGATACTTATCTCAAAATACATTAAACTGCATTAGCTCAATTGCAACACACTGACCAAACCAACTCATTTAATTTGTCTACAACACTAGAATACACAATAGAATATGTTGACATCAATGACAACACATCATTCAGCAAACTCTCAAGAACATCCAACAATCTCCCCCTTTGGCAGTGATGGCAACATATGAATGTGAAAAACAATCAATCCAAAGAAAGAAATTATCTCTCAACAATCTCCATCAACTCAAATAACTCAAATTATAAAACTCAGAATTCTCTAGGGTTTTTCACATGCTTTTCTTTTTGTTTGATAGCAATGCCAAAGACACATACAACACAAATCTTGATTTCCCCCCCATATGATAGAGACACAAATCTGAACATCAACATTGACTACTCCCCTGAGGAGCAACCTCACTCATCAATCCAGATCATAAGATATCTCTGTGAAGTTCACCAGACAGATGCAAATCCATGCATCTTAGTTCTTATCAGGAGGGGCAATTACCCCTAACTTCTCTTTGAGATACTCAAAAGTATCTTTAGGCAAAGACTTCATAAAGATATCTGCAACCCGTTCCTTTGTAGATATATACTCCAGTCCGACTTATTTCTCATTCACCTTCTCTCTCACAAAATGAAACTTGATTGATATATGCTTTGTTTTGGAATGCAACACCAGATTATTTAAAATATTGATAGCACTTGAAATTTCATAGTATATAGAAATAGGATCATCATAAATAACTTCTATAACCTTCAACATCTGTTTCATCCAAATAACCTGAGTATAATTGCTAGTAGCAAAAATGTATTCAACTTTTGTAGTAGATAAAGCAATAGTATTCTACTTCTTACTTTCCCAAGAGACCAGCTTCTTACCCAGAAAGAATGCACCACTTGTAGTACTCTTCTAGTCATCAAGATCACCTGCCCAATCAACATCTGTAAAAGAACTCAAAATGAAATTATCATTCTTAGAATACCACAAATCAAAATCAACTACCCCTTTAAATTATCTAAATACCCCTTTTATAGTAGTAACATGAGATTCTTTAGGATCACCTTGAAATCTAGCAACATGAAACACAACATTCATTATATCAAGTCTAGTCTGAGCCAAATATAACAAACCACCAATCATAGATCTATATCAGATTTGATTATCTTTCAGGGAATCATCATCCTTTTTCACCTTACATCCGGTCACCATAGGTGTACCAACAACCTTAGAGTCCTCAAAACCAAATTTCTTCTATAGTTCCTTCACATACTTAGACTAAGATATGAAAATACCTTTATCCAACGAAGTGATTTACAATCCCAGAAATAATTTCATTTCACCATTCATAGACATCTCAAATTTATTTTGCATTTTTTAGAAAATTTCTTACATAGGCAGTCATTTCCTCCAAAGATAATGTCATCAACAAAAACCTCAACAATCAAAATATTATTCTAATTAATCTTGAAATAAAGTTTACTGTTAGCAGTACCTTTATCGAATCCAAGCTTCATCAAATACTTGTCAAATCTGGCATGTTGGAGTTGAGAAAATACAACACCACAGGAGCCCAAATGGTCTCTGCAAGCTGAAAAACCTGTTACAAGGAGAAGCAAGGAAGCAAATCACAGAAGAAAGAAATACATAGAAAATATGCTAAAAAAGAGAGAGCTAAATATTCATAAAATTTAATGTAATAATCCTCCTTCTTGTTACAATGAAAAGAAAGAACTTAACCTTTAATAGGTCAAGAAGCTCTAAAAGGGAAACCCTAGGTTTGCACATAATAATTAATAAAAGAATTAATTATTATGCACCTAAAGTTAGCTTAAGTGTAAAAGAGATAAAGGGAACTTAAATAATTAAACAAATATTGTTTAATTAATCAAGTAAATACCCGAATACTCTAACAACCCCCCTTAAGCTATACTTAGGGAGAAACTAAAACCTAGAACACCCACTGAAAGCAGGAAAGATGGGTCCCAACAACAAGGCCTGATCAGGTACCCAAATAAAATGAAATCTCTATGAACTGGAGAAATAGAGAAAACCATGTGGGAAAAAACTCTACTCCAAAAAGAGATGGAAAAGAATACCACTGAAGCATGAAGAACCTGCAAACACTATCGAAAAATAACTGCTGATCTGAAGAACCTCCACTGAAATAAAACATGACTAGGTAGAGAAGACTATAATATGTATGAGTGCCCTCAAATGACACTACTCAAATCAGAAGGCAAACAAGGCAAACAACTGAAATCGAAGATACAGATAGCATGAAAACACCAAAGCTTGAAGAGCTGATCAATCGAACCACAGAAGCATTAGAACCAATAGGACAAACCTCCCCATAATGTTGAAGAGGGAGAGAGACAAGAACACTGAAAAGAATGACCAAGAAGAACTGCATGATGAAGAACTAGGAACATCAAAGGTGCTAAGAAAAGTACATGTTGCCGTGGAAGGAACACTCACTTGACACACATCATGAGGTGAATGTCATGGAAGGAACACTCACTGGAAAAAGGTAGATGGCAAACAAGGCAAATATCAACCCCCTCATGGCACTTTAGAAGTAGTGCATGTACAACAAGGCACAAGATGTGCAAGATCCCAAGTAAACAATGCATGATATCACTTTATCTCAGTGCGTTTGCATAAATACAATGCTAAAATGATAATAAGATTGGAAATAGAAAGGAGAACCAAAATAGAGACATCCTACCCAGAGAAGAGATCCCAGGACCTGAAACAACCAAGATATCCACCAGAGTGCTGAAAAGGAAAAAACTGAATAAAATATGCATGGAGAAGAATCTAGAAATAAAACTCAAATGGATGGAAAGTACACAAGACACGCTTTCTAAAAATATAAACTTTTTGAAAAATAGAGGTTGGATGCTCATTCTACATCTCCCAGAGTGCAAAAAAGAGACCTCAATTTGATTGGAAAAAAACATAGTAAAACAGAAAAATTGGAAAACAATTACCAATATGACGAGGTTCAGCTCAGAACCAGCTTTTCGACGCCTATTTGTTTTCAAAAAAATGACTCCGTCTGCCCAAGATATGACCAAAAAACCAAACCCCCCTTCAAAACAAGAGGAAGGGGTAGTCTGGTGGCTCTGGCGAGCGGAGGTGACCAGTGAACGGTGGCTGGTGGCGACCCGATGGCTGGGCGGGGTAGGTGGTAGTTCTTGGTGGCAGCAAGGACTGGGTGGGGAGCAGAGGTTCTTGGTGGTGGCGGTAGCAAGGGCCGAGCGGTGGGGAGCTCCGATAGGGAGGCAGGTGCTGCGGGGACTGATCCGGGTGGCGGTTGAGGTAGTGGCAACGGTGGTGGCAGGGAGCTGCAGGGAAGCTGGGGATGCACAAATGTAGCAACGGGGGCTAGGGAGCTGCAGGGAGGCCGGGGAGGCGCGGACGCAACAACGGGGGCCAGTAGGTGGCGGGGAGCAGGGGAGACGTGGACGCAGTGGAGGGCGACTGACGGGGGGCCAGGAACCGGAGGTTTCCGGTGGCGGGGCTTGGTTTGACAGGGCAGCGGGGAAGCCTGCAGCTTGGCATGGGGTTCCACAGTACCCTGTGTACCGTGGGGTTGCCCCCACCCCCCCCCCACCCAAAAAAAAAAAAAAAAAAAAAAAAAGAGTTTTTTTTTTGATTTTTTGCTAAAAAAAACTTTGCCCCTTTTTTTTTAAAGATTTTTGATTTTTTAACTTTTTTTTTTTCAAAAAATCAAATTCCGGCCTGCATGCCGTAAAAAGGCAAAACAGTTTTTTTGAAATTTTTTTCTCGAACTACATGCTAGGGCCGTATGACCTAGATCTGGAGAAAAAAAACTCCCAGAGGCTTAGGAACCAAAATAGGTCAAATTTAATATCACCATAGGGGTTTTCGGGCTTTCTGAGCATGATGGTGAGGTCCGTTTAGTTTGAAAGTGCTCAGAAAAAAACTTATCCCTAGGTGCATAAAAAAACTTTTTGAAACCCTAGATCTACTTCCAATGCATAAATTCTCAAAACAAGAATAGATAGTTGCAGATTTGAAGCTCTGATACCATGTTGGAGTTGAGAAAATAGAACACCACAGGAGCCCAAATGATCTCTGCAAGCTGAAAAACCTGTTACAAGGAGAAGCAAGGAAACAAATCACAGAAGAAATAAATACACATAAAATATGCTAAAAAAGAGAGCTCAATATTCACAAAATGTAATGTAATAATCCTCCTTCTTGTTACAAAGAAAAGAAAGAACTTAACCTTTAATAGGTCAAGAATCCCTAAAAGGGAAAACCTAGGTTTGCACATAATAATTAATAAAATAATTAATTATTATGCACCTAAAGTTAGCTTAAGTGTAAAAGAGATAAAGGGAACTTAAATAATTAAACAAATATTCTTTAATTAATCAAGTAAATACCCGAATAGTCTAACATGGCATACCAGACTCTAAGGGCTTGCTTCAATCCATTCAATGCTTTCTTCAACCGACAAACTATGTCCTTTTCTTCTATCAACAAAAATCCATCCAGTTGCTTAATGCAGACTTCTTCTTCCAACTCACCATTAAGAAAGACTAATTTGACATCCATTTGATAAACCTTGAAATATTTGTAAGAAGCGTAGGCAAAAAATAATCTAATAGCTTCAATCCTAGCTACTGGAGAAAAGGTTTCCTCATAGTCAATTTCTTCCATCTGTGAATAACCTTTACAAACAAGTCTAGCTTTATTTCGAACAACTTCACCCTGTTCATTCAACTTATTTCAGAATACCCATTTACTTTCAATTACATTTTTATCCTTAGGTCTAGGAACAAGAATCAATGTATCATTTTTATCAATTTGATTCAACTCTTCTTCCATAGCTTTAATCTAATTTTCATCTTTACAAGATTCATCAACACTTTTAGGTTCAATCTTAGAAATCAAACAAATTTCTTCAGCAAGTCTTCTCCTAGTCATCACACCTTTATTCTTATCACCAATAATCTGATTTTCTGAATGATTCAACCTTGCATACCTAGGAGTTTTATAATTTTTTGGAATTTCAGGCTCTTGAACTTTTTCTTCTGCATTTGCATCTGCATCTTCATTCTGAGACTTTTTCAGAGCAGTCTGAACTTGACTTTGGGTTTACACTTGTCTTCCTTTATCTGAACTAGCATCCTAATCATCTGAATCATATCCGCAAGATCTAATATGATACTGTTACCTTCATCAACCTTCACATTAACACTTTCAAAAATCTTTCTCAATCTTTTATTATAACACTCGTAGGCCTTACTTTTAGCAGAATAACGAAGAAAGATTCATTTATCACATCTAGCATCAAATTTTCCAAGATCTTCATCTCTTTTGATATAACATTTACTACCAATTTTTTTGAAATATCTAACAATAGGAGCATGACCAAACCATAACTGATAAGGAGTCTTACCAGTACCAACTTTGACATATACTCGGTTAAGAGTGTATACTGCAGTACTCACAGATTCTCTCCAAAACATATGTGAAACATTTCCTTCAATCATCATGGTTTTAGTGACTTCTTGAACTATTCTATTCTTTCTTTCTACAACACCATTTTGTTGCGGTGTCCTCAGAGCAGATAACTGTCTCTTCATTCCATTTTCTTCACAATATGCATTAAACTCACTGGAGGTAAATTCTCCACCTCTGTTAGATCTCAGATATTTCAACTTCAAACCAGTCTCTGTCTCAACCATAGTCTTGAAAATCTTGAACTTCTCCAACATTTCAGATTTCTCCCTTAAGAAGGTAATCCACATTATTCTTGAATAATCATCAATCACCAACATGAAATACATGTCACCCTGCAAGCATTTTATTCTAGAAGGACCACACAAATCAGTATGCACAAGATCCAACAATCCATTAGAATTATATTGTTTGTTGTTATAAGTAACTCTTGTCTGCTTCCCTAATTAACATTCCTTACACATCGGATTAGAAGGCTTTATCAACTTCAGTAGATCTCTTACTACTCTAGTAGAACTTATCTTTACCATGCAATCAAAATTTACATGACACATCCTTTTATGCCACAACCATCTTTCATCAATCTGTGCAATCAAACAACTTTTACCTCCAGCATTCAAGTGAAAGATATTGCGTTTAGTCTGTGTTCCTGATGCAATCTTAGTTCCAGAGCTACTCAAGATCTCACATTTGCCATTCTTGAATTGAAAGTTATATCCCTTATCAACCATATGACCAACACTCAAAATATTATGTTTTAATCCTTCAACATACAACACATCATCTATATCGTGCTTTCCATCAAGAGAAATAGAACCTCTAACACGAATTACACAAGCTTTATTATCACCAAATATTACTAAACCACCATCATACTTTTCAAAGTTCACAAATTTACTCTTATCACATTTCATATGATGAGAGAAACCATTGCCAATTACCCATTCATCTTTCTCTTCTACTTTAGCAGCTAAAACTTTCTCCTCATTAATGCATCTTGTAGAATTTGTAGTCACAGGATCATCTTCCTTGATAGCAATGAACACAAATTCATCTCTTGAATTTCCCTTATCCAACTCATCATCTATCACACCTTCATCAACAACATAATAACACTTCTTCTAATACTTAGGTTTATATGGCTTAAATGGCTTCTTAGGATTTCTATCTCTTTTCGAACACCTTGATGCAAAATGTCCTATCTTATTACATGAAAAACATTTAAGCGACAACTTACTTTCATACTTATGAGCACCTTTAGACAATCTTCTGACAAAAAGTGGTTCAAGCTCCTCAAGATCTCTTTCTTCATCTTCCATCTCTTTCATCTCTTTCTCTTATCTAGATACTCTTGTATAACTTTCTCTCGGATCATATCTCTGCTTCCCAAAAATAGTAGCTTTGAATGCAGATTCAGTCTTAGGAAAGGAGCCTCCAAGCTCACTCATCTCAAAAGCAACAAGTTTACCAATCAACATGTCTCTTGTTACATTTGTCACATTCTAGATCTCATCGATAGCAACAACTTCATGTGTATAGGTAGGAGGCAATGATCTAAGTACCTTGGCAACAATCTTAGCCTCTTCTAGCACTCCATCAGCATATGACATGTTTTACTCTTATCACATGTCATATGATGAGAGAAACCATTTTCAATTACCCATTCGTCTTTCTCTTCTACTTTAGCAGCTATAACTTTCTCCTTATTAATGCAGCTTGTAGAATTTGTAGTCATAGGATCATCTTCCTTGATAGCAATGAACACAAATTCATCTCTTGAATTTTCCTTATCCAACTCATCATCTATCACACCTTCATCAACAACATAATAGCACTTCTTCTAATACTTAGGTTTATATGGCTTAAATAGCTTATTAGGATTTCTATGTCTTTCCGAATACCTTGATGCAAAATGTCCTATCTTATTACATGAAAAACATTTAAGCGACAACTTACTTTCATACTTACGGGCACCTTTAGACAATCTTCTGGCAATAAGTGGTTCAAGCTCCTCAAGATCTCTTTCTTCATCTTCCATCTCTTTCATCTTTTTCTCTTATCTAGATACTCTTGTAGAACTTTCTCCTGGATCATATCTCTGCTTCCCGAAAATAGTAGCTTTGAATGTAGATTCAGTCTTAGGAAATGAGCCTCCAAGCTCACTTAGCTCAAAAGCAACAAGTTTACCAATCAACATGTCTCTTGTTACATTTGTCACATTCCGGATCTAATCGATAGCAACAACTTCATGTTTATAGGTAGGAGGCAATGATCTGAGTACCTTGGCAACAATCTCAGACTCTTCTAGCACTCCATTGGCATATCTGATTCCGCACACAAGCTCTTTCACTTTTTGCATAAAAGAGGTGGCATTCTCATCTTCACTCATCTTCAGGTTCTCATTTTTACCTTTCAGGCTTTGTAGCTTAGCAATATTTACATGACTATCTCCTTCATGCAAAATTTCCAGTTTTATGCGAATTTCATGTGTAGTGTCTAAGTCCATTACATTCGTCATCTCAAAATTTGACAAGGCACTCAACAATGCTTCCTTCGCTCTGATGTTATATTTTGCTTCCTTAACTTCATTCAGAGTAGTAGGACCATTTTACAGAACATTATATACATTCTTAGTGATATTCAAATACTCTTCTCCTATGCATCTTAAATGAACTTACATCCAGCTCTTCCAGAGAGTGTAGTTCGTTCCATCAAACCTTAGGTTGTCCTTCTTGAAAGAAAAGGTTGCCATCCCAGATTTGTTGGATATTGTTGGTCATTTCTATTGCTAGGATATGTTGTTGTCATTGATGACAACATATACCTGTGATTTGCTCTGGTGATTGCAGTTTGGGAAGATCTTATGATCCGGTTTTGTAATTTTGTTTTGTTGATCACTATTTTGCAGAATCCGGTATTTCCTCTGGTATTCTTGTGTGATCAGATCTTGAGCTTAGATTTTGGGATATTGTTTGGGATGGTCTTGTGTATCTTTATTTTAGATGGATCATGATTTGGTGCTCCATAAGTTATCTTTCTTCATGACAGTTGTTGATATTTGAGTATTCCCGAGTTTCAGATGTTGATCGACGAAGATTTGATAAGTGGTGTTGGTGCAGCTGTTGCTGATGATTCTAACGTTCTTGCTAGTGTTTCTTAATCATGTCCTATTTGTTTTGTCGACCCACATTGATCATTGTGTGAGTTTTTGGTGATTTTGCTGAACCGGTAATGTTCTCCATGTTATGCGGGTTTTCTAGTGGTGTAGCATGTTGTGGTTGATCTTGGTGTGATTTCCGATAGAGTTAAGCATTTGGAAATTTGAATTAGGTCCATGTTAAGTTATGTAAATCATTATATTGGTCCGGTGGTTGATCTTTATGCCATGTGATGTAATTTTGTAATTGAGGGTTGAGGGTTTAGCCGACCTTGTTTTCAAGGTTGATGAATTGTATAAATAGGTGATGTTGTCATGTAATTCTGGTGTGGAGGTTGTGTCTATATTATCAAGAGTATGGTATATGTGCGAACAAGAGATTTATCTTTCATTGTTATGATTGAGGAGAGATTGCTGTTGTTGAGAAGACAACTATGCCTAATAGGAACTATAATCAGGCATTTGAAGATGCTATTCTTTCAGTTCACTTCTTCCAGATTGTAGTCCGAATCTTGTTGTAAGTTAGTGAGACTTCCCCGAGGGTTGTAGCCTTCCAAGTCATTATCTTTTGAGCAGTGAGCTCTAGGCAGTGTGCTTGAATGCATGTGCATTCCCCATTGTAATATTTACACATACTACTGCAGAGTATCATCTTACTATGGGTAGGTAACCACTGTGGTTTTTCCCTTAACTGAGTTTTCCACGTCAAAATCTTGGTGTTGTGTGTTGTGATTTTAATTTGCTTATCTATCTTATTGCTACAGTTTATCAGATCTATCTTTTCTGATTAAATTTGTTGTTTTGATGAAAACTGATTCACCCCCCTCTCAATTTTCCCTCCTTGTTGCTGCCAACAATTGGTATCAGAGCTAGATCCTCCGGAAGAAGCTTAACCGCTTGAGGAAATCCGGGATGACAACTCTAAGTGTTATCTTTAAGAAGGGTAGTCCGAGATTTGATGGAAGTAACTATGCTATATGGAAGAATCAGATGGAAGTGCACTTGAAATGTCTTGGAGATGATTATTAAAAGATTACAAAGAATGCCTATTCTACTGCTCTGAATGGACCGACTATTGCTGATTAGATCAAGGAAGATGAACATAATATTAGAGTTAAGGAAACATTTCATAGTAAACTGATTGATTTTGAAATGACAAATGTAATGGGACTTCAAACTGCACATGAGATCTCAGAGAAGCTTGAGATCCTATATGAAGGTGATAAACAAGTGAAAGTTGCTAAGTTGAAGAGTTTGAAAGGAAAGTATGAGATGCTGAAGATGAGAGATGATGACAACATACACTCTTTCATGGCTAAGGTGAATGATCTGGTCCTAGGTATCAAATATGCCGGTGGAACCATTGAGGAAGATGAAATTGTTGCTAAGGTGCTGAGATCCTTGCCTCCTGCTTATAAACATAAGGTTGTTTCTATTGATGAGATCCAGAGTGTGACTACAGTGACAAGAGATATGTTGGTTGGAAAGATTGTTGCATTTGAGCTAATTGAATTTGGAGAATCACATAGAATGTTTGAGACAACATCTATATCCGGTAAGAAGAAGTATGATCCTAATGAGTGCAAAATATATAGATATGAAAGAGACAAAAGAGAGATGGAAGAGCAAGAAAAAGAGCTGGATGAGATTGAAGCATTGATTGCCCAAATATTGTCTAAAGGAGCCGGTAAGTATGATGGAAAACTGCCTTTGAAATGTTTCTCTTGCAATAAGATAGGACATTTTGCTTCTAGATGCCTAGAGAGAATGGATAAGTATGACAGTCATGATAAGTTTGATAAGCATGATAGGAATGATAGATATGGGAAGCATGATAAGTATGATAAACCATATAAGTCTAATCAAAAGTATAGGAATCAAAAGAACTATTATTATGTTGTTGATGAAGGTGTTACATATGAAGAATCATAAAGAGATGAAGTTGTGTTTATTGTCATTAAATAAGATAGATCTGTACCTATTAATTCCTCAAGTTGCACTATTGAGGAGAAAGCTTTAGCTGCTAAAGTTGAAGAGAAAGATGAATGGGTGATTGATAGTGGTTGTTCACATCATATGACCGATGATAAAAACAAATTTGTGAGCATGTAAAGGTATGCTGGTGGAATAGTGAGATTTGGAGATGACAAAGCTTGTGTGATCCATGGGAGAGACTCTATTTCTTTTGATGGTAAGCATAACACTAATGATGTCTTGTATGTTGAAGGTTTGAAGCATAATCTTTTGAGTGTTGGACAGATGGTCGATAAAGGTTATGATCTACAATTCAAGAATGGAAAATGCAAGATCCTAAATGCCTCTGGTATAGAGATTGCATTTGGAACTAAGATTGAATGATGCAGAGCATCTATCAAAAACCATATGACACCCTGGAGACAGTCCAAAAATGATTTCAGTTGGCTAAGAGAGATGTTTGTGTTTTGTGTTACAGATGCGTTTTGATTGCAGGTGCTTGTTCATCTAGCTGCAAGAGGAAGTTGGTGTTGTGTGTGGGCAGAGAAGGAAGGTTTGTCAAGGGCCATGTGATGGTCCATTGGTTGCCAAAAGACTAGGGAGAGAGGTAAAGAGGAGAACTCCTAGGTGAGGCATAGCGGTTGTTGGTGAGGTGATGCAACATGAAGAGGTGGACTTATGGTTGGTAAAAGAACTTAGATGGCAACCATTACAAACTCCATTAATAGGAGTAAAAGAGAGATTGTTTCAGGATGAAGATAGCAGAGGCAAAGGATGAAGGAAGACAAGAGGCATAAAGAGGCAAAGGTGAAATGAATACAAAGATGAAGGTTTCGGTCTAATTTTTTTTTTGGCAAGTTATTATCCCTATGTTTCCAAGGGACTTGGAAAGCTTTCAAGGTCGGTAGTATGATGCAGGAGCACCTAGGCTACATGAAGTAAAAGGTTCTATTATGAACAATGTCATTGATATTTGAGCTTTAAAGGTCATTTGAATTTATTTCAATGTATTTTGAATCAGGTTGTTCAAAATGTCTATTAAAGTCCTAATAGGGTCACTCGGGTCAACATTGGTCTATATGGTCAAATTGTGCCAAATAACCCATGGGAGGGTAAATATGATGTAATATTTTTTGTTTAGTCCCTTGTGAAGTGTCAAGAATGTGTATGCAAAGGTTTGAGGTCATTTTTGTTAAAATGCAAAGAATATCAAAAAGTTGCAAAGAGCAACATTGAAAAAAGTTGCAAAAATTGATGTAAAAGGTTTCCATTTGGTCCTAAAGGGGTAGTTAATCAGTTATAGGGGGAAAGATCTTATATATGTCATGTAATGTTCTAATTTGAGTCATGGTGGCAGGTTTGGAGGAAGGGTTTTGTAAGGAGAGCAATTATTTGCCTCTAACTATCACCCAATCTACAGGTTGAAGGTGACAACCATGGTGTTTGGCACCAATTTGAATGTAATTTCTCAGGGATGGATGAAATGGAATGCAAGGGAGGAAGTATACACCATGAAGATAAAATATTTATAATGGTTTTGGAAGAAGTAATGAAGATGTATTATGTTTTGTGTAACCCTGTATCTATTGTTATGTTGATAGTCACATTACATTGCAGCTTTATGCATATTTAACTTGGAAAATGAATTGGATATTCTCTCTAACAGATTGGAGTGTGTAGAGTAGTGAGTTAGAAAACCTTTGAAACAAATTTGAACATCATCCATTGAGTATGGTAAGAGATCCACTTGGTTTTATAAAATCCATTTTAAAACCCTCATTAATGGAGTCTCTCGTAAAGTTTTAATGATATATTACGTTTCAACCATTGGAAATTTATGTATCTTGGCTCATTATAAAGTATATTGAGAGAATGTTAACATGAATTTTGTTTGGGATTGAATGGTTTGGTATTCGATGAGAAATTTGATGCCCTATTAGGCTAATCAATGAAATTTTTTGAGTTGTTAATGACAGTAAAAATGGGCCTGAGTAAATGGGCATAACTACAAAATTAACCATTGGATCTAGCTAGATTTTGTATATGTTTTGGAAAACCTAGTTATCTACATTCTCACCGAAGAGATTGGCCACGTGATGTCCTTTTAGAAAGTTATGAGCAACATAGTTCTGTACTACCAAAGTTGCAGAATGATGGTCTAATGAAAGTTGCATGTCAAGTTCTTGTTTATGATTAGATTTAGGTGTTGTGGCTTGAATGTGATTGGGATATGGAGTTGGTATTTTAAACGGTGCTTGGATGTGGATTAAGTAATCTGATTTATCTTTTTGTGATCAGGATACATGTGGTTTAAGGTTATGAAGGTAAGAACTTGTTGATTCTTGAAATCAGAAATGAGTTATGAATGTGACCTTGAAACATATGGATGGAATGATATTGCAATAATTGGTTGAGTATTTAAGATGCCTTAAGGAAGTAAGGGTTTGGTTAAATTTTTGATTGGATGTTTATGTGACTATTGGAAGATTGGATCCTAATGATGTGATTGGGATAGTTATTTTGTTTGATATGGTTGATTGGCTATTGATTATGCCTCTATTATAAAGAAATTGGTAATAAACAAATTGGAATGTTGATTGGATTAGTAAGATCCTTGGTTGTGAGTTGGTTTTCCATGATGCTCTGCATCACTGAAGGTAACATTTTTCATTTGAATTCTGGTGAGAAAAGTTGTTTGATTGCTCAGATTGATGAGAGTTGGTTGTGGCATAGGATAATGTGTCATGTAAATTTTGATTCAATGATTAAGATCTGTTCTACACAAGCTGTTAGAGATCTGCCTAAGATTGTTAAGCCTGCTAATCCACTATGTAAGTAATATCATTTGGGTAAGCAAACAAGGATTTATTTTTGTAGACACTCAAAATTGTCATGTCTAATTAAATAAATATTTTATTTATTTAATTATCTAAGCCTAATTCTTCTATTAATTAAATAAATTTTTATTTATTTAATTAATTCATTTATCCTCTTCTAGCCTTATTTCTCATTTAAATAAATACATTTATTTATTTAAATTATCCCTTTCCTAAATTAAATAAATATTTTATTTATTTAATTGTCCTATTTCTTCTATTAATTAAATAAATCTTTATTTATTTAATTAATTCATTATCTTTTTCTACACATGACACATGTCATTCATCTCTTAATTCATACACTACCTACCTCTTTCATTATTTTACTATTTTCTCTACCTACCCTCTAATCCTAGCCGACCTCTCTTTTTACACCTCTCAATCTTAACCCTCCATTTCTTATTGTGTCTTCTATTTAAGGAGATGCTTTCTTCATTGTCTAACCCTAACTACTTGATCAATTGGCTACGCTACGATCCTACTTGCAACCACATTCCGTTCTTTGTTGAGCTCTTGTGCATATAAAAATCTGAGAGCAAATATATCAAGCAAGATCAATGGAGATAGGAAGAATGGAGATCAAAACCCTATTGGACATGTGATGGTATAATCTTTGTGATTTTAAGTTATTTGCATTGTCTTAGGTAATCTTCATATGTTATGGTGGATCTTTGTTGATTGTTAGGCTAGGGTTTAGTAGTTGGATTCATTTTAGCCTTTCAATATTGTTGTTATTGTTATCCATTTTCACCATAAACATTTTGGCACGCCCGGTGGGACTCTTGTCCCTTTGCATTTAATAATTTTGTTGCAGATTTTGCATTTTTGAAGTTGCAGATCGGACAATTTCGACGATATTTTAGGTTTTTTCCGCGTCTGCGAGTGTTCGGATCGCGTTTTTGTGTTTCAGAAGCGTCTGCGATAGAGGGAATTGCGTCTGTGTTTCTGTCAATTTTTATTTTTGCAGGTTTCCGAAGGGTGCGTCTGTGACTCCTAACCGCGTCTGCGTCATTTAACAGCGTCTGTGATCTCTGAGCGCGTCTGTGCATAACAGAACCGCGTCTGTGTCATACAAACGCGTCTGTGTCTAGTATAGAGGCGTCTATGCTTTCTGTTTTGCAATTTCAATTTTTCTGAGATTCGGGTTTTCGGATTTTGTACTTAGGGTTTCAGATCTGGTTTATTTTCGGCTAACCCTTGCAGATCTAGCTAACCTGGTTTGTGCAACTTGCTTTGGAGGCAAAAACATTTTTGTTGAAGGCCCCTTTTCACAAAGTCTTTTGGGTTTTCTAAAATTTACCTAACTTGTGTGCTTGCAGGAAGGGGTTATCATTTGAAACAACCCAAACTACTAACAATTTTGTTGCAGGGCCTTGGCTAGGGTTTTGTAATTTTGTTGTGTGCCTTGTTTTTCATAGCTTAGCAAACACTTCAATTGGTGCACTAAAATTGAATCATTGTCTTTTGTGTCTTGAGCAATAAGCTCTTTTTGTTTAATCTTTAGAGGGCCTGTCTTCCCGTGTGGTCATTAGGACTACTAGTGAGAAGAGAACGACCCAAGTGGTAGCGAGGAAAACCCACCTCATCCAAACCACTATAATCAAATGTATTCATGGTGAAAACTATGAATAACGTGTGCTGATTAGTTCATACCGACACTATGTCTCCCCATAAACCCGTTTGATCAAATTTATTTGATCATTTGTAGGGCGTAACCCCTACCGGCTGGGAGCCTTCTGTATTTACAGAGCTGAAAGTGCCGCATGTATGGCCACACAAGCGGATGCCCTTACTAGCACCTCTTTGTTTTAGATGTCCAAATCCTTCTAGTTGTTGAGGCAGGAGGTCGGACCTTTGGTAGCGGCCCACACACATACGGTTCTTAGTAGAGATACAAAGTTCGCCATGGGGAGTTTTCATGGGGACTGATGCTTGGCTGACCCGAGAAGTGAGTGCCGAGGGTGGAGCTAGTGAGGTCAAGCATCTAAGTATCCGCTCTGAATAGCGTAGCCTCGGGGGTAAAACCCTATGTGGGATCAACAACTATTGTCTTGGCCAGCCCTAAGATTTGTGCTTGTCTTATGCTAAACACTCAAACATTCAAGACAAAACAACAAAACATTGTGTCTTTTGTGTCTTCAAGTGTATGCAAAAACTTTTTTTTACATCAAACAACACACTTTTGGAGTCTAAACAGTTTGCAAACATTGAGTCATCAACATTGTGTCCTCTTGTCACGAAAAACAGTCGAAAAATCAGATTTGGTCACAACAAAACAACTTCACAGATAGGAAAAATTGCACTAAGGTTATAGAAACGCGTCTGTGTCTGTTCAAACCGCGTCTGCGTTAGATAAGCACGTCTGTGAAGTACAGAATAGCGTCTATGTTTTTATCAGCGTCTGTGTCAAATAGAGAGGCGTCTGTGTCTGGGAATCGCGTCTGTGAAGTATACAGAGGCGTCTGTGTCAGGATTTGAAAACTTTAACAGTCAAGCAAACAAAAAAAAATTAGTTTCGACATACTTGAGCTTCTTAGGTTGTCTCTTCAGGTTTCATCTAGCATTCAGCCTGTTCTAAGGTTTCACACAGTCCATCATTGCTTCATACCTCACTTTACATTCATACTTGTCTAAACTTGAGTCAAAAGGTTACTTGCTTGTCCTCATCATACTTTGTCAACACACTACATACAACTACACTTTGCTAAGTGGTCCCTCATCAAGGTTTCTTACCTTTGGGTCTCATTTGGTCTTACTTAGAGTCAAGGTCAGCTTACCTCATCAAGAGAAACTATCCTCTCTTTGGAAGTCACACCTACTCTACTACTTACATACTTGGTCTTACACTTTGGACATTGCAAGTACACCTCAAGATTCACTTACACTCCATACAACTCTTGGTCTTCCGTACTCTCGTCATTTTTCATCTAGTCTCTCACATCTTGGTCTAACACCTAGTTCATGGTTGAAACCCGCCTTCAAAAATCTAGGAGAATAGCTAAAGAAGCTCAAGAATCCGTAAACATGAGTTCTTATGAGTATGACAATGATCTATTCTACAATCCTGAGCACACTACATTACCAGACATGAATGTTTATAGACACAATCCAAATGTGGAGAGCGCAAACACTATAAACAACAATGCTACACACAATGACACAGTGGACAACTCTTCAATATTATCAGTAGACATAGAAGAATCCATAATGAATCCTCAATTCAATAGATTGGTTGAAGAGATAATGAGGAGAGATCGACAATACTTTCTAAACATGATGGCACATAGTGGAGCTAAAATACCGCATGATTTTGACTTATCTCAACTTATGGAAAGTCGACCCTCACAACAAATTCAACCCAACATGGATCAAAGGAGACCAAATAGTGGAGGAAATAGAGGACCGAATAATATGATGCCTGAGTCACCATCATTTTTGCTTCAAAAACTAGCAATCCCACATACACAAGCTCAAACATATGATACTTACACTCAAGGACCATCATGGAGGCCTTATGCTCAATCACATGCTCAAGGTATGAATCAATCAAAACAAGTGGATACTCAAGGACATCCTCAAAATTTTGACACAAGGAGACCTCATGTCAAAATTGGGGGCAACACAATGGAAAATGAAAGGCCTATTGAATATGGTTTATACACACAAAATAGATATGGGGTCCCTCAACATGAAGTTATGCCAAGTGCTCCATATATACCACAACAATATAGACCTCCATATGGACATGTCTACGATCAGTATCATCCATATATGCAACAAGCTCCTCCTCAAATGGGTGTCTCAAACATGGGGTATGCTACAAGAAGTCGATCTCCACCTAAAAGTAATTTGGAACAACAAATAAGAGATTTACAAAAGAAAGTGGAGGACATGAGTACATCAAAACCTACATACACTATGAGAGATATATGTCCTTATCCCTTTGATAAGAGAATTCCAATGCCTCCATTTCCTCCACACTTTGTGACACCAAAATTTGACAAATATAGAGGGAGAGGAGACCCCAAGGCACACATAAGACAATTCTTCACAGCTTGCATTGAGGTAGCGGCAGAAGAAACATACTTAATGAGGTTGTTCCCACAGAGCTTAGGAGATCAAGCTATGGAATGGTTTTCTCAATTACCTCCTGGTATTAAGTCATGGGGTGACTTAGCGGAGGCATTCATTCAGCATTTCTCTTACAACATTGAAACAGATGTCTCAGTTACTACCTTGTGCAATACTAAACAAAAGGAAGGAGAATCTTTCGCAACATTTTTACAAAGATGGAGAAATCTAGCTAGCAGATGCTCTTGTGAAATCCCGCAGAAACAAATGGTGGAGATGTTCACACAAAATGTTAATAAGGCTATTGGCTATGATCTCAGAAAAGCTTGTTTGTCTACATTCAAGGATGTTATTGAAAAGGGCCTAGCAACAGAAAAGGTCTTAATTGAACAAGGAGTTATCAAACTATTCAAAGAAAACAAAGAGGACTTTAAAGGAAAGGACAAACCAAAATTTTGGAACAAGAACAAGAACACAGTTAATGATGGTGTTGTCGATGCAAATACAGTGAGACCAAAGTTCATCTTTTCTGGATCAAGTTCTACCAACAATCAGGTGAACAACCAAACAACTTCAAAACCTCGAAGGAAGTACACTCCATTGGGGGAACCACTTGAATCAGTATTCAAAAAGCTTGTGGCAAACAAAGTGATCACAGTTCCAGATTTTCCTCCATATGAACCAAAGGTCAAACCAAATTGGTGGAATGATGATGAGTATTGCGAATTTCATAAGAGCAAGGGTCATAAGACAAGTAATTGCCATCGATTGTAAAACATTGTGCAAGATCTCATTGATAGAGGCGACATTGAGATTGAGGGACATTCATCTAATCAAGAGCATGAGATGTTTAAGGAACCATTCCCAAAACATGACAAAGGAAAAGCCAAAGTCACAGATGATCAAGCCAATTACACTAGAGCACCTTACAATTATGATTCTACTATCAATCACATCTCAATGGACAATCATATCTCTACTATTACTATCAAGAACAAAAATCCTGAGAATCCTTCTCAGAGACCCAAGATTGTCCTAAAAGGTGTGGGATCTTCTTCTGAGCATACCTCTGAATGTCATGTTACAACTCGTCGAGGTAAGATCACGTTGCCAGGTGCCTCCACTAAGAATACCAATCCTTCATCAACCAAGCCTGAGTACGACCTTGTAGAACAGTTAGGGAAGACACCCGCGCTCATCTCTATTCTTGAGCTCTTACGCATATCCCCCGCTCATAAAGCTATCCTTGACAAAATCTTGAGAGACACTACCGTTCCTACTGATCTGAACGTGGACCAGTTTCAAGCCATGGTGGGATACCTATCTATTCCACATTCCCTTACGTTTACAGAAGCCGATGACGCCTCCATAAGTCAGCCACATAATGCACCTTTACACGTTGAAGCTTTCATACATAAACACCAAATAAAGCGAGTCCTGATAGATGGAGGAGCAGGTCTTAATATTTGTACATTGAGCACCATCAGACAATTGGGATATTCTGACAAGGCTGTGAATGCTACAAACCAAATCACCATTAAGGCTTATGATGATGAAGAGCGCTCATCCAAGGGCACAGTCACCTTACCGCTAAGAATAGGGCCAGTCACAAAAGATGTGGTTTGTCAAGTCCTAGATCTAGATCTCACGTATAACATATTGCTAGGACGTCCGTGGATTCATGAAATGAGGGCAGTCCCATCAACATACCATCAATGCATAAAGTTCCCTCACAATGGAGTCGAGGTAACGGTCAATGGTGATCCAAATCCATTCATATATTGTAATAACTTGAGATCACATACTGAAACTATCATTCCCAGTAATCGTGAGGCTACTCCTTCTTCGGCATACATTGATCCTGAGTCATTAAAACCCTCGACATCCAAACAAGGTGAACTTAGAGGCAAGTTTCAAGACAAAGGCATGGGAGAATACACTCTGAATCAGACAATGTTTTTACGACAAGTCATGAGCTCTCCCAAGGAATATGGGAGGCCACATCCTAACAAGCAAGTCTCTATCATGATGCTCAAATGGGATCCTACCATATTTCAAAAATGGGGTGAACTAGAAGAAGAAAATTTATATAAAATGCTCTATAAGGACGTTGAAGAGGACACACATGATCAAATTATTAGAACCTATGAGAACTATGGCAAAGGCTTCAAAATTCTGCAAAGATTCGGGTATGATGGAAAAAGCCCTCTCGGGTTACGCAAAGAAGGTGTCATGGAGCCCTTACAACCTGAGCTAACTACAAGAAGAGAACGCTCCAAGGGACTTGGTTTTCTGAAATTCCAAGATTCACAATAAAAGAACAAAAGAGGTATGGCGAATCAAAGTTGCCGACGTTCAACAAGAGGATTATCCTTCCACAGATTCTAATGAGTGGGAATGGGGTTCAGACAAATCCTCCAGTGATTATGAGCTCACCGAAACATTCAGAGAGCCAGATGAACCCACAGAGGAAGAGGAATTTTACAAAAAGTTCAGAGTTGGTCAAGAACCAACCCATAAGGATCCTGCACATTCTTCGTTTCAAGGTCCTAGGTCAAAATCACATAGGATGAGGACACCTGTCCCAGAAGGCTCTACTAGTGATGACAATTTGGATTCGCTCACGATCGAAACTGATGAGGAGAGTGCCATCGATGACCTCGACGATTACCTTGACATACCTGAATATAACCACATCTTCACTCTTCGTCCAGCAAATTCGGAAAACACTAAAGACCTTCCCCTTGTTCATCCCCAACTCATTGACTGGGATCATGAAGGACCAGCACAATTTGATACATTTCAAAATGACGAAGCTATTATCGACTACCTTGGCATTCGAGATGATCTTCCCCCTGGAGACCACAAAGCAGGATACGCCATAGAGCTCAACAACATAGCATACTTTGGTGAGGGTGTCGGGCCTTCTAGTTGCAAAAATGTGAAAATAAAAACAAAACAAGGGTCTTATGGCGAAAACCACACTGTGGCGCTATCTGACTCCAAAAAAGTAAAAAGAAAGGACGTATCTGAGGGTGAAAACCTCTCTGAGGCACCCGAAGATGGAAGGCTCGACATTCTCCCAGCATCATACGAGGAAAAATCATCCATGTTGGTAGAGGAGACTATAAAGACAAACATTGGTACAGCAGAGGTCCCACACAACATATTTTTGGCTCAATCATTGACGGAGGCCGAGAGAGCAAAATTCATACGCTTCTTTAAGAGATGACAAATCAACTTCGCATGGTCTTATGCGGATATGCCTGGGCTAGACCCGGATTTGGTGATGCATCATTTAACAGTCAAACCGGGGGCAAAACCAGTAAAGCAGAAATTAAGGAAAATGCATCCACAAGTGGCATTGCTAGTCAAGGCAGAGCTGGAGAAATTACTGGATGTCGGATTCATACACCCAATTGATTATCCCGAATTGATTTCCAATTTAGTACCTGTCAGCAAACCGGATCGCAGCATCCGAATATGTATAGACTTCAGAGATATCAACAAGGCTTGTCCAAAGGATGATTTCCCATTACCAAACATTGACTTGATCGTTGACCTCACAGCAGGCCATGAAATGTTATCTTTAATGGACGGATTTTCTGGATATAATCAGATCAGGATTGCACCTGAAGATCAACATAAAACATCATTCACTTGTCCATGGGGAACCTTCTATTGGAACGTCATGCCCTTTGGGTTGAAAAATGCAGGCGCTACTTATCAAAGAGTGATGACTACTATCTTTCATGATCTCATGCACATAACCGTGGAAGATTATGTTGACGATCTTTTGGGAAAATCAATAGACAGAGATACACACTTGGACATACTTTCAGTTGTCTTTGATCGGCTGGAAAGATACAAGGTAAGACTAAATCCAAAGAAATGTGTCTTTGGAGTAACCTCCGGGAAGCTCCTAGGATTCATTGTGTCTAAAAGAGGAATAGAAGCTGATCCAGCAAAAGTCAAGGCTATCTTGGACATGCCGCCACGCAAGAATATCAGTCAACTTCGATCTTTACAAGGGAGACTCCAGTCCATACGAAGATTCATAGCACAACTTGCAGATAAGTGTAACCCTTTCCAGCACCTGCTACACAAAAACATCAAGTTCAAATGGGATGAGAACTGTCAACAGGCTTTTCAGGCACTCAAAGACTATCTTTTGAACTCGCCAGTTTTGATGTCACCAATTCTAGATCAACCATTGCTACTTTACATATCGGCTACTCTGACAGCACTGGGGGCACTCCTAGCACAACACATACCTGACGGCAAGGAAAAAGCAGTCTACTATATCAGTCGCACATTGGTGGGATATGAGCTAAACTACACACCGATCGAGCGTGCATGTCTCGCTGTGGTCTTTGCTTCACAAAAATTACAACATTATATGCTCACTCACAAGACTAAGTTGATTGCCAGAATTGATCCACTAAAATATCTTCTCAGCAAAGCTACACTTACTGGGCGGCTGGCCAAGTGGGTAATGATTTTGAGTGAATTCGACATTGAATACGTGGACAGAAAAGCTATAAAAGGACAAGCCATTGCAGACCAATTGGCAGATGCTCCCAGGATAGATGATGCTCCTCTACAGTCAGAATTTCTAGATGAGTCCATTCTAACAATATCACCTGCAAAGCCATGGCAATTATATTTTGACGGCTCATATACACAGCATGGGGCAGGAGTAGGTATACTCTTTATAACTCCCCAAGGCGATTCTATACCAAAGTCATACCGCTTATCATTTCCGTGCACTAACAATATAGCGGAGTACGAGGCATTAACAACTGGGTTAAGAATTGCAGTTCAATGGAAGATCCAAGAACTTCGTGTTTTTGCGGATTCTCAACTTGTCATCCGTCAAGCAACTGATGATTATCAAACAAAAGATGAAAATCTAATGCCTTACAAACAACTGGTAGATGAGCTGAAACAACACTTTGCAAAGATAGAGTTTGAGCAGATACCAAGAGAACAGAATCGTGCTGCAGATGCCATGGCTACAATTGCTTCGCTCATTGATCTACCACAAAATGAGACCTGCTATGAATTCCTGGTAGACAACCTCCTGATTCCGTCATATGAAATCACTCCTAAGGAAATGATATGTGTTGTTGGTCCTGAATCCCAGTTATATGGTCCCATATTCACATACCTTCGTGACAATATCTTACCTCCCGATCTATCGAACAATCAATGCCGCACTTTCATTCGCCAATCCTCTCGATATGTCATTTTAGCAGATATCCTATATCGACGAGGTCTAGATGGCACCCTTCTTAGATGTTTAGAGAGTGATGAAGCTCAGATTGTGTTACGAGAAGTGCATGAAGGGATATGTGGTCCGCATACTAGTGGTCCTACCTTGGCCAAGAAACTCATCAGGACTGGATACTACTGGCTTACTATGGAAAAAGATGCATATCAGTTTGTCAAGAAGTGTAAGCAGTGTCAAATTCATGGAGACCTCATACATGCACCAGCATAAGAACTACAACCACTTGCATCTCCTTGGCCCTTTTGTCAGTGGGGACTCGATCTCATAGGCAAGATTCACCCTCCTTCTTCCAATTGACATAAATTCATTATCATGGCCACAGAGTATTTTACAAAGTGGATTGAAGCCGTGCCTCTCACACAAGTTACTGGGAAACAAATCGCTACCTTCATCTTGAACTACATCATTTGCCGATACGAGATTCCTACTTCCATTATTACTGATAACGGGCGTCCTTTCAAAAATCAGGATGTTCGTGAACTCTGTGAGCGCTTCCATATTGCCCACCGTTTCTCCACACCATATTACCCCCAAGGTAATGGCCAAGCTGAGGCGTCTAATAAAACAATTCTCAAAATCCTTAAAAAGACAGTCGACGACGCTGGCCGTAACTGGCATATCCAACTCAATCCTGCACTCTGGGCCTATCACACAAGTGTCCGCACACCTACAGGAGCTACACCCTACTCACTTGTCTACGGCTCTGAAGCCATCTTGCCTATTGAGGTCGAGCTACCTTCTTTACGGGTCTCCTTGAGAAACATAATCAACGATGAAGACTACAGAGTCTCTCGCTTACAAGAACTAGAACTGCTGGAGGAACGAAGGCACATTGCTTTTAATCATCTCAAGGCTTACCAACAACGAATGAGTCGTAGTTACAATCACAAAGTTAAGCCTCGCACATTTGAGGTAGGAGACTTAGTCCTCAGAGAGAACCCCAAGAATCAGCAAGACAGAGATAAGAAGGGCAAGTTCGAACCAAACTGGCTTGGTCCTTACATCATTACAACGGTATATGGATCTGGGGCATATCAGCTCTCAACTACAGAAGGTGAACCTTTGGAGGATCCTATCAATAGCATGCACCTTCGCAGGTTCTACACATAAGCTCTTCGGAACATCCTAATTCAAAAATACAAAAAAAATTATAAAACAAAAAATCGTCACTTGGTGAAAACCTGGCAAACAGGCACCTTGTGACAACCAAAAAAATTGAAAAATTGAAAAAGTAAAGAGAAATAATTTCGTCCAACGGTGAAAACCACTTCGGTGGCACCCTGGGCAAGTACCATGGTGAAAACTGGGTCACCAGCGCCATGCGTAGAGACTTTGCTCCTCTCTCCTTCAGGATTCTCTTTCATCTTTCACTTCGCACACACTCACAACCTATTCATCCATGATAAAATTACCCAATCCCATCATGGCTTGTTATTGATCTACCCAAGATTGGTTAGCCATTCATAATAAATCTCCCTTTTCACATCCCTTTCCATCCATAATAAATCAGATCCTATCTGTGGCTAAGACAAATCCTACATCTAGTGATGGGTAAGGAACTGAGAACATCACATGTTTTGAGGAGTACAGTTTCTTCCAGCTTCCTTCAAGTCTATCCGCGCACAATCCGCAATAAAGCAACATCTGCATCGCCAGTCCACAATAAAGTTCCATCTTCTCCGTAATAAATTATCAGTTTCATGGATTCAGTCAGTTTTAGATGAGACACAGCAGCAATAATGAGCTTCAACAAAATCAAATCTTTCAACAGACTCAGACAACATATGGTTCAGTGCTATCTATCCTTTTTGTGAAAGTGAACATTGTGACCACAATCAAATAAGACTTATACAAGTGACAAGAGACACTAAACTTGAGGACTACATTGGGTGTTGGTGTCGAGTCTTGGTTTTCTTTTGATTTTATCTTTTGGTGACATGTCTTTTAGCTTTTCCAGGATGTTTTTGACTAGAGATGCTATCTCCAGGATGTCTTTGACTAGAAAGGCGAGGATGGGGTATCGTCACCTATTTGCATTTGCTGTCTGTCGATTGTCTTTTAGTAATGCTATGACTTGTCCAAGGATATGAGGACACTGTGAGTCTAGTATGAACTGGGGCATTCCTTGTTTGTGACTGTCTTATCTCCATGCAAACAGGTACAATGACTTTCTGGGCCGAACAGATGCCTCGATTGTCATAACCTACTTGCCATAATAAGCTCAATGATGATAACGCATAAGAAGCTCTTTCACTTTCATATCTTCTATCTTCCATCCCCCTTTCTTGATTGACTTCCATTGTCCTTCTCGAGTCCGCGTAGCTCGCTATCACATGACTGAGTATAATGACACACCAAAAACATTTGCATTTCATATAGTTTACATCTGCATCACCACATATAAGCATTTCATACGTACATATAGATATCACAATTGCATCACATCCTGCATACAACACATGTTAGCACATCTCACATTTTCATTATGTAAATAATCATTTGCATTATCATATTCATTTGCATTACATACATTCACATTTGCATCATGCATCACATATACAACATAAAAGAACAAAAATATATTGCATTGCATCATATAAGCATCCATATCATAAAACATGCATCACCTAAGAACATCTCATCACATAAGGTACACATGCATATAGCTGCCGCAAAAAAATTGATCATCTCATATATAATCAAAATGTGTCATGATACAATGATGTCAAAAGAATCATATGGCTACAAAATCACCCGCAGGTGTCTACAATACAAAAATGGTACATATACTGATACAAAGGGGAGCCCTCTATGGCTATGATGAACTCCCTCCCTCGGAGCCGCCTGGCCTTGACGGAGTCTGAGCTCTAGATGGTCCCGCTCTAGGATCCCCCTACCTGTCTGGTGGTGGTGGAGGACCCATGACCCCACTGCTGGATGCCTGCCTCCTACGAATCCCTCCCGTAGCCGTCGCTGTGTGCGACGATCTATGGAAGCTCCTCGCCCGCTGATCCGCTGGCACGACACCATAGTACAGATCCCTCCAGTAGGCGATCTCCTCTCCGGCTCGTAGCACATATGCGTAGCCTGCCCCTGCATCCTCTGCTGCCTGCCTCCCTACCCTCAGAGTTGTCTCGGCCTCAGTATATCGCTGGATGGCCTGGTCTCTCTCCCGCTCTGTGTCCCTGAGCCTGATCCTGAGGCGATCCCTCTCCCGCTCCAAATCCGCAATCTCGTCTGCCTGGCCCTGGCAGATCTCTCTCAGCCCTAGCAGCTCATCCTCCTCAAGATCACCACCCTCAGCCTCTGCCTGTGGCTCCTCCTCTGCAGGTGCCTGCACCTATGCCTCCCCCTGTACCTGTCTAGGTGCCTGAATAGGTACCTGTCTCTGCACCTGTCCCTGTCCCTGCACCTGTCTCGGTCCCTATGCTCTAGGACCCTGTGCTGCTGGTACATGTAGGGGCAATCCACCTCGACCCCTCACCACCTGGGCTGCTCTCTCCTGTCCTCCCTCCCTCCGAGGTGCTACTCGCCTCTCCCCCACCACTCCTCTCTGCCTCTGTCGGCCCCTGCCTCCATCTCCTCCACCATCATCATCATCATCCCCTCCCACCTCTCCCTCCAGCAGCTCTCCCGGATCTGTCAACCTCGGAAATGGATGCTCTGCCCAATATGCAGAATACTCTGCGTCCATCCCTGCATCCTCTACCTCCGGCCACATGTCCCACGGTAGTGGCAGCATCTTTGTCATCTGTGTCATGGCCTGATCATACAATAACAATGGTCCGAACTGTGCCTGATCCCTGACTGTATGGGCATACATGCCCGAGCCTCGCGGCATCCTCTGGATCCGGCCGAACTGTCTGCATACCCTGTCAACAAGCTGCCTCTCCAGAATATAGGGCGTCCACCCAATAAGATACCTGCTCCTGAATGCATAGGGTAGCTCCACTGCGTCGTCATCCCACTCCTCGCACCCCAGGTACGGCCTCCAGATAACCATATCAATGTCATCTATGACGCGTCTCCAGTGCTCCAATCGACCAATCTGAGGCTGTGATGTAATCATATCGCACAGATGTACAAAACTCCGTCCATGTCCTCTGCCTCTGAAGTGGATAGGTCGTGTGATAGGAAGGTGCTCATATGCCCACACCTGTAGGAGAGTCACTCCGCAGCCCAAGCCCACTGATTCGTGGTAAACAAACTGATGCAGCTCATAGTATAAATGTGCTAGGACACATGGCCCCCATGCATATCTGATGTGCTCTGTTATCAGTGTCTCCAATGCTCCTCCCCAGCCAACTGCCAATCCCCGTGTAGCCCTGTCTGGACATAAGAAACCACTGATGGCTCCTCCAATAATAGCCGGCAACGCTAGCCCTGTCGCGGTCATGGTATCCCATGCCACGTGACCTGCTCTCATCTCCAACCCGGGATCCTGAAATACCCATCTCAGTGCCTCTCTGTCTCCGTCTCGATCGTATGGAATCAGCTCTCCATCGATCGGAATATGCAAAATCCTGTAGACATCCTCCAGCGTCACTGTCATCTCCCCCATAGGCAAGTGAAACGTGCAAGTCTCGGAGTGCCATCTCTCTGCCAGTGCAGTCAGCAAACCCATGTTTGCCCGAAACTCAGGCACATATAGCACATGTGTGAGACCCATCTCCTCAATAGAAATCATGTCCTGAATCGAAAACTCTGGTCGCAACCTCTGAGTCGATGGGAATCTCTCCCGTGACTCCAACATAGGCAAATACTCCTGCAGTCAACCAATCAATCATGTCAGTTATAGTGGCATTCACTGTTTATTACAAAATGCTACTTGCTATCTAAATGCATATGGTTATCTACCCTAGTGACACTCACTGTTCATCACAAAGTGTTGCTATCTATCCTAGTAGTACTCCCTGTTCATCACAAAGTACTACGTGTGTGACATTCCCTGTTCATCACAAAGTGTTACTCACATTCGCACGCCCTGTTCATCACAAAGTGCTGCCTATCTTGGTGCTCCCTGTTCATCACAAAGTGCCTTGATCTATCCTAGTCATCCTAGAGGACCTGCTTGAGTGTATCCTCTCAACAGCTTATCCAATCGACAGCGTATGTTCATCACAGAACTGTCGATTTGACCTCGAAGACCAAAACCATGCATTTTTGCAACACAAACGTGCTTTACACTCCTAAACGCACTTATAGATTGCACAAACGCGCTTCTGCAACACATACGCGCTTCTTGAACACATACGTGCCTATACCATTCACAAACGCGGCCAGGGAACACAGACGTCCCTACATGACATAAACACCCCTACAATTCTCAAACGCATCCGCATTCAGCATAAACGCGGTCCCAAGCATAGACGCGCCTGGATCCGACACAGACGCGCCTGTTGGACACAGACGCGCCTGGCACTGACACAGACGCGGTTGCGCGTTTTTGCATTTTTTTAACTATCCTATTCCTAGCGCATTTATTGCTACCTAACATGCATTAATGACAAAACTTGAAATGCGTGAAAGTACGAGGAGATTTTGCGGTACTTACCAGCTCTCCTGCCTCTGCTGGTCGCTGGAATCGGCAAACGCGGTCAAATCTATGAACCAAAGCCATCGCTGCTGACTGCTGCTGCTCTTTTCTCGCTCTGCACTGTGATCTTGTAAGGGTGTGGATGACAATGAGGATGTCTTTTGCCCGTGGTCTATCTTATAGCCTACCCTAGCCCTCGCCCTCATTTCCCGAGTCAGTATTCTTCTTCCTGTGACTTTGTCACTTTATCCGGTCAGTCCATTCTAGCCTTTCTTTCTTATCGAGAGATTGTCTGCAATCTTTTCAGACATTTTCATCCAATCTCTCGAGGGGGCATATCATTCCCATCTTGGGGCAACTCTGTATCAGTTCATTTTATCTTCTTTGAAACAACGCGACAAGCCGCATTGTCTCAAAGAGGGGCAAAATGAAGACACTCAAAATTGTCATGTCTAATTAAATAAATATTTTATTTATTTAATTATCTAAGCCTAATTCTTCTATTAATTAAATAAATTTTTATTTATTTAAATAATTCATTTATCCTCTTCTAGCCTTATTTCTCATTTAAATAAATACATTTATTTATTTAAATTATCCCTTTCCTAAATTAAATAAATATTTTATTTATTTAATTGTCCTATTTCTTCTATTAATTAAATAAATCTTTATTTATTTAATTAATTCATTATCTTTTTCTACACATGACACATGTCATTCATCTCTTAATTCATACACTACCTACCTCTTTCATTATTTTACTATTTTCTCTACCTACCCTCTAATCCTAGCCAACCTCTCTTTTTACACCTCTCAATCTTAACCCTCCATTTCTTATTGTGTCTTCTATTTAAGGAGATGCTTTCTTCATTGTCTAACCCTAACTACTTGATCAATTGGCTACGCTACGATCCTACTTGCAACCACATTCCGTTCTTTGTTGAGCTCTTGTGCATATAAAAATCTGAGAGCAAATATATCAAGCAAGATCAATGGAGATAGGAAGAATGGAGATCAAAACCCTATTGGACATGTGATGGTATAATCTTTGTGATTTTAAGTTATTTGCATTGTCTTAGGTAATCTTCATATGTTATGGTGGATCTTTGTTGATTGTTAGGCTAGGGTTTAGTAGTTGGATTCATTTTAGCCTTTCAATATTGTTGTTATTGTTATCCATTTTCACCATAAACAATTTTAAGAGAAAATAGTATACATCTGATGGATTACTAGATCTTGTGCATACTGACCTATGTGGACTTACAAATGTTAGAAGTGTGCAGGGTGATAAAATTTTTATGCTGCTAATTGATGATTATTCTAGGATGATGTGGGTTGTCTTTTTGAAGGAGAAATGAGAAGCATTGGACAAATTCAAGATATTCAAAGCAAAGGTTGAGATTGAGTCTTGACTGAAGGTGAAATGTATGAGATCTGATAGAGGTGGAGAATTTTGTTCCAGTGAGTTCAATTGATTTTGTGAGAAGCATGGAATTAGAAGGCAATTATCTACTCTTATAACCCCTCAACATAATAGAAATGTTGAGAGGAAGAACATAACTGTCTTGGATGCTACAAGGACTATGCTGATTGAAGGAAATGTTCTGAAAATATACCGAAGAGAAGCTATTAGCACCATTGTTTACACATTCAACAGAGTTCATATTAAAGATAATACCGATAAGACCCCTTATGAATTATTGTTTGGTCATGTTCCTATTGTGAGATATTTCAAAGTATTTGGTAGCAAATGTTATATCAAGAGAGATGAGGATATAGGAAATTTTGATGCTAGAAGTGATGAAGGAATTTTCTTGGGCTATTATACAAAGAGCAAAGCCTATTGGTGCTACAATAAGAGATTGAGAAAGATAGTGGAAAGTGCAAATGTGAAGGTGGATGAGAACCTTGGAAAAAAGATCAGAGCATGCAGATATGATGATGGTCAGCATGTTGTTTTAGCTCCTATTCAGACTGAAGAGCCTAAGTAGACTAATCTGGTAGAGACAGTTAACCCGGATGTTGCTACTACTGGTGAAGAGGTGCAGGAACCTGAGAATCAGAACAATCCGAGGTATGTAAGATTGAATCATTCCGAAGAAGTATGTTTGATTTCTAAAGTTGAACCTAAAGATGTTGCTGAAGATTGCAAAGATGAAAATTGGATGAGAGCTATGGAAGAAGAATTAGATCAGATTGAAAAGAACAATACATGGGAAATTATGCCTAGACCTAAGGATATGAATGTTATTGGTACTAAATGGGTATTCAAGAACAAATTGAATGAAGCCAATGAAGTTGTCAGAAATAAAGCTAGACTGGTTTGTAAAGGATATTCCCAGAAGGAAGGAATTGATTATAAGGAGACTTTTGCTCTGGTGGCCAGACTTGAAGTTGTTAGACTGTTTCTTTCCTATGCTACTTAAAAAGATTTCAAGGTATATTAGATGGATGCCAAATCTGTCTTTTTGAATGGAGATCTTGAGGAAGAAGTCTACATTGAGAAACCTAATGGATTTTCATTGTCAGATGATGGAGAAATGGTATGTAAACCGAAGAAAGCTCTTTATGGATTGAAGCAAGCCCCTAGAGCCTGATATACTAAATTGGATAAGTATTTGCTATAATTGGGATTTAATAAAGGGATTGCTAATGGTAATTTGTATTTTAAGATATAAAATGATAACATCTTGATTGTTGAAGTATTTGTTGATGATATTATCTTTGGAGGTGATGATGACTTAAGCATGAAGTTTGTCGGTGATATGTAGAAAGAATTTGAGATGTGTATAATTAATGTGATGAAATTTTTCTCAGGTTTGCAGATTTCACAGACTAAAAAAGGTATATCCATATCTCAAACTAAATATGTGAAAGAATTGCTGAAGAAGTTTGGGTTGGATGACTCCAAACCGGTTGGAACTCCTATGGTGACTGGTTGTAAATTGTCTAAGAATGATGAATCTTTGAAAGCTAATCAGAGTTTGTACAGATCTATGGTTGGTGGACTGCTATATCTTACTCAGACTAGACTAAACATTATGCATGTGTGCATGGCTGCTAGATATCAAGTTGATCCGAAAGAGAGTCATGTCACTACTGTAAAGAGGATATTCAGATACTTGAAAGAAATTGTGGATTATGGTTTGTGGTATCTGAGGAATGATGATTTCATGTTATGTGCTTACACTGATGCTGATTGGGCTGGTGATGTTAATGACCAAAATAGCACTACCGGTGGAAGATTCTTTTTGGGTAAGAAATTGGTTTCATGGGCTAGTAAGAAACAAGATTCAGTGTCTTTATCTACTGCTGAAGCTGAGTAAATTGATGTTGCTAGTAATTGCACTCAGGTAGTTTGGATGAAGTAAGTGTTGAGGCATATTAGAATTATCTATGATGAGCCTAATATCATATATTGTCATAATTCTAGTTCTATTAATATACCAAAGAATCTGGTGCAACATTCAAAGACTAAACATGTGTCAATCAAATATCATTACTTGAGAGAGCAAGTTAGTGAAGAGAAGGTGAAGTTGGAGTATGTATCTACAAAGGAACAAATAGCTAATATTTACACTAAGCCTTTGCCTATAGATACATTTGTCTATTTGAGAGATAAGTTAGGGGTATCTACTATTCCTGATCAGAACTAGATGTATTGAGTTGAATCAATTCGATGGATCTCAGAGTCTTATCTTTTTCTCTATATTGATGAGATGGTGCTGCTCCTTTGGTGGAGTAGTCTGTTGACTTGGTTGTGTGTCTCAAGGGGAGAGAGAATCATGAGTTAGATTTTCTATTTTGAGATCTTTGGCATTGCTGTCAAAGTGGGAGAGAGATCATATGAAAAACTTCTTTATATTTCTTGATCTTAGGGGGAGTTTGCTAGAGATATCTTCTTGCTTTGCATTGATCATTTTTCACATTCATATATTTCCATCAATGCCAAAGGGGTAGATTGTTGGATATTGTTTGTCATTGTTGCTGATAGGATATGTCATTGTCATTGATATCAACATATTCCTATGATTTGCTCCGGTGATTGCAGATTGGGAAGATCTTATGATCTAGTTTTGCAGTCTTTTTTTGCTGATCATTATTTTGTAGAATCTAGTATTTCCTCCGGTATATTCCAGTGTGATCAGAGCTTGAGTTGAGATTTTGGGATATTGTTTGGGATGGTCTTGTGTATCTTTATTTCAGATATATCATGATTTGGTACTCCACAATTTATCTTTCTTCATGACAGTTGCTGTTGTTTGTGTATTCCCGAGTTTCAGATGTTGATCAATGAAGATTTGATAAGTGGTGTTGGTGTAGCTATTGTTGATGATTCTAACATGTTTGCTGGTGTTTTTTAATTGTGTCCTATTTGTTTTGCTAATCTACATTGATCGTTGTGCAATTTTTTGGTGATTTTGTTGAACCGATGATGTTCTTCGTGTTATGCGGTTTTTCTAGTGGTGTAGCGTGTTGCGGTTGATCTTGGAATGATTTCCGGTGGAGTTAAGCATTTGAGAGTTTGAATTAGGTCCATGTTAAGTCATATAAATCATTATATTGGTCTGGTGGTTGATCTTTGTGTCGTGTGATGTAATTTTGTAATTGAGGGTTGAGGGTTTAGCTGACTTTGTTGTCAAGGTTGATGAATTGTATACATAGGTGATATTGTCATGTAATTCTAGTGTAGAGGTTGTGTCTGCATTATCAAGAGTATGGTATATGTGCAAAAAAGAGATTTATCTTTCAGTGTTGTGATTGAGGAGAGATTGGTGTTGTTGAGCAGACAACTATGCCTAACCAAAACTGTAATTAGACATTTGAAGATGCTATTTTTTCAATTCACTTCTTTCAGATTGTAGTCCAAATCTTGTTGTAAGTCAGTGAGACTTCCCTGAGGGTTGTAGCCTTTTGGGTCATTATCTTTTGAGCAATGAGCTCTAGGCAGTGTGCTTGAATGCATGTGCATTCCCCATTGTAATTTTTACACATACTACTGCAGAGTATCATCTTATTGTTGGTAGGTTCCCACCGTGGTTTTTCCTTTAACTGGGTTTTCACGTCAAAATCTTGGTGCTGTGTGTTGTGCTTTTAATTTTCTTATCTGTCTTATTGCTACAGTTTATCAGATATATGTTTTGTGATTAAATTTGTTGATCCAGTGAAAATTGATTTAGCCCCCCCTCTCTCATAGTTTTCCCTCGTTGCTACTAACAAGATCTTCCTTAAATGGTCAATCTTCTTCTAAAGGATCTAGCTCTGATACCAATTATTGGCAACAAGCAAAAAATTGAGAGGGGGGTAAATCAGTTTGCACAAAAAACTTTCTGCAACTAATTGCACAAAGCAGATCTGATAATTAACAATTAAAACATAAAACAACACCACATCAATATCACACATAACACCAAGATTTTTGGAGTAGAAAACTAGGTTAGGGGAAAAACCACGGTGGGAACCTACCCACAATGAGATAATACCCTATTAGGAGTAAATGAAATATTACAATGAGGAATGCACATGCATTCAGGCACACTACCTAGAGCTCACTACTCCAACAAGAAATCTAGAAAGGCTACAACCTTAAGGGAAGACTCACTGCTTTACATGAAGTCTCATTGACATGAAGTGAAAAAATAGCATTTGCATATGCCCAGGTATAGTTCCAGTTAAGCACACAGTCTTTTTTACAACACTTCTCTTCTCTCCTTCACTTCCGAAAGATAAAATCACTTGTTCACACATATAATTTGATCATACACTTACTCAAGGATCACAAACTCTCAATCTTACATGATTATTACATTTATTTATACATGACATCAACCTATATTTTAAGGTTGGCTAAACCCTCAATACAAATTAAAAAATAATAACCTCACACACTACAATAACATATGCGGAACAAAACAATGTTGACTAAGACATAGTCTGGACCCAAATCAACACTACAAAGTTGCAACACTTCCAACAATTACATCTCGATCATCCACAACATGCTACAACCACCAAGAATATCACATAAAATGAAGAACATTATCAAACCAAGAAAATATTCAATAATGCACACAATGATCAATGCAGACCACCAATACTCATAGAAAACGATCTAGAAATATTCACAAGCAACATGAATTGCACCACAACAACCACAACAACTAGAATTACTAGAATCATCACCATCTCATCACCAGAGATCAAGAACTATTGAACACAATGTACCACTAAGAGGGGGGTGAATCAATGGTTTCCAAAAACTCTTTCACCTTTTGATCCTAAGAGTGAGTATCGGTTAGCAAAGCTAACACAAGTAAACCTACCAGTGAGATAATGCAAGACTTCACAATGCAATCACACAATGACACATCACATGACACCAGTATATATGAGGAAAAACCAAGATGGGAAAAACCTTGGTGAGAAAAGCTATTGGAGTCTACTGCTCCAGTCTAGCCTCACAATGAAAATCTGATTACAATGTTTAGGGCACCAACCCAAGGAGCACCAACCCCTACTAATTTTATGGGCACCAACCCCTGCACCGATCTCCAACTCAGTGAGATACAATAGATAAAATCAATACAATACTTATAATCTAGTTCCAAATGAATTCTATAACCTCACAGATATGTCTCTTCACCTATCCACCTCTGCTCTACTCTCTACTAGTTCTCTTCTCACCTTCTCTAACTCTTCCTCTACTCGGCCTCTACCTTGTCTGCTCTCTTCTCACTCTTTTCCTCTACTTACCTCTTCTCACTGGAGCTCCCTTACTAGTTCAATCTCTACCAATTGTCTACCTTTCCACCTAGTTATCGGTTACTTCCACAGTACTAGTTAAAACCTGCTCAATCCTTGCCTGCTACTACTTCTTTCTTGCTGCTACTTCTTTCCTGTTAGTTCTAACACTACCAGTTGTTTTGACTGATGCACTTCTTGCAACTTACCAGAATCTTAGACCTTTGCGGGTTAGTCCCTTTCTAAGCCTTCTTACCAGTTGCACCTCCAAATGCTCAGTTGCTTAACTCTCATAGTTAGATCAACTCTTTTCTTTCAACTATCATCACACCTTCTGGCAACATCATCCAACAACACACTTTCATCGATTTTGACTTGCATATTTATAAACAAGTTTTCCTGCCAAAAACCAATTCAAACTTCAGGTGGTTCTGGTTTCTTCATCGACCTTGAGGCAAACCAAATCCAATCAGATCTCCTTCCAGAGATCAACCACTTGCAACAAAGCAATAAAACTCCACCAATCTCATGACTTCCAATACACATTTGCTAAGTTTAGCAAACACAACTCTATTCCTTGACCTACTTCTATCAATCATATTGAATGATCCCTTGGTTGCCTTCTCCATGTCAGATCTACAACTAGATATCCTTCCTTGGTCGTAGCATCATGCAGATCTTCATTCTTCATCGAGCCACAAATCTCTGCTACACATCCCATGAATCACACAATTGACATAAATGTCGACCTGCCACCATCTACCTTGCCGAATGACACTTCATCGACACACCACACAGACCTATGCATGCATGCATGCTTGCCACTTCAACTCCACATGGCATTACTATCGGTATTCACCTCAGCTAGACCTTTGTGTTGGTTCTGACAGGATCACCAACCAACCCCATAACTGGGTTCATCTATTGGTTCACAAACCCTGCCCGTTATACCCTAACTAGTCTTCAATCAACCTTGCACCTTTCTTCTCTTCTGGTGGAGTACCTAAACTTTTCGGCATACTTGCCAACCTACCTCATGCACATCTTCAATAGATGGGGGCCTTCTACATCTGCTCTTTGTCACCTTACCGGTTGTCCTCTATACCAAAGTATCTTCTGCATGTGAACTGGTAAGATACCATGCACACCGATGACATCAAACTTCATCTATCAACAATCGCAACAATGGTTTTCTCCATTTTCATTCCGGTTGCACTCTCTATTTGCAACTCCTAAACCTTTTGCCTTCTTTATTATTTGACCGGTTCTTCTCTTAACCGGTTTGTCAAGGTGGTAGACTCATTTGTCTAAGTGACAAATCCCTCACTCTTCATCTGTCCTGGTAACCCATCATGCCTTCTCTGTCAGTTTGGTGCATATCTTTGATTTCATGCACTTGAGGCATCTTTGTGATTCACTGGTAGATCCGATATGATCCTTCAATCACCTGCCTTCTACTGTTCTGTCCTATCTTGGAGAACTATGATGCACACCTTGGATAATAGGAGATAAACTCCACCTACAGGTGGGAGTGGATCCTTGTGATCTGTAACCTGCATTACTCCAATGTGGCTTCCCTATTTGAGAAACATATCTTCAACATGCACATGTGATCTGGTTTGGGCACACTCACTGTTAGTCTTCTCTTCATCCAGTGGGAGTCCTACAGATTGACATCCAATAACATATCAGTGACTTGTACATACTTCTCCTCTGGTGTTGATATGATTCTTGATAATATTCCCCCTCTTCATCACAATCAACAACCCAACATCTTTCCCACTTATAGATGTCATCATTTACCGGTTTTTATATCATATTGGTTTCTTATCCATATCTTTAACACAATTCAAATACTAAGTTGTGTACCGGTGACTCCAATGGCCATTATACTAGGTGACATTATCTCATTTACCGGTGACCATCCTATACCAATTGACATCAATGACAACACAATGCCAACAAAGAGCAACATCAAAATTGACTGTCAAAATGAAAGATTCGCTTGTGGACATCCAAATCATGAACACTCAAACTGAGGACACACATCAATGTCTAGAACACATCCCATACATCCACAACTAAAGATATAGCAATTTTGAAGCAATTCAGAGCACAAACCAGAAAACCAAATAGCATGAACAACTGAATATCAATCTCAATACCGGATCACATAACTCGATCAGAACATCACGTGGACCACTGAAAATTATGCTAAATCAACTAGAGATACTTATCTCAAAATCCATTAAACCGTATCAACTCAACTGCAACACTGGAATACACAGAAGAATATGTTGACATCAATGACAACACATCATTTCAACAAACTCTCAGCAACATGCAATATTTATGACAAGATTAATTAAAATGATTCTATAAAAATGAATCACGAGTTCTATATAAATTCAAACCACGTGTGTCAAAATGATGTCAATAAAATAGAGATTGTAATAAAATTTATATGATTTCATAATAAATTATAAGCCCAACCATAAGCACAATGAATTCAAGCCATTTCAAAACATATTAAGGAAGATTAGCAAAAAAGTGAATACTGAAAAATGAGAGAAAAAAATGAACACTACTTCCCTTATGATGCTCCCAATGCAATTTGATCTTTCTTGTCATCCTCCTCTTCATGATCTCATTGCTACAAGATTGACAAATAAATATTGGGAAATGGTTGAATATAATGAATGTGGATTGCTCTCACATTTACATAACAAAGGATGGATGGATGGATGGAGATTTTGACATGATAAGGGGGATGTGGATTGGTGAATAGATGGATTATGCAATCAAATTGACAACATAATGGAAGTGGATGATTTGTGAAGGGAGGGGACTCTGATTTATAGAATTTTGAATTGGAAATGGATGGTTGAGATTGAAGGCGAGAAGATGAGTTGGATTGAACTCATAGCCTTATGATAAGTGTCACAAGGGGTAGGCTTTGGGAAGAGGGAAAAGTGTGCTCACACATGTGTGAGCACCTCTTGGGAAGAACATTTTTCATGGGGAAAAGTGCAAGATGTGCTCACACATGTGTGAGAAAATATTGGGAAAATATTGAGGCTGGTAAGTGGAAACACATTTGGCAAAGTGTAAGGGTGATAGGAAGGGGGGATATAACACATGGACTAAAAAGGAAAGGTGTAGGGTGGCTCCATGGGGAAGAGCATTCTCACATGTGTGAGCACCTATGGGTCAAAGGTGAGGTGGATAGGTGAAAATGACTTGTGCACACAAGCCATTTATGAGGGCAGTCACATGTGGAGTCACATGTGGACTTGGGTAGGTGTGTAACATTTAAAAATAGAATAAATGTTAATTAGGATTAAGATTTGGTTAATTAGCTTGATGAAGGGGATTAAAAGGTGGGTTTGTAGGAATCACCATATTAGTTTAATTAATTGTGAATTAATTTAACTAATTGGGATTAGGAGGAAGATTGAAATATTTTCCTAAGGTTGAGTTTGATTTATTCAAATAAATCAAACTTTAGAAGAAATGAGATAAATATAATTAATTAATAAATTAATTATATTTATGGAAGGGGGTAATTAATTAAATGTATAAGAATAATAAAGGGATAACATGATTAATGAAATTAATTATGTGATATGGGGTAATTAATTAAATATTAATTTGATTAATTTTATGTCTACACCCCTTACAAGTCAGCAAAATAATGTTGAGCACTATCGGATGTTGAGAAGGGGGTGAATTACCATATACTAAAATATTTATCATATTTAACTTCTTATTTTATCAACTATATGCAT
This sequence comes from Cryptomeria japonica, assembly GCF_030272615.1. Classification (NCBI taxonomy): domain Eukaryota; kingdom Viridiplantae; phylum Streptophyta; class Pinopsida; order Cupressales; family Cupressaceae; genus Cryptomeria; species Cryptomeria japonica. The sequence goes on from NC_081405.1 coordinate 443,598,124, forward strand.
GAAAGTAAATAATTGAAACCACTAAACCAAACACACATGAACATGAAGATTTTTACACAAAAAACCCAAACTGGGAAAAAGCATGGTGAGAATCAAACACAATATATGTAAAATTGATTACAAAGTTTAGGTCAAAGGCCAAGGAGCTCAATGCTCTAGAATATGAATTGCAAGATAAAGCGCACAACCTTAGGACAAGTTACAGTAAATACTCACACACATTGAAAATAACTTCTTTGGGGCAAGATACAATTTTTTTAATACAATGACATCAACAAGATTGAACTATAGAAAAAGAATCTACAAGAATGTTGATAACAATTCAGAATTTAGTAAACCTCATAAACTATCTTCATCACTATTCTATTGTACATCTTAACCTTTTCACCACTTTCCACTGACTTCACACAACACACTCATTTTGTTCATTCATTCACACAATGAATTTGACCTCTTTATACTATATGCAACCTCAATAACATCCATTAGGTCAACCTAATAATATGTAATGCGTTCATACATATCCATCAACCCCAAAATGCTCTCCAACGCAAATGCGGAAGGTAAATGAAATGTGTGAAGGGTCACACCATGTTGACACACCGTCCATATACTCCTAATATAGCTCTTATGTAGCTACACACAACCACACAAACTAAAAACACATAAGTCAGCCTCAAAAGATGAAACAATTAACTCATACCAAAACAACAAACTCAAACTTCAATCTGGACCACCACCAAAACTTGTGAACGACCAAAGAAGCAACATAAAACACCAAGGAACCTAAATTGACCATCTACAACACTTCACCAACTATAAGTAAAGGAGTGCAACACATTCCTCCACACCACTGTACTGTAACTGCATCAATCAGAACTCAGATTTAATTAACTCCAGTTGTAGACAACCTATCCTCCTGATAACTGAGATATAATGAGAATGTACATCCACAAACATTTCTCTAAAATTGAATAACTATTAGATGCATGTTCGCCACATACTGAACCAACTGCATGAGAAATTGTTCATCGAAATAATCTGCCATAATGAGAACATCATACCAGTATACACAAAGCACCAACAAAGCTCTGGAAGATACCATAACACACCATAATTTGTTGCCACAAACATTCATACATATACACCATACAACCGCATGTCTTTTGCACCAACTTCTTATTTTATAACTATCTCTAGACCCAGAGAACGAGTAAGTATCTCTTCTGAACCAACAAGTTTGACATCAATGAAAATCAAAAATCATATTTAGAATAAACAATTCTATTCAAGTTCAAAAAGAGAATGTTTCTACAACACCAACAGATCCTTCTTCCACTTCATTAAGATACATTAAAAAGGAACTTTTACATTCCCAAGATTTTAAGGAGAAATCAGTCAATGTTCCTTTGCAAGTTCATTTTACATAGCCTAGAGGGTTTGAGAAACCTTTGGATCAAAAAAATCTTGAGGAGGGATATGAAGATGAAAAAAGGTTTATTGTGCACAAAGACAAGTGACTTCCTCTTAAATCAATTTTTAATGCCCTGTCAGGAAACCCCGAAGAGATTAAACTAAAACACTTGAACAGAGTGTAAATAATTTTTTTAAAAAACTTAATAAACTAAATGATGCATTAAGTTAACATTACATTTAAATTGCACAACGAAAGACTTAACTTAACTCCTAAAGGGTTTCCCAACATGGAACTTACATAATTTAAGCTAAACATTGGTTATCGTTAATTAATCTAATTAAGATGATTTAATCATGAAGACATAATTAAACTTAAACAATGATTAATTCATTCAATAGTATGAGATATCATTAACATGCCTAAGTTCCACTCATGATGTTTCTTTCCATTACATTTCATCAGAGATACTAATAAAAGATATACATTTAACCATTTGATTTTCATTAATACATTTCTTTTGCATCACATGATTGAAATAATATTACATTGCACTAAATCACTAAGTCTCGTAAGAACATATAATATTTACATTTAAAATTACATCTTGCCATGAAGGCATATATAACAAATAATACAACTGACCATGTAAGGTCCAAGATATACAAATAATGATCCAAGATGACAAATAGGATCCAATTAGAAATACAAGACACTTGAATCCAAAAGAAACTGGAACACTTGTGAAGCCAACTCCCACAAGAAGAAACAAACACACCCGATGGAAAGTGACACTACCATCCGACCATATGGCTCAAAAAGAACCACCCCACTGTGCTAGGAGATAGAAATAAGACCCAATATCAACCTACAAGGTATGCACACATGGTCTAAACACAACATCAGGAAACTCACATAAAGCATATACTCACAGAAAATAACTCCATAACAAAACTCCAGGTGTTACCAACAAGGCTACACACTAGTGAATATAAGGGAAGAGTGTCATCACATAGCTTGGAATGGTTATCGTGGCGGGCCTCCATAGGTCTCGACCCCCATCTTGGGTTATGCTGGTAACCTCTCCCGAACCCCTGGCCCCATCCAAGTCTGATGCGGACGCAAACAATCCTTTCATGAGGACAAGGTTGTTGGTTTTCCATTCCAGGCCTTCCCACTGCATCTCGAGTCTATACTAGCACTCAACCATGAGCGGGGTACAATTACCTTATTTAATGTTTTAGCTACCCAAACCCCTAACTAATTATTAGGTTATCACTTACTTATACAACTTTCGAGGGGTTATTCTGCTAACCTCTTTGGGTGCGACCCCCACTCGAAAGCCACTCTTCTTTATGACACTAAACAAAATTTCCCAGAAGATTTCCAAAGCCAAAGATTACCAAAACCATTATACCAAAAAGGAGTTCAAAACAACTGAGAAACACTTGGTCATACAAGCCCTCGCACATAGATTAAATCAACTGGCCAAACACGGTCTACTCATGAGACATGACCAAGGGAAAAGACAATAGGAAAAAGTCTAATTCCATTCAACACTAAGGACTTGCAGAATAACTTAAATGCGAAGATAGTCAAAATGAAACAAACACCTTCACTAATTTAGAATAAACAATTTAGTTTTCTTTCCTAAGCCATAATTGACCAAGTTTTCTAACTTTTCTATGTTTCCAAAATACATCATTTATTAATAGTCAATCTGAAAAATACAATTGAAATTCCAAATCCACATTTACTATATAAATTAAAAAATTCTCAATCATCATAAAATACATTGAACCATATATATATATATAGACACACACATATGTATGTGTGTGTGTGTGTATAATAAATCATTTATATAATAAATATGATATTGTTTCTTTTCAACTTAAATTATCATTTTTTCATTTAAAAAAAATATTTTCCATCATACAAATATATATATATATACACACACACACACACACACACACACACACATATGTATGTGTGTGTGTGTGAATAATAAATTTGGTTTTTTTTTTGGATAAAAGTGGACACGCCACTAAACTTATATTTTGTTAGATTTAAGAGTTGAAAATACATAACAGGTTCAAAGGGCATACCGACAGGAAAGAACCCGCAAGAAAACCTCCGGTTGTGGCCCGAAAAAAAAAAAAAAATACTAAAATTTAGATCCCCATATATCCAATTACAAATATGAGTTTGATCACCCTCCCATTACAGAGCTTTATCAGAATATACTTGGCATCAACCAAAAAACCCCATACCCATTACATACTTGATATAAACACCCTCCCCTTACATGATTCTTCGAAGATGCTTAACATTCTCCATATGATCCAAAAAGAGTTTTGAAGAATAAACTTGTAGAAAAGGGGAAGACAACAGGCTTCCATGCTTGAAAAGATTTTGTAGCACCCTCCCAACACCAATATAACTAGCAGGTGTGTAGACAAAAAACCATCCCTTATGTCCCACAAACAACAGTATTGCATGTCAAAGATGAAAGAACCATATGGAAGCATACCCCTGCACAAAAAAAACTTGCGGGCAAAACTTGTTACTCTCAAAACAAAGACCCTAGAACATGCTGTCATGTAAATGAGGACCATGAGCTAGGCCCTTCTAATGGCGGAGAGGAAGGAGGCATCATCTGTATGGGAGGAATACAAATTGGCACAACTTGAACATTAGCCAATGCTTCTAAGAGGAAATACAATTCTGCAAAAACATTAACCACTGCAGCCAAAACATCTGGAGATATATGATCTAAAAGAGCTGCCAATTCAAATAGTGTGTCATCATATATGTTAGATATTAGCCCATTCCTTCAAATTGAAAGGAGTTCCCCATACCACCCCGAAGATAATAACTGAGAACGAGAAATAAAACCAGCATATGCAAAATTACCAAAATCAAAGTGGTAATTAGAAAGAGCATTATCCAAATCAACCGAAGAGTAAACGTGTGGGTTGAAAAATGCATCACAAATTGCCCTAACCATAGCAAGATCCAAAAGCACATCCATACATACAGTGAGAAACCGAGATGCAATAACAGCAAGGAAGCAACCTAGATTATCCACAAGCCATCACTTTCCCAAAACTTTGCGAATAGCCTGAGAAAAATCCATCAAATGAATTTGAAATAAATGCCCGAGCTTCTCATCATCCAAAACAAAAGAGTCTTGAAAATCATAGTGCTTGCAGGGTAATAGAATGCGATAACCCACTGATTCCATTAGAAAAACAAATGTAAAGCCAGGAGAGCCGAAGGGAAATAAAAGAACCCAATGCCATCATAAGACAGTAATAGCAACTACGAGAGGACGACACACTAATAAAAAATGATGTAATTATCCAAGCCGCCACCCTAAGCAAATAATAATGATAATTTCAAAGCAGTTCGACACCAAGAATGCAAGACAGAAAAAGCCGTCATGTAATTGCACGATGATGGCAAAGCCCATGCAAAGCCTAAGCCAGCCAAGCAAACTAATGACTCAAGATATCCACATGAACAAAATTACTGCAAGGATCCCCAAACTTTTGCCACGTTGATGAAAACATGGAGAAACAAAAACCGTGCACACAACAAAAGCGGAAAACCAATTATAACACTTATGAGGGAAGAATTAACCACGTACAAGAAATAACTCCCCCATACCCCAAACATACAAACATTACTCTCAATAATGACACCCTATATGGCAAAAAAATTGAAGTGCATTCCTATGATTTAAACTTCCAGCCACCGTACACAGACAAGTAAATCTGGTATTTTTTCTTTTCAACTAAAATTATCATTTTTTCATTTAAAAAAAATATTTTCCATCATACAAAAATGTTTATATAAACATACACATACACATACGCATACACATACACATACACATACAGACACATACACATACACATACACATACACATACACATACACATACACATACACATACACATACACATACACATACACGAACACATACAAATACACATACACATACACATACACATACACATACACATACACATACACATACACATACACATACACATACACATAGACAGACATACATACATACATACATACACACATACATACACATACACATACACATACACATACACATACACATACACATACACATACACATACACATACACATACACATATAGGTATACATATACATATACATCTAGAGATATAATTTTTTTTTTTTTAACAAATCAAACCAAATACATGCTCGGTAAAATTTTTACCAGCAACTAAAAAAAAAGACCTAGTAAATTGATTTTACTAGTAAATTAAAAAAAAAAAAACCCAACATTCTATTTTTTTTTTAAAACAGGGGTTTTGTAAAAATACACAGGGTATATAATTTTTTTTTCTTCTCTTAAATTCTTTTTCCAATACCCAGATATTTCAAACTAGTTGCCCAAAATCAAGAAAATTTTGGCAGCATAACCCCCCATTTAGAAATAATGGAGAAATTAAATTTTAACAACAACATGGAGAGAAATCAAAACACAATTTCAAATCCTTTACAAAAACACAACACACAATAGCTATAGGGGTTTGAATTTCACAAGATTTTACAAAAATGAAAAGTTTATAACACCAACCTGGTAAGCTTTCTAGGAAGATAAAGTTTGGAGATGAGCAAGCTTCCAACCACCAAAACAAATTCTCCGACCAACAATTTCCAGCCAAAATCTACACACAAAAAATTTCTCCCCAAATTGCCAGATGAATTGCTTTTGGAAAAATTTTACATTATAAAGAATTTCCTTTCCACAAATATCTTTTAGGTCATTTTATTTTTTTAAATCAAAAGAATGAAAAATCTATTTCTTTTCAAAACAATGCATTTTCATTAAAAATTTCTCATTTGAAATGAATTCCCCCCTTTTTAAAAAATGAAAAATCAATTTAAACATTAACATTATATAAAGGTAAAATAACCTTTTTTTTTTTTTTTAAACAACTGAAAAACATTATATAACATTTCATTTAATTAAATAAACAATTCAATTTTAACTAATCCAAATTAAAAAAATTGATTAATCTATTAAAACATAAAAATACACTTAGAACTCAGGTTTGACAATGGTAGGAGGAGTAGCAAGCAGTAATGGGAGAATTCAAAATTCAAATTCTCTGAAAGGCGGGAACTCTGGTTCCAATGGTGGGAGAGGCTAGATCGAAGGAGATGGTCCTATGGGAGAGAAGGACAAGCCTCTAGATATTCCAAAGGTTGTTGACATTCCGTAGACTGATGGTACTCTACCAGAGAAGAAAGAGGGTCCTGGGTTTTTGGGGGAGGGGTCTAGTGGGGGGTCCAACCCACGTGATGAGACCTTGGAGAATGAAAATGAACCTAGAAAATGGTCATCCCTTTTTGGAATAAAACCATCTGGTAAATCCTCTTTACCCGCTGTCAAGAATATTTTTGATCCATTTGATGGAAAGTTCACTATTTCTATCCCTGATCTAGTTCTAGATCATAATATAAACAGTATGTCGAACTCCCTGGTAGGCAAATTTATGGGTTTGCGTCCAAACATCAAAGTGGTAAGGGCTTATGTCAAGAGAAAGTGGGCTTTGAAGGGTAATGTTGAAATCTCGGCTTTGCCTAAAGGTCTCTTGTCTTTTACTTTCTCGTGTGAAGAAGATAAACTAAGGATACTTTGTGGAAGTCCCTGGATGGTAGGAAAGACAACCTTGGTTCTTCGGAAATGGCATCCGAACCTGAACATGAATGACTCCCTCTTGGCACAAGTTCTAGTATGGGTAAAATTACCAGGTCTGCCTCTTGAATATTGGGTAGAAAGCATCTTCTTAGGAATTGTAAGCTCCTTTGGTTAACTCCTCTCTATAGACCCAATCACAACTTCAAAAAGGAGACTAACTCATGCTAGGTTTTGTGTAGGGATAGCCCATGATGCAGATATGCCAGAACAGATAGATATAGTGTCAAAGTTGGGGACATGGAAACAATAAATAGAATATGAATCTATCCCCTTTGCCTGCTTTTATTGCAAGAAAGTTGGCCACTGGGCAAAATCCTGTCCTATCAAGCCAAAAGGAGAGCTCAAGCAGACTAAACCCCTGGTTGAAAGTAAAAAGGCTCCAAAAAAAAAAGGTATGGAAAGTCAAAAACTCAGAGAATAAGGAAGCTGACTTTATTGACCACAACTATTTTGAACTATTGGGGGAAAATAAGGAAGTGTCCTCAACCTATTCCTCCAATCCTCCAACTCAGGAAGTATTGAGAAATGAGCCAACCAAAGTAAAAAACTCTTAGATAGAGCAGATCCGAATAGAGGAATTGAAAGAACAGTCCGAAACTTCAAAAGACACAACTAGAGTGGTAATTGTAGATACTTATGCTGGTAAGGAAATGGAAAAGAAAGAGTATCAAATTGAGGAAGGGGAGATCCCTGGATCCCAAGAAGAAAATATGGATTCTTCCCCACTCATGATAAGTTTTGAAATGCAAGAAGCCCAAAAATGTGCTATACTGGGTATAAACCTTTTGAATTCAGATCAGAACTCAAAAATAGTAAACAGTGTCTCACATGATTCCAGATTCACTAATTGGGGTGATGAAGATGAAATATCCAGAATCCTTAGTAATCCGGAAGTGGTTCTTGAGAAAGAAGCTGACTGAAAAATACCAAAAAATAGGAACAAGAAAGGATCCACTCCCTCGGCTTCTCAACTAAGGAAATCCGGCAGAATATCTCAAGTTGATGTTGGGTATATCTCCTCTTCCCTAGGATGACCTTCTAACCATAAAGCCTGAGACAAGGAGGCCAATAAGAACATTGCAGATGGGACCCAGAAGACTCTTAAGGAGTTAGGAATCGGTAAGTAACTATGAAGATTATCTCTTGGAATATAAGGGGACTTAACAATCCTCATAAACATGATATCATTAGGAATATGATAAGGGATAGCAAACCTGATGTTTTTCTTATTCAAGAGACTAAAATGAGTAGAGAAAAAGTTGAATCTTTGAAGTTTTTTAAAAATGGGAGTATCAGTGGTGGTAGTTCGGAAGGTGCTTCGAGAGGTATAGCTACCATTTGGAATCTTAATAGTGTCAAAGGACATGTTCTTATTCAAGAAATTTTTTTCTCTTGTATCAGATTTGAGCATTTAAAAGATGGAACATCTTGGGTCCTCACCAATATTTATGCACCCAACACCTTGAAAGCCAGAAACTCCTTATGGAAAAAACTTAAAGAAGTTAGGGACAACTTCAAAAATCTTAGTTGGTTGGTCATGGGAGATTTTAATACTCCTTTGAGAGAAGAGGAGAAATTTGGTGGAAGCCCCTCTCAGTTGGAAAGTAGGTTGGCCCTTATAGACTTCATAAATACTCAGGCTCTCAATGATGTGGAGATATAGGGATGCAATTACACTTGGACTAATAGGAGAACTGGTAATGATCTTATCCAAGTTCGCCTTGATAGGGCTCTTATCTCTGATGAATGGTACATACATTATTTCTGCTCCCTGTATGCCCATATCTAGGTTGGGTCAGATCATTTTCCCATCACCTTCATTGCTAACCCAATTAATAGAAGAAGACATTTTCCTTTCAGATTTGAAAAAATGTGGACTCACCACCCAAAAATCACTCGTAATATTTAGAATTGGTGGAATATCGAAGTTGAGGGAACTGCTATGTACATAGTTGTAAAGAAACTTAAAAGTGTAAAGGACAATATAAGACTCTGGAATAAATCCAGCTTTGGGAACATTTTTGAGGCCAAAGGCAAAGTCCAGGATGACCTCAAGAAAATACAGGTCCAAATTCAGAAGGATGGCTTCAGTATCATGTCTATTGCTGAAGAAAATGAGACCCTTAAAAAATACCATGAAATCATTGCTAAAGAGGAAACTTATTGGAAGTAGAGATTAAGATGCATTTGGCTAAAGGAAGGAGATATGAATACAAGATTTTTTCATATGTCTACACTCAAACCTAAAGCGGCAAACAAGATAACTAAACTGATAGTGGACAATGGGGAGCTGGTCAAGGAGGAAGAAATTAGGATTGAAGCCAAAAGGTACTTTTCAGAACTTCTCAGGAGGGACCACAGGTTGGATACTGATGCTCAATCTTCTTTTCTTCAAAATATTTCTTGTCTTATTGATGAGCAGATGAATGTCTCTTTTTCTTCCATTCCTTCGATTTTGGAAATCAAAAATGTTGTTTTTTCTTTTGATGGTAATAATGCCCCCGGACCAGATGGTTTTCCCATGTTCTTCTTCCAAGAATTCTAGGACATTGTCAGGAAAGATGTTTCCAACGGGGTCAAGGAATGTTTTGGGGCCAGAAGACTTTTGAAGGAAATTAATGGCACCTTCATTGCTCTTATTCCCAAAACCCAAGGTGCTGACTCCATGGACAAGTTCAAACCTATCATCCTATGTAATTCTTTCTATAAGATCATCTCCAAGGTTCTTACTACCAGAATTCTGACTGTCCTTCCTTCTTTGATTAATCATCAGCAAAATGGTTTTGTCCCAGGAAGACAAATTCTTGACTCCATTATTACTATTCATGAGAATATTCATTCTCTTGTTAGGGCTAAGAAATAGGTTCTATCCTCAAGCTTGATCTCTTTAAGGCCTATGACCGGGTTGACTGGTCTTTTCTTGTGAAGGTTCTTGTGGCTTATGTTTTTTCCACCAAATGTGTTGACCTCTTCAGTCAGCTTATTACCTCAGCCTCTTTTTCTATTCTTGTCAATGGTTCCCCTTCCCCCTTCTTTCAATAATCTAGAGGACTGAGGCAAGGGGATCCCATCTCCCCTATCCTCTTCATTATTATGGCTGAATGCTTTGGAAGGTCTATGGAAAATATGGTTATGCGAGGTTCTTTTAAGGGACTTCAACCCTCTTCAGCTGATCTTAGCTACTCCCACCAATAGTTTGTGGATGATACCATTATCATGGGGGAATGAAGTATTTATGAAGCTAGAACCTTGAAGGACACTCTTTGTAAGTTTACCTCTGCTTCTAGTCAGCTCATTAATTAGGTCAAAAGCGAAGTTTTTTTCATCAATACTCCAGAGAGAAGACAATAGAGAATCAACAAAATCCCAGAATGTCTAATTGCAAATCTTCCTACCACTTATCTTGGCCTCTCTTTGGGCATTGCACCTCCTGATTCTTTCTGGAGCTCTCTAGTGGACAAATTTCATAAAAAACTAGCTGGTTGGAAAGGTGCCCTTTTAAGTCAGGTTGGAAAGCTTCAACCTCTAAAAGCTTCACTTCAAAGCATACCTATCTATGCCCTAAGCCTTTTCAAAATTCCTATTAAGTATGATGATGCAATTGAGAAAATCCAAAGAAAATTTCTATGGTCAGGGGTTGAGGACAAGAAAAGAATGTCTCTTGTAGCTTGGGAACAGGTATGCAGACTGAAAAGTAAAGGAGGTTTGGGACTGAGAAGAATCCGGACCTTAAATGAAGCTCTCCTGTCCAAACAAGTTTGGAGAATGTTCCACTCAAATAATGAATGGTGTAAAATATGGTGACATAAGTACTCTCTTCTATCCTCCTCTCTTTCCTCTTTTGTCAATTCTAAAATCAGCATTAATGGGTCCCACATTTGGAATCATGCCTCTAAGTGCAGAGATAGCATTGCTAAAGGGGTTACTTGGAAAGTTGAAAATGGTAGGAAATTTAAATTCTAAGAAGACCCCTCGCTTTTTGATAAACCTTTGACTGATATCCCAGAATGGTCCCCCTATGCCTCCTCCTGTATTAGATCTTTTGGTCCTCTAGTTGAAGGGTATTGGACAGACAATAATTGGCAGAACATTGAAAGCATCCACCCAAGCCTGATTAAGCTTAAGAACCATCTATCTTCGGCCTGGTTGAATAAAGAGGAAGACTCCTTCATTTGGAAATATGAACCCAAAGGTATCATTACTATCTCTTCAATGTATGGTGTTCTTTCCCCCGCCCCTTCGGATAATCCTTTTTGGTCTAAAGCTTGGATAAAAAGATGGAATTGCCCCTACATATGGATTGAAGGGGACTCAAACAACATCATCAAATACCTCAAGGGGACCTCTAAGACTTCATGGTCTATTAATAACATTATAAAAGCAGCTAAAGACCTCATCAACACTTTTGAGAAAGGCTACATATCTCATATCTACCATGAAGCTAATGGGTCTGCTGACTCGATAGCCAATGCAGTGGTCAATCAAGATGAAATGATTACTTGGAAGGGTCAACAAGGCCTCCTTGAGGAAGTAAGATTAATCATTTTCAAGGACCGATATCACAACATCCCAAAGATTTTTGATGTACAAACTAATAATGAAACAAATTAAAAGGAACGCTTCAAGCAATTATAATATTGTCAACACCATTTAATATAACACTCAATCAATCACTTCCCATGCTTTCTGGGTAAATTTGGTAGCTCCGAGAAACTTTCGGTCTAAAGTTCTCTGCAAGTCTCGACATTCTACTCTAAATAGAAAAAATATGGGTGGAAACAAACGCCAATACGAGCCTAGCGGCTACAAGGAATTGAAGCAAAAGGAGGCGGTCTGGAACATACTGCAGAAAGGTGGTTTTTATAAATTCATGGAGAGGCTTCATGGATGGGATGCCACAGTCACCAATTTCTTTTTTAAAAACTAGAGAAAGGGTATTTTGAAGATGGGAGACCAGTCTATTGTGATAGACGAAAACCTTATTGCCCAGGCCACGGGGCTCCGAAGGGAAGGAAGCAACTACTACAAAGATAGAAAAGTGAGCAAGGAGGCCATTGATAGATATTTGAAAACTGAAAAGGAGAAAAAATGCCTAGTGAAGCTAAGTAAAACTTACTATCCCCCTAGGGCTTTTGTCAAATCATGGAGGGAGGTCCTTTTTGCTATAATGTGCTATATTCCTTTAGATGGTAGATTCAATAAAGTATACGGCTACCATTTTGTTTTGCTGAATCATTTTAGGCATGACGAGAAGGTTAACATTCCATATTTTCTGTTATGTTCTATGAATGCCACCATAAAATCCTATAAAGAGAACCCTACGGGGGACACTGCCCTGCATTAGAGTTTAATGGTTCTTATTTATGACCATCTCAAGGCTAACCAAATAGCCTGCCTGTAGCCCTCTATTTCTGAGTTTGAGGAGGATGGGTTAGACTCTATTTTTTCCTTGGATGAGGGTTCTGATAGTGATCCAATGAGCGAGTTTGAGGAGAGTATGGATGAATCAGAAGTTGAAATAGGTAAGAAGAGGAAATATTTGAAAACTAGGCCTTCCTCCTCAAAGGGAAAGAAACCCAAAGACAAAATTCTCTAGATTAGCTCTTCCTGCTCCTCGGAGGAGGGCTCAGAAGATTCAGAGAAGGAGAAACCCCAGGGTTCTTAGAAAAAGAAAACTAAAGTCCATACACAGACCAGAAATAAACAAAAGAGAAAGGATGAGAATGTGAAGGAGCTGGAGGATCATAAGCAGAAAAAGATTCCGGAAGCCGACCAAAACTTGGAGGAGGTGACCACTAGAGAAATTCTTAGGGCTGATGACAAAGCTACTATTGGTGACACCCCTAATAGAGAATAGGACAACTCTGGAAAGATTTATCTCTCTGTAAACCCACCTCCTCATGGTATGAAATATTTTATGGACACCATGGAAAGGTTAATCACCAGTTGCAAGAAAGATGTGGATGACAACAAAAAACTCAACCACAAAATCCAGATTTTGGAAACTATTAACACAGGGGAAGGGAAGACTATGGCTGATTATATGGATGATTTGAAAAATACTATTGCTAAAGCTGAAAACATAAGAGACTCCTTCAACCCCAGATTCGAGAAAATCGAGAAAGACCTGTTGGAGAGGAAAGCAAATGCTAATGCTATGGATCAAACTATGTCGAAAACTGTCAGTAAAGTCAGCAAAATTGAGGATTGTCTCAAAAGTATCACAGAGCAAAGCTTGAACATTCTAAAGGTCTCTACTGGCAATACTAAAACTCTCATCAACAAATCTAATGAGGAGAAGGATACCTTGGACATTGACCCTGACACTGAAGGCACAGGAGATGTTCAAGGACCCAGAACCAGAAGCAAAGGAAAAAAGAAAGAGAAGAAGCCTAATAAGGACCTGGATGAACTTAAAGCTGTTGCGGCCTCGTATGACCAGCTGGTGATTAAGGCGGAGGACCTTTTGAAGACTCTTTAGTTGTATTCGTGGTTTTTGTTGTTTTGTTGTTCTTTTCTTATGCTGTCTTTTCTGTTTACTGGTTTGTTGCCAGTCGTTTTGTATCTGGTTTTTATGTTTTGGAACTCTATGATGACATTTCTTAATATTCTATGTTAAAGGTTTTAGGTCCTAAAAACCTGCTTTTCTAATTAATCAGAACATAAAAATACACTTAATCATTTATTTATAAATTTAATTTTATAAATGTAATATTTATTAATTATTAATAACCACAAGGTATTAATAATTAATTGCTCATTAAAATCATAAGAAAAGAATAATTTAAATTCAAAGACACACAACATGCAATTCAACAAAACAAAGCAGAGACAGGATCCACATACCAACAAAGGGAAGGTTGACCGACGACTAACAATGCTCAGTGATGAGCAAGGCTAGGGGTGAAACTTAGGGACTTAAGACTATCTCCTCCACTTCCATCAAATTATTTAGGTATGCTCAAACCCGTGGAACCACGTGAAGTCAGTACGTTGCATCTGTAATTACTGCACCACCAAACCACGCATACATATATATTCAAACACGGTAGACACACTGACGAAGGATAATCGTGACGTTCCCTGTCTCATCGAAGTGAGTGAAGGAAAACCATCTCCTCGCACCCCATACACTTACACACATACATGATGATATATACATAACACATCTCACGCATAAAACAAATGTGTTAGTCCATGGACAGTAATCCAATAAAATAAATATCTAACCATCAACAAGGAAAGAATGCATAAACAACATTCACTGAATCTCAAATCAAAGCATAAAACATCATAGCGTAATATCTAAATAAAACATCACCACATAATGTATCCACTAATATCCACTGAAAAATTAAACCATAGGCAAAATAAGTATCCAAAATATCTGATGAAGGGAGGGGTACTACATCCTCCCCCCAAAACTAGGCTTACTCCTAGAACCCTAAAAAATATATGGATAAATCTCTCGCATCTTCGCTACATCCTCCTATGTAGCCGAGATCTCATCATTTGGGTCCCATAGGACCCTTACCTGGTCGATGTTATGACCCCTAAGGGTCAAACCCTGATGCTACAAAATGCGCATGAGCTCCATGGAAAGTTGCCTGTCCCCAACCTACAATGCGTTCCAATCAAGAACATGGGTCACATCAGGACGATAATGTCTAAGGACAAAAACATGAAAAACATCGTAGATGTGGGATAAGCTTGAAGGCAAGGCAAGATGGTAGGAAACAGGTCCTATACTCTCAAGGATCTCAAAAGGGCCAACAAAGTGAGGTGCCAACTTAGAACCCTTTCCATAATGGATCACTCTTTCACAGATGCACTCTCAATAATACTCAGTTGCCAATAGAAAACTGACGATCCACTATGTGAGCATCGACATACTTCTTCTGCCTATCCTGCAATGCTACCAAATGTTCACAAATCTGCTCAACCTGTTGCTCCATCTCTCGAAGCATATCTAGTCCTATACGCACTCTGTCCACTAACCGATTCCAACTCAAAGGAGTACGGAAAAGACAACCATATAATGCTTGAAAGGGAGACATACCTATGTGAAGCAGTCATTGATGAGGAGGGACCTCAAGGAGATTAGTCGAAATCGATCAGCAAGAGTAAACATAACGGAAACACACAAACATGATGGAGGCAATGCAAAATAGATAGTTTTATTGCATGAAATTTGATTACATCCAACTGGTAACAACTAGGTTACAACATATTGACACACAGGCCTGGTAGATTAGGTCACACTGGGACCTTGAATGAAAAGATCTATCTTCTAGGCACAGTCTATGTTTGATTGATCCTAATTGATCTTCAATTGATTCTCCATTGATTTATCACATTTTAAAGCATGATTATAGATATATATCTTGATCCAAAGGATCCAGTCAGCCAAAAAAGTATCAAAACCCGAAGAACAAGACCTAACGTGCAAAATGAACAAGGTCGTCCTTCGCCAAGAGATTCCTCCAAAAAATCCAAAGGATAAAATGTAGAAGGTTGGCCACACGCCAAGAAACATTGAGATCAATGTCCAAAGCTCTGCAAGCTTCAGAATGGGTTATGGTAGATCACTAGAATAGGTCTCAGGCAACCGGTAACAAAGGAACAACCGATAACAAGAAACTGTCATAGAAATTGGTAGTGATATCTTGCCGAAAAGCGATCCAAATGAGATGCAGTTTGAATGAAAGAAATATGATCAAGTCTTCAAGTAGAATCCAACTCCACAGGATCTGGTGAGCCAAAATTGGGACACACACAAAGCAAAACTAAAACTGCAAACAAAAAACAAAACACAAAATAAAATGTTTTTGGTTGATGCAAGATTGTTGTGAACCGGGGATGCTCCCGCATCAGACATTTAGGATTAATGATAAAGTGAGCCTCTCACTTTGCAATTGGTTAGAGGGAAACCAAGGTGATCTACCTCTACCTGAGAAATCCAAGATGAATCTTCAACTGGTCTACTCTTCCACTTGACAAGATATTCTTTGTACTGACTATTCTGGGTACTACGCCCAATCCTACTATCCAAAATTTCTTCAATCTGATCTATTTCCTTCTGGGAAAATTGTTTCTCCAAGTCTGCAACTCTATCCTCATTGAATTCTAGTTCATGGTACTCATGAAGATCTACAATATTGAATATAGGTGAAATACTTAGATAATCCGGTAGCTCTACTTCATATGCATTCTAGAACTGAACTTCCTCAAAATATTATAAGGTCCAAACTTCTTCATCTACAACTTATTATAAGTTCCAACCAGGAATCTCTCTTTTCTCAAGTATACCATCACCTCATTGCCAACTTCAAATTCCTTATGTCTCCTCTTCTCATCTGCCTTCTCCTTATATTTTCTATTTATGTCTTCCAAATGTTGTTTAACCTGAATATGCAATGCTGCCATGTGATATGCAAAATCTTCTGCTTCTGAACTCTTCTGGTCTTCATTGTTAATGTCTCTCAATTTTTCTATTCCTCTAGGATGCAGTCCGATAACAATCTCAAAAGGTGTTTTATCGGTACTTCTATTCATTGAATTGTTATAGGCAAAGTTTGCTTGTGCAAGGATCAAATTCTGGTTAACTACTTCGGTTTGTCCATCAGTCTGTGGATGAAAAGTATATCTAAACTTCAAATCTATCTTCATCTTCTTCCAAAGTGTTCTCCAAAAATAGCCAACAAACTTAGTGTCTCTGTCTGAAACTATGCTCTTAGGTAATCCATGCAATCTCACCACTTCCTTAAAAAATAGGTCTGCTACATGCAATGCATCTGATGTCTTCTTACAAGGTATGAAATGAGCCATATTTGAAAAACTATCCACTACCACAAATATAGAATCATTCCCTCTTGGTGTCTTAGGCAATCCAAAGTACAAAATCCATTCTTATATCCTCCCAAGGTCTTATCGGTACTGTCAAAGGTTTATACAATCCCATATTCTGACTACTACCTTTTGCAACTTGACAAACTCTACAACTCTGCACATATCTCTTAACATCCTTATGAATTTGGGGCCAAAAGTACTACTCACTTACCAATGCAACTATTTTATCAATGCCAAAGTGTCCAGTTAAACCTCCACTATGCTTCTCTTTTATTAGGTTCTCTCTCATGGAACTCTTAGGTATGCATAATTGAACTCCCCTGAAAAACATCCCATCCTGAATGAAATAATCAAACCATTTGCTTCTATCAACCATAACCGGTTCTCTACATGCTTTCCAAGGTTTTCCAAAATCCTGGTCTTCATCATACAAGGTCTTCAAATCTTCAAAACCTAATACTATCACTCTCATCTCTGTCAGCAAATTCCTTCTCCTACTCAATGCATCAACAAATTTGTTAGATTTCCCACTTCTATGCTTCAACACAAAGGTGTAACTTTGCAAGAATTCTACCCATCTCATATGTCTCTAATTCAATTTACTCTGACTATTTAAATATTGTAAAACTTGATGATCTGTATACAACACAAACTCCTTAGGCAACAACTAATGTCTCCATTTCTTCAAGGCTTGAACTATGGCATAAAATTCTTGACCATACACTGAATATCTCTTCCATACATCATTCAATTTTTCACTAAAATATGCTACTACTCTCCCTTCTTGACTCAAAGCTGCTCCTATTGTTGTTCCACTTGCATCACAATTCACTTTAAATACCTTATTGAAATCCGATAAAGCCAACACAGGTTGTGTTGGAACCCTAAAATTTGCAATTTTTAGAATTCCAAATTCCAAGACAAGGAGCAAGAAAAATTCTAAATATATATATACATATATATATATATATATATATATATATATATATATATATTGAATAGGTACAAGTAATATATTTTATATTTGTTGCACAATATGAAACCATAACATAAACACAATAATGGGCATAAAAAATGGAGTGTGAAGCACCAAAGGGGGTATTTACATCATTTAAAGACCATTTATCCATTATATACCCATAAAATAGCCTTAAAATACCTCTAATATGGCTAAACAACTTGTAAAGTGACAATTAATTACATAAACTAAGGCAATTTCGGGATTTGGAATTATTTTTATTTAAAAGGGGGGTGTCTTTTCACCCAAAGGGGTATGAAAACCATTCAAACACATATATATGTGTGATGTAAAATGTATAAAAAAAGAGAGAATAGAGATAGAAGAGGTGGAGGCAATTTTGTACTTTTAAACTTTTTATCAAAAATAACCAGTTGCATTTTCTTTCTCATATGTGTTGAGAGTTAACATATTTTTAGAAGGCAGTTGCTTATGATATTATCTAAAAGTGGATAAGGTTATTCGTGTTCTTCCAGTAAAATTTTGTGTTTTATATTGTAGATTTAGATCAAAAAGATTTACTCACGAATTGTAATTGTTCCTTGTATTTCTTCCTTGGATGGTCTCTTAAAAGTTAGGGTTAAATTCATTCAAGCAGTTTACAATATAGACATTGAAGTAGAGCTCATAAGAAACAGTAACTGACAGACTCATCGAGAGGTGGTGGGATTAAAAACTGTCTCATAAGTTTACACAATAAGTCCTAAAGAAATATAAGACTCTGTAGCCCAAATAGGAGGAAAGGCACTGATCATTTGTAAACAAACCCTTTAACCATACTAGTTACCCTTTACCTTTAAGCATTAGGATTAGTAGAGTAGGTATAGTAGGTAATTTAGCCAAAGTGTAACATATATACTTTTGTAAGATACATAGATCAATACACACATCTGAAGTCAGTTTGTTTAAGAAACTTATGCCATTCTAAGACTAGGAGACATCAGATTAAGACACTAAATCTGCTATAAAAAGCATTAGTTGAAGGAACAACTAGTGAGTAGGTATACCCGCCTAGGTCCTGCAGAGCCTAAAGTGAGAGAGTTAGTAACCAAATAGGTTCACTCTATAAGTTGGCCAAGTCAATTGGAGGGTTTGATCATAGGAGTTGGCATTTCCTTAGAACCTATCCAATCTGTTGATTTGAGACCCAACAGATTGGCGACTCTGCTGGGGAAGAATTATTAAGACTCTGCTGTGGGAGAGAAATCAGAAGAAATAAATAACTTATGTCCTCTAGGAAAGAGGTGGCGACTCTGTAAAAAGGAAAACTAAATGGAAAAGATCAGTAGCATTTAGTATGTTTCAATATCCATATTTTTATGGAGAAGCATCTTCAGAAAAGTATGCACAGTGGCAACCACAGCCACAAAGAGACAGGAATATTCTAGGAAGATTTAAGCCATTGGATTTCGGTAACATCCTTGAGTATCCATATGCATTTCCCTGTGAGTTGAAGATCTGTATGCCGAGGTTCCATGGAGATGAAATGGAATCACCAATTGGGCATCTAAAATCATTTTATTGGTTTATTGAGACCTTCAGAATCTACTTAGAAGAAACAATCATGAAATGGTTTGTGCTAACATTGGAGGATGTTGCAGAGCAGTCATTCAGCTTGTTACCCCCACAAAGTATCTCATCATGGGAAGAACTTGAGTGGTGGTTCATGGAAGAATTCTATGGTGTAATCAAGGACAACACTTTAGCCGCTAGCCCTTCAATTGGTTCTCCATACCAACATCAGATTCAATCGGATTATGATTGTGGCAATGCAATCTACAACATAAGAAGAAAGGAAGGTGAATCTATAGAAAAACTGATTGGTAGAATAATGGTGACTTATTTCCAAATGCCTGATAATATACAACTTAATTCAGCTATACTAGAGGAATTGATCGTGAGAGAATGTGGGTCTGACAGTTTGGAATCAACATGTTCAATTCTTGAAGAATTGAATAAAAAAATACATGATTTGCGTGAGACGAGTAACATCAACATAAGAGATGCAAATGAAGATGATTATATAGAAGAATCAGTTATCCCTTTGGAAGTCCCATCTGATAAAGAAGCAATTGATGATGTTTGTGAGTACAAGTCAGAACCTGAAGAAATTGTTACTAACATTGATGAAGAATATTGTACCAGTCGTGAGGAGAGTGAATCCATACCTGAGTACCTTGATGATACAATTGATAAAGAGGAGGTATGCGAATTTGAAAATGGCTTTCAAATATTTTCAAACCCCTTATGTGATGAAGTGATAGATGAAAATCATATTCCCTACTGCTATGGTATGTGTGAAAAGGATTTTTATGTATTCTCAAATCCTTTATATGATGAAGAAGAAAAAATTTCAAACAATATGGACAATACAAACATTTGTGAAGACAACATGGGTAATAATATGACTAAGTCACGTGATAAAAGGACCACAAAAATAACAGAGTTACAAAAGGAAGGTACATCACATAGAGATAAAATAAAAGGCGAAAAGAAGTACCAGTTAGATAATATGCAGCATTCCAATAAAATAGAGATGAAGAATATGCGGATGCCACAAGAAGCAAACTTTTGTAAAAGTATAAATATCATTTCCTATGGAATAGGGGATAATGGTAATCCAAGTGAAATAAAGAATCCCTATAAAATAAGGATGGATGATGTATCTTATGATAGGAATTGCCAATTAGGTGATATCACTAATTTCAAAGTTTTTATACTACTTCATGATGAGAATCAGATGTTTGATAGAGGAAAGAATTGGTGTTCAGTTTTTGGGCTTGAGGCCACCCAAACGGGTCAATGAATTAGGCACATGGTCTACTCTACCAGAGATCTGAATTCTTGCTATGCCCACAAGGGGCATCCATCCCCAGATAGAGCCACTGTTGGAACCCTAAAATTTGCAATTTTTAGAATTCCAAATTCCAAGACAAGGAGCAAGAAAAATTCTAAATATATATATATACATATATATATATACATATATATATATATATATATATACATATATATATATATATATATATTGAATAGGTACAAGTAATATATTTTATATTTGTTGCACAATATGAAACCATAACATAAACACAATAATGGGCATAAAAAATGGAGTGTGAAGCACCAAAGGGGGTATTTACATCATTTAAAGACCATTTATCCATTATATACCCATAAAATAGCCTTAAAATACCTCTAATATGCCTAAACAACTTGTAAAGTGACAATTAATTACATAAACTAAGGCAATTTCGGGATTTGGAATTATTTTTATTTAAAAGGGGGGTGTCTTTTCACCCAAAGGGGTATGAAAACCATTCAAACACATATATATGTGTGATGTAAAATGTAAAAAAAAAGAGAGAATAGAGATAGAAGAGGTGGAGGCAATTTTGTACTTTTAAACTTTTTATCAAAAATAATCAGTTGCATTTTCTTTCTCATATGTGTTGAGAGTTAACATATTTTTAGAAGGCAGTTGCTTATGATATTATCTAAAAGTGGATAAGGTTATTCGTGTTCTTCCAGTAAAATTTTGTGTTTTATATTGTAGATTTGGATCAAAAAGATTTACTCACGAATTGTAATTGTTCCTTGTATTTCTTCCTTGGATGGTCTCTTAAAAGTTAGGGTTAAATTCATTCAAGCAGTTTACAATATAGACATTGAAGTAGAGCTCATAAGAAACAGTAACTGACAGACTCATCGAGAAGTGGTGGGATTAAAAACTGTCTCATAAGTTTACACAATAAGTCCTGAAGAAATATAAGACTTTGTAGCCCAAATAGGAGGAAAGGCACTAATCATTTGTAAACAAACCCTTTAACCATACTAGTTACCCTTTACCTTTAAGCATTAGGATTAGTAGGTAATTTAGCCAAAGTGTAACATATATACTTTTGTAAGATACATAGATCAATACACACATCTGAAGTCAGTTTGTTTAAGAAACTTATGCCATTCTAAGACTAGGAGACATCAGATTAAGACACTAAATCTGCTATAAAAAGCATTAGTTGAAGGAACAACTAGTGAGTAGGTATACCCGCCTAGGTCCTGCAGAGCCTAAAGTGAGAGAGTTAGTAACCAAATAGGTTCACTCTATAAGTTGGCCAAGTCAATTGGAGGGTTTGATCATAGGAGTTGGCATTTCCTTAGAACCTATCCAATCTGTTGATTTGAGACCCAACAGGTTGATCAGTCACTTTTTGCTTCAACAATTCAAAACTTTTGTTTTCTCTGGTGGTCCACTTGAATTCCTTCTGATCCCCTCTCATGGTCTGAGTCATAGGGTTACAAACTAAACTAAAATTTCTAATAAACTTTCGATAAAAACTAGCCAATCTATGAAATGATCTTACCTGTCCAATGCTTTCAGGTGTAGGCCACTCAACAATGGCTTTCACTTTGTTAGGGTCAATCTTCAAACCATCCTCACATATCACAAAGCCCAAATAGACTAACTCATCCTTCATGAAAGTACATTTCTTGATATTGATCAACACATTTTCTTCTCTCAGCCTCTGCAAAACTTGTCTTAACTGCAACAAATTCTCCTCTTTTGTCTTACTGGAAATCAGAATGTCATCCAAATACACAATAACAAACTTCCCTAAGAATGTATTCAATACCTCATTCATTAGCCTCATGAAAGTGCTTGGTACATTAGTCAATCCAAAAGGCATCACCAACCATGTATATAGTCCTTCATTTGATTAAATGCTGTCTTCCACTCATCACCTTCTCTAATCCTGATCCGATGATATCCACTCTTCAAATCTATCTTTGTAAAGTATTTTGCTCCACTCAAACAGTCCATTATGTCATCCATCCTAGGTAAAGGAAATCGGTATTTCACTGTGATCTTGTTTATTTCTCTTGAATCGGTACACATCCTCCATTTTCCAATCTTCTTATGTGCTAATACTGCTGGTACTGCACAAGGGCTCAAACTTTCCTTGATCAAACATTTCTTCAATTGCTCCTACACTTGTCTATTCATTTCTTCATTCTCTCCTGGTGTCAACCGGTGTGCAGCTTTGTTAGGCAAACTAGCTCTGGGAACTAAGTCCATGCAATGACTAATAATTCTAATAGGTGGCAATCCACCAAGTACATTATTTTAATTGATGTCCTCATATTCTATCAACAAATCTCTTATCTCTATTGGGTGTTCTCCTTCTTGTTCTGGTCTCTCTGTCTTCTTAGGAATTAAGGCAAAACACACATTCTCATGTCTCAGTCCATCCATGAATTTCCTTCCATCTACTAAACAGATTCTAGCATTAGTACAAACTTCATTCTTCAAAGATTCCTCCAAAGGTAACAAGGTTTGCTTCATCGCTTTGGCCACAATAGTGTATGTATTCTTCCTCCCATCATGTATTGCCTGTCTATCAACCTGCCAAGGTCTTCCCTACAAAAAATGATTAATATCCATAGGCACAATATCAAACAAAACTTCATCATGATAATTCCCAATTTCAATTTTACTAAACACTGTTCACTTACTAAAAACTTATGTTCATCCTGAATCCATGCATTCTGATAAGGCTTAGGGTGAATTGATCTTTCCAATTTCAGCTTATTCACCATCTCTTCTGAAACAAGGTTATTTGAAATACCACTATCAATAACAACTTTACAAAACTTACCAGATGCCTTACATTAGGTCTTGAATAGGTTCTTCCTCTGCAAGGGTTCTTCATCTTCTCCGGTATGACACAAAGCTCTCCTCATCATCAACAACTCTCCATCTTTCAATTTATTGTCTGATCTGGTGGGGTTTTCTTCCACCACTGCTACTCTTTTGGTATCCTCTATCTTCTTACATTCAAATGCACGGTGTCCTTCTCCTTCACACATAAAGCAGTTTCCTCTAAATGTTCTCTTGTCTTGTCTTCCAAAGTTCTCATTCCAGTAACCATCTAGTTCTCTCCTCTGGTAGAAATTTCTATCATCCTTCTGGTATGAATTACATTCTTTGCTCACTTCCTTGTCCTTGTTCTGATCTGTACTGGTTCCTCTTCCTTTGGTATATCCTCTTCCTCCTTGAAATCTTCCTCTGGTAAACCTTCCATCTCTACCTCTTTGTCTCTGCTCATGTCTTTTATTGAATTTCTCTTCAGCCTTTATTGCATACTGGTAAGCCTCTTCAACACTCTCCAATTTGATCATGCTGGGTTCATCTTGTATAGACATCCACAATCCATTTAAATATATTGCAATCTATTTAACTTCATCATCCATATGTCTGGATCTGATGTTCAACTTGTAAAATGCTTCAGTGTACTCCTTCACACTAGATTCCTTATGTCTCAGGTTCTGCAATTTCCAGAACAAATCCACTTGATAATTCACTGAGACAAACTTTGATTTTAACTTAGCAATCATCCTATCCCATGCCTTAATCTTTTCTTTACCTCTTCTTTACCTATCAACTTGCAAATTCTCCCACCAAAGAGATGCATGACCTTTCAATCGGGTACAGGCATATTTCACCTTCCTCTCTTCTGCAGTGTTTTCAAAATCAAAATACTTCTCCATCTCCGAGATCCAATTCATTAATTCATCCAAATCTAACTTCCCATCATATTTCGGTGGGGTAAAGTGGGGTTTAGTGTTCTCCCTACTCAAAACCCTTAAAAAACTTTGTTCATTTGGATCAACTGTCAGTAGGTTCACTTGTTCCTATTGGGGATTCTTCTGCTTCATCTTCACTCACATCCTCAATATGTCAGCCTCTTCTTTGGGCTATCACCACGGCTTCTAACCGAGCTACTATTCCTTGCAACATTTCCATCATAATAGGGTCTGCATACCCACACGCTCCACCATTCCTAGTTCCTCTTCTTGCCATTGATTCATGCTAGTCCTCTGCAATTGCAGGTCGGATCTACAATCTGCCACCCTACAACAAAATTTAGGTTATGCAACCTTCAGAACAAAACTTTGCTCTGATACCACTTGAAGCAGTCACCGGTGAGGAGGGACCTCAAGGAGATCAGTCCAAACTGGTCAGCAAGAGTAAACACAATGGAAACACATAGACATGATGGAGGCAATGCAAAACATATATTTTTATTGCATGAAATTTGATTATATCCAACCGGTAACAACCAGGTTATAGCATACCAACACACAAGCTTGGTAGATTAGGACACACTGGGACCTTGAATCAAAATATCTATCTTCTAGGCACAGTCTATCTCTGATTGATCGTAATTGATCTTCAATTGTTCTCCATTGATTTATCACATTCTAAAGTATGATTACAGATATACAGATCGATCCAAAGGATCCGATCGGCCCAAAAAGGATCAAAACCCGAAGAACAAGACCTAACATGCAAAATGAACAAGGTCGACCTCCGCCAAGAGATTCCTCCAGAAAATACAAAGGATGAAACATAGAAGGTCACCCACGCGCCAAGAAACATTGAGATCAACATCCAAGGCTCCACAAGCTTTAGAATGGGTTCCGATAGATCACCAGAATAGGTCTCAGGCAACCGGTAACAAGAAACTATCATGGAAATCGGTAGCAATATCTTGTCGAAAAGTGATCCAAATGAGATGTGGTTTGAAAGAAAGAAAGATGATCAAGTCTTAAAGTAGAATCCAACTACACAAGATCTAGTGAGCCAAAATTGGGACACACAAAAGAAAACTGAAACTACAAACAAAAAAACAAAACAAAAAAGAAAATGTTTTGGGTTGATGCAAGATTGTTGTGAACCAAGGATGCTCCTGCATCACTATGGAGCTATGATATCCATTGTTATAAGAAAAATCCACAAGATAAATATATTCCTCCCAGCATGTCTACTGGTCCATAATATACATGCGAAGCATGTCCTCCAAAACTTGATTCACATGCTTGGTCTGACCATCGGTCTTTGGATGATAAGCTGAACTAAATTTCAAGTGGGTTCCTAAAGCATGCTGAAGTGAGGTCCACAATGCTAAAGTAAAGACATGATCTCTATCTGAAATGATTGGCTAAGGAATCCATGCAACCTCACCACATCTTCCAAGAAAACTCGTGCCACCAGTGTTGCTGTATAAGAAGATCAAATAGGAATAAAATGAGCAACTTTGGTCAATCTGTCAACAATGACCATGATGGCGTCATGACGACACAAATAAATCGACAACCCAACTATGAAATCCATGGAAATGATGTCCCATTTCCAATCTGGTACCAAAGTAGGTTGTAAAATCCCTATAGGGTGTTGATGCTCTGCCTTCATCAGCTGACATTCTAAACACTTCAACATAAAATCAGTAATGTCATGTTTTATGCTAGCCCAATGATATATCTATCTCAGATCTATGTGCATCTTCTTGACACCAAGATGCACCGAGTAAGGTGCATGATGGGCCTCAGTCATTTTCAAAGTATGAAGTCCATCCAATGGAGGTACATAGATATGTCCAAGATGTCGAACAAGGCCATTTGTCTCAAAGTTATATCTAGAATATCTACCCTCTAATGGTCTTCCAGTATCAGTCATGTCTCTAACCTCTTGATACCAGGTGTCCTAAGGAAGAATCCCAAGGATTCTCTCTCAAATCCACCCCAAGGGACAATGCCGCAACCTCATGCCATCTACAACTCAAAGAATTTGCCACTACATTCTCTTTCCCTTGAATATATTGAACCTCAAAATCATATTCGCAGAGGAATTCCATCCATCTTCGCTGTCGAGCATTCAAGTTCGGTTGCGTGAAAATGTACTACAAGCTATAGTGATCACCGTGCAGCTCAAACCAACGCCCTAATAGAAAATGTTACCACTTGACTAAAGAAAGAACTATAGCTTCCAACTCTAAGTCATGAATTGGATAGTTCAACTCATGGTCCTTGAGTTTACGAGACTAATAGGCTACCACACGACCATCCTACATAAGCACTACACCTATGCCTTCTAGAGAGGCATCAACACAAACCATGAAATCTCTGGATGGATCAGGAACTACCAAAATTTGTGCACTAACAAGGATTTATTTAAAGTATGAAAAGATGCCTCACATTGTTCCGACCAAACATACTTCTTCCCTTTTCTCTGAAGAGAAGTGATCAGGTGACCTATCTGGGAAAAAATCTGAACAAAGCGATGGTAATATTCAACCTAGCCCATAAAACTCCAAACATTAGAACATTAGTTGGTGCTGGCCAATCTACAATGGCTTGGATCTTAGAAGGATCCACAGATACACCTTCTCCTGAAACCACATGACCAAGATAGTTCACCTCACATTGGAAGAAATCACACTTAGCCAGGTTGGCATAAATTTGATTCTCCCTCAAGAATTGCAATACCTATCGCAAGTGGCCTTCATGCTCTTCCATAGTTCTAGAGTAAATAAAAATATCATCCAGGAATACAAGGATGAACCGATCAAGGTAGATGCAAAAAACCCCATTCATGAGGCTCATGAAAACTGAAGGTGCATTTGTCAACCCAAATAGAACCATTGTGAACTCATAGTGACCATAACGGGTATGGAAAGTCATCCTATGAATGTCTACATCATGAATATGCAACTGATGATACCTAGATTTCAAATCAATCTTAGAGAACACCTTGGATCCCTTTACCTGATTGAAGAGATCATCTATATGAGGCAATGGATACTAATTCCTAATGGTCACATTATTCAACTATCGGCAGTCAATTCATAACTGAAGAGAATCATCCTTATTCTTCACGAAGATAACTGGCGCACCCCAAGGAGAAACACTAGGACAAATGAACCACTTGGCCGATAATTCCTCAATCTGCAACTTCAAATCACTCAACTCCTAAGTGGTCATCCGATATGGTGCTCTCAAAATAGGTTCTGCTCTAGGAACTAAGTCAATGTGAAAGTCTATATCTCACTTCAGAGGCATACCAGGAATGTCACTAGGGAACACATCAACATACTCCCAAAGAAGAGGGTGACTATCAAGAGCAACTTCCTGACTCCTCTCCTCATCCATGTCCTCAAGAGAAACTGCAAAAGATGGCACCCTTGACACATACACCACTTAATCTTCATAGAGGAGATCATACAAAGTGATATAGGCCTAGGAATCTCAACTATCTCAACTTTCCTGCCCTAGTCATGTAAATACTCCACTATCTTCTGACAACAGTCCACACTAGCACTATGTGATGCTAACTAATTCATCCCCAACACAACTCCATAAGATCCCAAATGAATTAATCAAAGGTCAACTATGGTAGCAAAGGGTCTTAGGTCCAACTCACATTTGGGAATGAAGGAATCCACAACCACATGAAAACTAGTAGCCAACTCTACTTGCCACCTATCCACCTGTCTAGTAGACACGTACCCACAACCCTCCGCAATGGAGGAAGATATAAAGGAATCAGAAGCACCTGAATCAAATAGTATTGAGATAGATATACCACCCAACACACCTATGGTCTCGATCATGGTGTCTTGGTGCTCTTCCTGGCGGTTATCAACCATTGCAAAAACTCTTTGGGATCGACCTACATCCCCAGTAGTAGGCTCTAAACTTGTCAGTCTTTGACTAGTAGTCTGTTGTGATCTCTATGGACAATGTGCATTTATGTGGCCATACTAACCAAAAGAGAAACAATCTCTCCTGTCGGGTCCTCTACCTCCAACCAACCCACTAGATTGCTGGAAACTACCCCTACTAGGGGCCTGAGAAGCACTCTGTGAGGACTATCCCAGAAAAATCTCTCTAGCCTGCTACCAGTTCTTGTCCTTCCTGAACTATGGATTACCCCAATACTGACCCTAAAATAGCTTCGACCTAGATTGAAATTTTTGTTGTTGCTACTGCTAACCACCCTTGGCGGGTGTCTAAAAACTCCTATATGGTGCAACAGCCTGCGACTGACTATCTCTAGTCCCAAATCCACTGAAAGGTGCACTGCCTATTTGAACCCCTGGTTGACCACCATGTGCATGGGAAATATTTTTCTCTACTAGCCTAGCTTTCGCCATGACTAACTCAATAGATGTAGGCTCAAATACTCGTACTCCCCCATTGATGCAGTCATTCAGACCTCTCATGAAATGTTGTACCAACATCACCTCACCATTACCAATACCTACATACTATTTGAGCTCATAGAATATGTGCTCATATTGGTCTACAGTCATGCCCAACTAGCGTAACTCATGAAACTCATCTGCGGGAGACTATCTCCATTGCATTGAGAGAAATCGAGCCCTGAAACTCTCTAAAAACAACTCCCATAATACTGTACCAATATCCACATTGATCCTCTGCTCCTCTAACCTCCACCAAGTAGAAGCAAAAGACCTAAGATGCATAATAGTGCACCTTACCTTGGTGTTACCTGGTCATATACAAACATTCCAGGGTTCGATCCATATCTTACAATACATCACCCAAATATCAGTCCAGGAGCAGACATCAATAAAGGAACACAAAATGGATTAGGAGCAGGAATTCTATTCATCATAGCACAAGGGCATACAATCCCGAAAGCATACAAATTAAGCTTTCCATGTATAAACAATATAGCAGAGTATGAAGCATTGGTAACAAGTATCAAAATGGCTGTAGAATGGAACATTAAACAACTTCAAGTCTTTGGAAACTCTCAGCTTTTCATTCATCAAATCAATGATAACTATCAAACAAAAGATGACAAACTCATGCCTTACAAAAAGATGGTGGATGATTTCAAGAAGTACTTTGTAGAAATAAATTTTGAGCAGATCCCTTGAAATGACAACAAAGAAGCAGACACCATGGCTATGTTTGCTTCTCTATTGCAGACACAGGAAAATCAACAATGTTATGAATTCCTGGTTGAAGAGTTGTTTCATCCCACCTATAATTGTCCTGATTCCCAAACCATCTGTCAACTTATTGGACACGATTCCTCCCACTATGGCCAAACTTACACATATATGAAAGATAACATCTTACCTCTTGACTTATCAAAGAACCAAAAGAGAAACTTTATTCACCAATTCTCTCTTTTTACTCTCGTCGCGGATACCCTGTTTAAACGAGGTCTAGATGGTACTTTCTTAAGATATCTCAAACAAGAAGAATCTGAGAAGGCCTTACATGAAGTCCATAATGAAATTTGTGGCACTCATTCAAGTGGTCTTACCCTTTTGAAAAAACTCATACACTTGGGCTACTATTGGTCGACTATGGAACGAGATTCTTTCAAGATAGCAAGAACATGCAAACAATGTCAAATCCATGGGAACTTGATCCATGCACCAAGACAAGAACTACATGCTTTAGCAACATCTTGGCCTTTTTATCAATGGGGACTTGATCTAGTAGGAAAGATAAATCCTTCCTCATCTAATGGACACAAATTCATCCTTGCAGCTACTGAATATTTTACAAAATGGATTGAAGCGGTACCTCTCATAAACATCACAGGAAAATAAATTATTGCATTTATCTTAAATTACATCATCTGTCGCTATGGAATACCAATGACCATTATCATTGATAATGGGCGACCATTCAAGAATCAAGATGTACAAGAGCTATGTGAGAAGTTCAAAATACAGCACAGACTCTCCACACCATATTATCCATAGGGAAATGGGCAAGCAGAAGCAACTAACAAAACTATTCTAAAAATCCTCAAAAAGATAGTGAACGATGCTGGGAAAGTTTAGCATATTCAACTAAACCCCTCTCTATGGGCTTACTCCACTAGTATCCACACACCAACAGGTGCCACACCTTTCTCTCTTGTATATGCATCAGAAGCCATATTACCAATCGAAGTAGAGATACCTTCTCTACGCGTAGCACTAAAAAGTCTCATCCCAGATGAAGAAAAAAGAGTATCTAGACTACAAGAGTTAGAACTGATCCATGAACATAGACACAATGCCTTTGATCATCTAAAGGTATATCAGCAAAGAATGTGCCAAAGGTATAATCATAGGGTTAAACCACAAATCTTTCAAGTGGGAGAACTAGTGCTAAAGGAAAATCCACACAACCAGGCAGATCGAGAAAAGAAAGGAAAATTTGAACCAAACTGTTTAGGTCCATTTGTGGTCACAACAGTATTTGGATCAAGAGCATATCAACTATCAACACAGGATGGCAATCAGCTCAAGGAACCTATCAATAGCATGCACCTGAAAAAGTTCTATGTTCGAAAAATCAAAAAAATAAAAAACAGTGAAAAATAAAAAAATAAAAAACAATGAAAAATCAGAAAAAATAAAAAAAGGGAAAAATAAGAAAAATCCTAAAAAGTGAAAAAGAAGAAAAATAAAATAAAATAAAATATCATAAAAAGTGCAATAAAAATAGACCGTGAAAACCTGACAAACAGGCGCTATCTATCAACTAGCTCTTCCATCTATTAGTTCATGCATTCATTCTTCCATCAGCGCTATCCATATGCATCATAAGCCTTTGGACATACGTAGGTATCACAACTGCTCTCTTACCATGGTTTGGATCATTGGATATATCATAACGACTTTGTTTCTAGGCTTGGGGCAAAATCCTACACCTAGCTGGGGGCAAAACTTTAGATCATTTTGAGCTTAATCAAACAGATAGAACAACAGTTAGACAACTCTTATCAAGCGAAAACTGAGACACATCCAACATTGAAGGCAAGATCAAACTATCAACTATAAAGCTATCACAAAGTCAATCTAAGCACATCACACACTTTTCAATGTATAATATCCTTTTGAATAATGATTGTAACATGATTGTTCAACTTTTCTATATTGCTTTTCGCTATCATGATTTCTGAGTGACTCCAGGATGTCTTTGTGTCATGCCCAAACTTTTGGGCACGAACGGAATAATTTTTTTTTTTTAAAACATAACCTAATGAAGCTAAGTTTATTAAAATAACGTAGTATCAAGTCTTGTCTTAACTACGTTTGAATTCTTCTTCAACTAAAGTTAATTTAAACAACTATATTAAGTAAGTGGGATAATTTAAATTACATGCGAAATATTAACTCTCCAAAGAATTTATTATTATCTCATCAATTAATAAATAATAAATTCATTTAAGCAAAAACCCCTAAATTAATTGATAAGAGATATTATTACTCTCAATTGATCTTTTTAATTATTGTAGGGATTAATTAAATTAACTCTAGCAATTGGGTTTTTAAATCCCATGAATTATTTTAACAATAATTATAATGTGTCTAAAATTTGACTAAAGGGCTAAATAAATCCATAATAAAATTTGCCCTATAAAGTTTATTCTCGTCGAGCCTAAATTTAGGTGAACAAAAATAATCCCCTATGGCCAAAATAACTTAGAAAGTCATTATAATTTACCAAAATATTAAACTCCAAAATAATTTAAAATTTAAAACATCACATTTAAATGTTTATATAAACATATAATATATGAGCGAAAAATGATTAATCTAAAGGTAGAGCATATGTTCATATATATATATAACTATCCATATATATATATATATATATATATATATATATATATATATATATATATATATATATATATATATATAACACACACACACATATGTATAAATATATATAAGGATATAGGGTTTTTAAGTTCTTAACTTTTAAAATAACCACAAACCCTAAAATTTTAAATGTTATAAACAAGAATACTAACATCTTTTTTTTATTTTATTTCTTTTATCACTTCGAAATACCCTAACCCAACTGAGTTAGGATTTCATGTTTTTCATAGGGAGGAGGGGCCAAATGCAAAGAAGAGGAAGGGGGGGGGGGCACATGGGATACGCGGCGGTGGCGGAGGTGAGAGGCTCCCCGCAGGGATGGCCGTAGCCGTGCCTGCAGGTCGTGGCCCACAGAGGCGGCCTTGGCCGTCGCTGTGAGACGCGGCCTGCAGCTCGGCTACGCCATCGCTGTGGGGCGTCGCCCACAGGGGGCCAAAGCCTTCCCGACTGTGGGTTGCGGCCCACATTGGCGGCTGTGGCTGTCGCAGGGGGTCGTCGCCCATAGCGCGGGGGGGTCGAGGCTCCCCCATTTTGCTTTTTTTTTTTTGAAAAATAAATTAATTCTATGGTTATAATATTTTCAAACAAACAGTTTCACAGGCTGAGGATATTTTTAGATAAAATATGTAGTCTTATATATATATATATATATATACACACACACACACTTAAGCAATCTATATATTTTTTTTCTTAGCCTTTTTAAATCATGCAGAAATTAATAAAATATTGACTGCATGGAAATAGGGGTAAAATTTCTTTTATTTACTTTAAACAATTTATTTATATTTCTTTTTCCTAAAATCACATAAAGCAGGTTTTCAAAACTAACAGATTTAAATAAAGCATTTCTTTTTTTTTTTTCTATTGACAACCCAGATACTAACTTTAGAGATAGACTGCTAATTTTAGATTTATTTTCTGTGATAAATAAAAGGGGAAATGACAGAATTTAATAAACTATATTCAACAACTACATTAATCTAGAATTATTTAAATTAACCTTATAGATAGGCATGTTAAATCTATTAAACCATGATTTGTATTTGGAAATAAATAATTAGGACTAAATGCTTAATATTCTCTTACTAACATGCAATTTTATTACTTTACTCATTTCCATTATTTAAATATGCATAAGGAAACAACTCAACTTTTATTTTCAGAAATAACATGCATACAACAAATATTATTTCAATAACTATAGGAACTTAGTCCAAAAATAAACATTTCATTTTTGCAGTAATAGCTTAATAAAAATAATGCATTTCTTTAAAGCATATTTAAAATATAATATAGTCAACATTACAATGGGTGAGTTACCCATCTAGTCTCTCATTTCTATTAAATGAGGATTTTAAACAAAATGAAAACATTTCTTTTTCAAATAAATACAACATATAGCTTTCCCTTTACATTGCTGCAACTAAAATATAATATCCCATTCCTAAATCTTTTTCTGCAAATCGAGTAAAACCAGCAACTTCCAAACTTGTCTTTTTCTTTTCTTTCCAAGCAACCTGCAAATAAATCATAAGGTTTTGACCATGGAGATCTCATCTCCCAGCCTAGGATTACTAGAAGCCACCCCCGAGCTTGGAGAACCAAGCCCTAGATAGGTTACACACATGCAAACACAACAAGCAAGGAAAAAACATACAACAAACAATTTCCCAACCAAGGCTACACTTCATCACAAAATGTAATATTTTTACATGGGTGGTAGTGGACCAAATACCTTGAGGAGACTGCAAGAATGGTAGATCACAAAGCCACCTCATGGTAAACAAAGATATATCATAAGTTCATTAACCCCACATCCTTATGCCCCCCAAGGCATTCATGCCATACTTTCCCTCCTTATGACCCCCAAATGCATAAACTAGGCCATGCAGCAAGGGTCGCATATACACCCCTTGAGATCACTCTCATAATGAGAGCCTCTCACTCGAGGCTATCAAACTCCTACCACCCGCAAGACCATCCTACTCTCCCAAGAGTAGAAGGCCTTGGTTACTCCCAAATCTCAGGAAATGCATAAAAGAATAAAAGATAGGTCACATAATAATTTTCACAAAAGAAAATACAAGGAAACAACTTTTACATACAAACAATCTTTCCAACATAAACATGCAATGTAAAAGAAATAAAAGGAGAAGATGAACCAACCTTCAATCTGCCCAAAGGTTTGCTAGAACTAGTTTGAGGATGAGCAGCCCAATTCCACAAATCCTTTCTTCTACACTTCACCAAAATTCTATCCCAAAACTATTCTTTTCAAAATTTCATGATCTCCAAAAATGGAGAGTGGGTGATTACCCACAAAATCTCTAATCCTTGCCTAAAAAGACCTCAGTGAGAGTTCTCATAGGTTACTAAAACTGAAAAAGGAAAAAGTAAAAGAAAGTGGAAAAAAGATCTCACATCAAAAGGAAAGGTTATCTAACCTAGATGGCACCTTCTAATTTTGAATTTTCGCTCACCTTAGGAAACTCACTTTTTGAGGTGACTAAACAGTCACATGGGAGTAGACACATGCCTAAAAATACTCCTAACCTATAGGTATACCTTATGGACTTTAGGAAACACCTTTAAACTACCCCTAGGAGTCCATTTGACCACTTATAAACCCATTTGAAGTTAACTTTTGGGTCAAACCTGAGTTGACAACTCCAAAGACTCACTACCCAAGGAAAATTTAGAGCCACATTCAAATGTTTGAAAAGGCTATGGTTGAAACAACTCCCTCCAAGAGACAAGTCAAAAATCAAGACATAAATCAACACATGTGTAAAGTGACACAATAAAATACATTACAAAATTACACATGAAATTTGTCTCTTGTTGGATTTACATAAATTAATAAATTTAATTTAACACACACGCAACATTTACTTTCACAAATAAAATACGTTACATACGGGGTGTTGTCTCTCCAAATAGACAACCCCTGGCTTTATGAATGTACATAGGTCTAGGTTTGGTTCTCCATAATATTTCCATGGTCACATGGATAATTTTCCTATGCATCTCAATTACACATTAGTACTTCCAAATAACCTCATATAATATTTAAACACATGAATACGAATACACGTCAAACACTCTGCATACAATTGACATTAAACAAAATCAATATATCTTGTATCAAAATAAATCCACATAAGTAATTATCATAATCCTCATAATTTTGATCCATACATAAGACATGCATCCTATTTCTATCATCATAGTAAAATCTTGCAAATCCAATAATGACATACATCATCACAAAGTTATCCTATTCTAGAATCATATAGAGTTCTATATCTATAATGCATAGAAATGAAGCATCAATATACATCAATGTTATCCAAATCATGGAATCGTATAAGTTATAAATCCATAATGCATAAAAATAAAGCATCCATAATAGTCTCAACATGAAAATCACTAAAATGCCAGGATGAGTCGGGGTAGGGCCTCACACTTTGACTAGAGGAATAAGGAAGAAACATGATATTTTTCTTGTTTGCTGTCTGAAAATTAATCATCAATGTGCAAATTTGTCTCGGGACATGATCATCAGAATATCATTGAAGATATTTCCGATTTGTGTATTGAAATGATTAATACTGCCTGTTTTACACAAACAATACTTAGGTAATCTTGGTTCAATTATACCTCGA
Organism: Cryptomeria japonica; assembly: GCF_030272615.1. Lineage (NCBI taxonomy): Eukaryota > Viridiplantae > Streptophyta > Pinopsida > Cupressales > Cupressaceae > Cryptomeria > Cryptomeria japonica. The sequence goes on from NC_081405.1 coordinate 443,634,315, forward strand.
TGCTTGTGTTAACTTGCTATATCAAAATCCAGGAAAGTAATGCTCATGTCATCATGGTTTAATTATACCATCGATGTTTGCACTCACTTCCCATATTTCAAAAGCTCAATGATGACAAAATGCAAAATAATCCAGTGACTGGTCCGGTCATAGTTTGCATATCATTGCATTTTCATTGCATTTTAGCTTGCATTTCTTTCTTGCATGGGATCCTGAAAGCTCCTTTTATCCAAGGATAAATCTATTGTATGAATCATCAAAGTATCATCACAAGTGTATACGTAATCAAAATGATGACTCATCTCTCTCATGATATTATCGACCCAACGAAAATCTTATGCTATCTCTCTCAAACATAATCAATAATCAACATATCCAAAAAATTCTGCATCTTTCTATCAACAAAATGTTAGTTCTTTATCTAATCAACCTTATCAAATCAAATCAATCAAACAAACCTAATAAATTCTATCATGTCTTATGCAGGATGAATCCTTCCTGAAACCAGACAATCTGATTCTGATTCATGTCTTATATAAGATGTATCCTTCTTGAAACCAGACATTCTGATCATGTCTTATATAGGATGGATCCTTCCTGAAACCAGATGCTTTGATCATCATTGTCTTATACAAGATGAATCCTTCCTGAAACTAGACTGAATCTAATCAATCAAGATTTTTCAATCTTACCCATATAAGCAATCAAGCTAATCGAAGAACTTGCATTTTCATCAAACTACAGTTGCAGAAATCAAATCAAATCTATTGGGATATCAATCTTGCAAAAACTCCAAAGATCAATTATCTCAATTGATCTCCTAAGGGGGCATCATCGTACTAGAATTTAGCAATCAAGAGATGGGGCATCCTATCAAATCAATATCATCATCAAAATGAGATTATTCTTTGAATCAACACGTCACCACACCTCACTTCAAAGAGGGGCAAAATGTATACACCTAAAAATGATCTGAAGATAATTAATTAAATAAGCAATTATTTAATTAATCTCTCCTCCCCAATTTAATTAAATTCACTAAGCAATTTAATTAAATTTCCCTTTTCATCTACTTATTAATAAATCTAAGGATTTATTAAATAAGTTCATTTCACCCCTTTAATTAATTAATTCAAATTAATTAATTCCATCCATCCAAATTCATTTCTTCTAATCTTTTAATTAATTAAAATAAATCAAATTCATGAGTTGTTGAAATTAATTGTCCTTTTCATATTATTTGAATTTTTAAATTCAAATTCTCCTAACTTCTACCACTCCTAAACCCAACCATTCCTAAACCTAACCCATTCTACCTACCACCATGTCCCCTTTCATCCAACATCTTCTAGAACCTTGTGACACTTGTCACTAAGTGTTCCCTTTCGTCTAACTCCTTCTAGAAGGTTCTTGACACTTGTCACCATAGAGATGACAAATGTTTCCTTTAATCCAACCCCCTTTTCCATCCTTCTCTAATTTAACCATTGATATCTTCAGATCAATCTTGACCGTTGATTCTTGCCACATCACCCCTAGCCTTGGGAAATCCTATAAATAGACCTCATCTTGGAGCTCAAAGGGTCCCAATTCATATCATGTCCCAATTTCATATCATGATTGCATCCCATCTCATTCTCATCTTATGCATTGTTATTATAGGCATCTAGCTTATAGTTTATCAGTTTTAGCAATGCTATCATGCTCAATTTTAGCTTAAATCTTAGCTTAATCATGCTAGATCAATCATTCATGTAGCTTAATAATGCTATTCTTGCTAGATCATGCATTTTCTGCCATCAAATCCTCCATCTAAGTGTAGTCAAGTCACTTGAATTTGCATAATATCTGAGAGCTTTTTTCATACTCGCATTTACTAGGAGGCAATAAGTCGATTAGCTATGGTTTTGTCTTTCTTTGATTTAAATCTTCTAACCATGCTTGTAATGATTTATTAAGTGCATTGTGTTTGCAAGTATAGGTACACTTCATAAAGCATGACAACTACCATACGGATGCATGGCAAAACACCTATCAAAATCTATGAGCTAGGTCTCAGCCTCAAGTCTGCTACCCGAACCATCAAAAATAGGAGGACGAGATCTCAACAAATTCCTCATATGACCAATGACTACTGCCTCCTGGTCAACTGCGAACTCTCTCCTCCTGGGATACCTCTCTCTCTCTCTCTCTCTCTCTCTCTCCACATGATCCCAAAGGTGTGATTCCCTGAACTGCATATTGCCCTACTGCTCGGCCTCAGGTCTAGGACCAAGTTGAGCCAAAACCTCTTGGAACATTTGCTGCAGCTCCTCCCTTTCAGGGACCTACTGAACAATATGCTTCTTTCTATGCTGACTAGCCTCCCTATTCTCACTTTGGTGAACATATTGAATCTGCTCAAACTCTCATGCATAGGCTGTGGTGAAGGACTCTGATGGTCTGCACTATGAACATGACCCCTATCTCTACCATGATCATGACCGTGACCATGACCTTTACCTTTCCCAACCATAATCCTAACAATCAACACAAGAACACAAGTTTAGATCTACACCAAGGATACTAACAAGGAAGACACAAACATACAATAAAGATAGCAGTGATTCTCCCATAGCTATACTTCATACTATGAAGAATGGGGTGATAAAGCTTTATAAGGTTATAAAATGGATCTACTCAGAGATTAAAAGTTTGAAGTCTAAACATGCAGACTCTTCTAAGAAAGTGGACATTCTGGAAGCTATTGGGATGGGTAATCTCAGCTCTTTGACTGAATATATGAAGGAATTAACTAAAGCCATCGGCACTGCAAAGGCTATCACTTAGGCTTATGGATCCCAATTCAAGGCTACGGAGGCTAGCTTTAATGAGCTGAAAAAGAGGGTTTACAATCATGAGGAAACCCTGAAGAAGATTGGAGAACAAAATCACAAAATTCTGAAAGCTTCTGTTGATTTCAAAGTGTTGATTAACAAACTAGAACAATTCCAATTGGAAAAGAATACGATTGATATTCCTGAGGTCAAGGACTTGACCCTTGAAGGTGTGGCTAGTGGACCTGGTAAAAGAACCCGGGTGAATACAAGGAAGATGGCTTAGCAAGCTAAGGAACTGGATGATTTCAAGCGTGTTGTTGCCTCTATGGCTTAGCTGAAGCAAGAAGTTGTGGAGCTTCTGAAGAATTTTTCTTATTTGTGTTGGCATGTTCTTTTGGATGTCCCTTGGGTGTCGTTATGCTATCCTTTTGTTACTATTGAATCTCTCACTGGAATTTTGTTTTTGACAGATATCTCTGTTTGTTGTTATGTATTTTCTATCTGAACCTTTCATGTTTTATCTCTTTTCTAATTTGTTGTAAAGGGTTTTGAGGCCCCTTCAAAACTTGTTTTTCACGTAATCAAAAACAAGGAAGACACAAGCACTAAGAGTTAGCAATAGGTATAGTTAGATGCACTCAATTAAAACCAGAGTACCCAGTGTTGAAACTTGGGCTTTGATACCAATTGTAACGCCCCTCCAGGAAACCCTGAAGGGATTAAACTAAAACACTTGAAAAGAGTAAATTTTTTTTTTTTAAAAACTTAATAAACTAAATCATGCATTAAGTTAACATCACATTTAAATTGCACAATGAAATACTTAACTTAACTCCTAAAGGGTTTCCCAACATGGTTTACATAATTTAAATTAAACATTGCTTATCATTAATTAATCCAATAAAGATGATTTAATCATGAAGACATAATTACACTCAAACAATGATTAATTTATTCAATAGTATGAGATATCATTAACATGCCTAAGTTCCATTCATGATGTTTCTTTCCATTACATTTCATCAGAGATACTAATAAAAGATATACATTTAACTATTTGATTGTCATCAATACATTTATTTTGCATCACATGATTGAAATAATATTACATTGCACTAAATCACTAAGTCTCGTACGAACATATAATGTTTACATTAAAAATTACATCTTGCCATGAAGGCACATATAAAAATAATACAACTGACCATATAAGGTCCAAGATATACAAAGAATGATCCAAGATGACAAATAGGATCCAACTGGAAATGCAAGATTCTCGAATCCAAGAGCAATTGGAACACCTGTGAAGCCAACTCTCGCAAGAAGGAACATACATACCCGATGGAAAGTGGCACTACCACTCGACCATCACGTGGCTCAAGAAGAACCACCCCACCATGCTAGGAGATAGAAATAAGACCCACTAGAAACCTACAAGGTATTCACACATGGTCTAAACACAACATAAAGAAACTCACATAAAGCATATACTCACAGAAAATGACTCCACAACAAAACTCTAGGTGTAATCAACAAGGCTGCACACTAGCGACCGTAAGGGAAGAGTGTCACCACATAGCTTGGAATGTTTATTCTGGAAGTCCTCCATAGGTATCGAACCCAATCTTGGGTTATTTTGGTAACCTCTCCCAAACCCCCGACCCCATCCAAGTCTCATGCGGACCCAAACAATCCTTTCGTGAGGACAAGGTTGTTGGTTTGCCATTTGAGATCTTCCCACTGCATTCTGAGTCTATACTAGCACTCAACCATGAGCGGGGTACAATTATCTTATTTAATGCTTTAGCTAAACCCCTAATATATTATTAGGTTATCACTTACTTATACAACTTTTGAGGGGTTATCCTGCTAACATCTTTGGGCGCGACCCCCACTCGAAAGCCACTCTTCCATATGACACTAAACAAAATTTCCCAAAAGAACTCCAAAGCCAAAGATTACCAAAACCAATATACCAAAAAAGAGTTCAAAGCAACTGAGAAATACTTAGTCATACAAGCCCTCTCACATAGATTAAATCAATTGGCCAAACATGGTCTACTCATGAGATATGACCAAAGGAAAAGACAACATGAACAAGTCTAATTCCATTCAACACTAAGGACATGTAGTATAAATTAAATGCAAAGATAGTCAAAATGAAACAAACACCTTCACTAATTTAGAATAAACAATTTAGTTTTCTTTCCTAAGCCACAATTAACCAAGTTTTCTAACTTTTCCATGTTTCCAAAATACATCATTTATTAATAATCATCTAAAAAATAAAATTGAAATTCCAAATCCACATTTACTATATATATTTAAAAATTCTCAACCATCATAAAACACATTGAACTATATATATATATAGGCAGTGTCATAAAATTATGATTCTAGAAATTTACGATTGCATTAGGGTCCTCATGCATGCGAACTCGAATCCTCTAGCTTGATCGGAGACCAAAGAGTGCTCAACTTGCGAAAACAACTTCTTCCTTGGCCTCCGTATCACTTTGTCTACACTCTACCATGGAGAAAGGGGTAGGAAAGGGGTGTGGCACCCCTCTCCCCCCTTGGATAGGGGCGTGGCACCCTTATCCTCCCATGATAGGGGCGTGGTGCCCCTATCCCTACCCTATTTTAGGGCACAACCTTCTTAGAGCATGCATTGTGGGTTGTGCAGTGAGCGAGAAATCTCCCCGATGTCAGCCCATGATGAAATTCAAATCCGCCCAACATGTATTTAAGGGGGCATTCATTCTCTCATTTGGACAAGTTCAATAAGTTGGAGCTGGATAAGATTGGAGTATGCACAAGGCATCAAGTATTCAAGAGAATTCAAGCATTCTTTTCCAGCAATTAGCATTCTCAAGTCTCCCTTCAAGGCTAGGTGTTACATTCAAGTTAAGGATTCAACCGTTGAAGAGGAGATTGATTTCAACATACAATTCCATACAAGCATTTCTATCAACATTTCTACTACAACCTCCCTTGAGGTGATTTACAATTCAGTCTTTCATTTACATCTACTTGCAAGTACTTTCTTTCATAACTTGGTTAATTTCAAAACTGGGGTTTGACCTAAAGGCAAACCCCCAATCCCAACACATTTCCCTCTCTTTTATGTGTGTAGGTTGTAGGTGTGCAGTTGTACTTTCAAATTCAGGCTTCATTTACAGAGGCAGAAAAACCCTTTTCATGTCACGGATTTTTCGGAGGACCATGTACATTCCCGCCATGGTTGGAATAAATTTTCATGAAATTTGAAGGGCGACTTCGTCTCGACATTTTATTGTCAAATCTAGGTGCACAGCTTCATCCCATATTTAGATCTCAAGTTATAATCGATTCTTTGTGACTTTTGCACTACATAATTCAATCAATTTCCTTTCCAAATCAAACAAGGAAGAAGGGATCATCCTAACATTCTTAATTCATTCAGAATTCAATCTATCATCTTTGTGTAGAGATTGAATCTAGCGAATTATCCCTTATCTTCCTAATGTAATGGTGAAAAGTGCTTGAAGGATAATCAATAGTGAAATTCTCATCTCTCTTTGAGGGAAAGGGTTAGTTTTCCTCCTGATTTATCACTCATCATTTTCCCACCATTACAATATATAAAATAAATCATTTATATAATAAAACTGATATTTTTTCATTTCAACTAAAATTACCCTTTTTTTCATTTTCTAAAAAATATTTTCCATCATACAAATATATATATATATATATTTTAATTAAATTAAAAAAAAAATTAAAATTAAAAAAAAAAATGTTTGTATTAATGCTGCCACGCAGGCCCCATAGAGGGGAAGCATATAGATGTTATAACAAGAGATTACAGAGAATTGTGGAGAGCACTAATGTCAAGGTGGATGAGATGAATAAAAGTCAAATCAGAGTTTATGAGCAAGAACCGATAGTGGAAATGATCATAACTGGACCAGTAACACCTTTACTAGAACATAATGTTGAACCAATTACTCTGGCAGTATCAAAAAATTCAATAGTAATTAAAGAACAGGAAAGAGGAACATAGAATCAGAAGACTCCTAGGTATGTGAGGTTGAATTATTTAGAAGATCAGATCATTGGGGATAAGAACAATGGAGTGATGACATGAAGGAGATTGGTAGCTAATGAGGTATGTTTAATTTATCAAGTTGAACTAGCATTTCACTCTAAGACAAAGCACATATCTATCAAGTACAACTTTTTGAAGGAGAAGGTGGAAGAAAATGAAGTTAGATTGGTTTATGTGAACACTAAAGAGAAGATTGCAGACATTTTCACTAAACCTATGCCTAAAGGATCTTTTGAGTACCTTAGAGACAGATTAGGTGTTTCTGCCCCTCCGATAGAGAATTGATTGATGCTATTTGGCATCAGTCCGGTATGCATTATTAGAGATATTATTCATTCCAGATTGATGTGGGGATGCTACTGCTCAGGGGGAGTAGTTAGCCTTGTGATTCAGTGGTTAATGTTTTTTCTTTGATATTTATGTCAGATTTATGGCATTGATGTCAAAGGGGGAGAGATATCCATGTGAAAAACTTAAGGGGTATATACATTAGGGGGAGAAATTTGAAGAACTTAACTGAGATATCATTTAAATGGAGTATGGATCAAAACTTCATTGCTATATCTTTGTGTGGGAGATTTGTTTGGCATTTCTTGGCACTTGGATGTTTTTCACATCTAGTGTTGCCATCAATGCCAAAGGGGGAAATTGTTGGCCATTTTAAGGAATTGATTATGTGTTGTATTGATGTTTTGTCATTGATGTCAACACTAGCTGTTTTGAGTGCTTTACTGGTATCCTTCTGGTCTTGGTAGGTTGTTTGGTTTCTGGTTGGATTAGATCATGATGATTTGGTATGCTCCGGTATATTTTGGCTTATGGAATTGGTTTAGATCTACTATTCATGCTGCTCAAATTCATGATCAGTCAGTTGGTTTTGATTTGGTGATCGGATGCTATCTTGTATGATGGTAAGCTTGGTTTGTTGATCCAATGAGGGTTTCACTGACAAAGCTTTGTTGAATATCGTTGATGTTATACATAAGTGGTGTCGGTGCAACTTCTAGTAGATATTCAAGATGCTGATAGTGATTGTGTTTGACACTTTGTTGATTGAGATTATTGCTTTAGCATGTGTGGACCTAAATTGGGTCTGGTATTATCTAGGTTATGGACTAGCTTAATGTAATGTGTTGATTGGACTTCTTAATGTGTTTCTGGGGTGTCTTATGGGTTGGATATTATTTGTTTGGTCTCAGGCCAACATGTTTTGTAATTATGTAATTGCTTTATTGTCTGGTGGCCGACCTTATTGTTTATGGTCGAGGGTTTGTATATATATGATGTAAGATCTCATTGTAGATCATATGTGTAAGGGATATGGATATATAAGGAGCGAATAATGTAATGATCATTCATGCAGAGGATTTGGTCTATCATTGGTGATCGAGTTGGGTTTATGTAAGAGGATTAAGTCCTTCGGTATTGAGCTTAATCGGAACTATACTCAGGCATAGGAGATGTTATCATTGCAGTTCATTCTCTTTTCAGATTGTAGTTTGGATTATTATGTAGTCAGCGAGACTCCTTTTTTAATGAGTGTGCTCTAGGTTTTTGGCCTTCCTGCAAGTGCAGGCCCCTCATTTGTAATCACATACTTATTGCAGAAGTATTATTTGACTATGGGTAGGCTTCCCACCATGGTTTTTCCCTTTACTGGGTTTTCCACATACAAATCTTGGTGTCTTGTGGATGGTATTTATTCTCTAATTGTTTCTTGTGCTTAATTGGTATATCTGCTATTTTGGTAATTGGTTTATGCATTCTGGTATTGATATTTTGGGTTCTGATATTGATATTTTGGGTTTCGGTATTAAAGTTTTAATTGCTTAAGGTTGCAAAAATTTGGTGACAACTAATTCACCCCCCCCCCTCTCAGTTGTCATTTGGTTATTTGAACTCTCTAATAAACCCTACAATATGTATAAACTAATAAAAGTTCAAAAGAAACATTTTGAAAAATCTTTAAAAATCTTTTTTGAATTTTTTTTATCTTGAAAAAATTCATCAGAAAACTGAAACAAATTACTAATCTACTTACTTTAGATCAATAGATGTCATTTGTGCAAGCTATATTTGTCTCTTTGGCACCTTTAAATAGTTCTTCAAAAATGTACTAGTAGTTTATAGAATGCAAAAATGGCACAACAAGAATGAGCTTGTGTGAGAATTGATATGCTTTTTTTAAAATAGACATAATGGCACAATTTAGGGTTTTAGGCTCTCAATTAGTTTCAACTAATATCTCAAGGACTAATTTAAAAGTTTTGAATAGATCCTTTACAATGTAATATTACATACAATTGAATATTATTTTAACTATAAATCTTGTGCATTTTTTAAGGCCAATAGATGTTGTTAATTATTCTTCTAATATTGGTTTAATCAGAACATAAGCTATAAATCTACCTCAAAATCTCCAACAAACTTCTAATAATATATCAAATCACATGCGCTTGAAATTACATTCTAGATCTATCAATATACTTGCAAAGATGATCAAAATACTACTTGGGAATTATATTTTGCCTTGGAATTTCACTTTCTAATATTCTATTTCTCAAAATTCCACTTTCAAATATTATACCATTGGCATTCAATACAAATCATAATTGATATTCTTATATTTCTTTAAAACCCTCAACCTTCTTGAATATGGAGTGTTATGTCTAGACTACTTTGGATTACATGTTCACTATCTATCAAAAGATTCCCATGGATCATCAACCTTATGTAATCTACATGCCAATCTATGGTCTAGTATTTTTTGCACCATCCTAAGCTCATTAGGATTGTCCAAGGTTCATTGGGATTTTCCTAATGAGGATCATTAGGATTGTCCTAGGTTCATTACAACTATCCTACACTCATTAGACAATAAATTATGATAAAAGTACAATTTATCATCAAGTAAAGAAAGTTCATGTGAAGGAAATTTTATTTTTATTTTTATCATGGGTTATGATTATGTGCAAGAATCATTATCATTATTCTCATCACCATGCATGAGGGTAAAGAAATTGAGTCTATGCCCTAAATTATAATCCCTTTACTTTTAAGAAGATCTTCCTCAAGATACCACCTTCTATAGTATGTATGGTAATCACAAAAGATATTTTCAGTCCAAGCAACAATGATTTCCTTAATTAATCTTCATCTATCCTCTGGGGTCATATTTAAAAAATAGAACATTCTTTTTTCATCATTTGACTAGTGTGTTTATCATTCCTAATGAAAATATGACTATCCTAAGGAGCCTATGATTGTCCTAATGAAGCTATGACTATCCTAAGAAAATTATGAGAATCCTAATGAAGAAATGACTATCAGATAAGAAAATTATGATAGTCCAAATAAAAGAATGACCATTGTAATGAAGTTATGACAGTCCTAATTAACCTATGATTGTCTTAAGAAAGTTATGATAGTCCTAATGAAGTTATGACTATTCTAAGAAATTTATGGCAGTCCTAATGAAACTATGACAATCCTAAAGAACCTACAAGTATCCTAATGAACCTATCATTGTCCTAAGAAAGTTATGGCAATCCTAATACACCTATGACTATCCTAAGAAAGTTATGAAAATGTCCCAATGAAGTTATGATAGTCCTAATTTTATGAACTAATATCTATGTATTATTTGTGCATAAATGTAGAATTTGTCATCAGGTTGAGGAAATTAGCAAAGACTCTAACATTAGATGAGTGTGAAATGAAGAATGAAAATAAAAGAGAAGAAATAAGGCCACTTCATGAAGGCAGTAAATTGAACAACATAGAAGAACACATTCCAATTCAAGAGGAAGATGAAACATCCACTCAATGTAATAGAGGTGTGGAATTGGTGATTCAAAGGAAATGAACACAAAAAATGTAGAGTGAGACAATTGAATCACAAATTCAGGGGCATGTCCTCTACCACATGTCAAGTTGTAGGCACACCATCTACAACAACACATTAAAATTACATCATCATTCACATCTCAATTTGGAGACATTACATCTTTCACATCTCAAGTTGAAGGTACGCCATCTTTTACATCTCAAATTCAAGGTATGTCATATTTTGTTTCTCTAGTTGAATGTACACCATCTATCTCTAACATTGATGGAATTCTTAATATTGAGGAAAATTTACCTTTGAGAACACATAGAGATTTGCATAGAAACCCTATTTTTTATTGATATTGATGATAATGTTTTGAAACCAATGGTTGATAAGATTCCAAAACGTACTTGTCAAATATGTGCTAAAAAGATATGAAGATTTCATTTTTTGCGAAGTTAAATGAGACTAGAAGATTTCAGCTATTTGTTAAAATGATGAGAAATCTAAAATTTAGGTTCATTATGAAGATTCTCGAGTTAAGAGCATTGAATTCTTCAAGTGAGAAATCTTGTAAACAATCTAATGAGTGCATATGAGAGAGTGAGTTCCACCTCACACAACAAAGATAGTAATGTCACACGACATATCATTACATCAACAATAGTAAGCAATCAAACCAAGAAAGCTCGCCTTGTTATAAAGACAAGAATTGAAAATAAGTATAAAAAAATTCCAATGAGAGATGTGGGAAGGCATCAAAGAGTGGAGGACCCAAATATTATGGGAATTCTTCAATAGACTAACATGGAAAAATAAAGCAATCATTGAAGCCTTGAGAACCCTAATTGAATAATTTTGGAGAACACATTTCTCTCTCTTAATCAAAGGGATATTGTAAGGAGGGTTGGTAATTTAAACTATGGGCCACATCCAAAACAATTTTTGGATATGACTCAAAAACATTTTTTTGCCAAATTTGAAGACATGTATCCTCACATTAAAATTAGTCAAAGGCTTTTTGAAATAGTAAAGCCTTTTTAAGTCAAAATAAATCACACATGCATACTTTTTATCGACATATATGTTTTCATTTGTGTACTAATGAGGTTTTGTAAGAGTGTAACATGAATGCTCCACCTAGATCTTCAAGAGATTTCATATCAAGCATTTCATGTAAAAGAGTGGATGGTCAATCATTTTACAAGAACTTATACTTGGATCTGGCATATGTGGTCATTGTGGTAGCTCGCAACATTTTCCAATTCATGAACATGTGGAAAGTATGCATGTAATTGGAAATGAACTAGCATAATTTTGAAAAAGTAAGATACTAGCCTACAATCTAAAAGATGGAAAAGAAGCTAAAAGGTTTGGATTGGTCAGTGAAAAAATTCTAGTCTATCAAGTTATGGGAATTTTTTGTGAGAATATAGTGTGAGTATGAAAGGTATACCCGTAAAGCTTGATGGCCAAACTTGTAATTCAAGTTATACAAGGACGCATTTCCACTTGATAACATTATCTTAGTTGTTAACCTTGAAAATAACTACACACCACATGATGAGGTGTAATTGTAGTATTACAACTCTGCATGGGTTGTAATATTTGTGCATATAGCATTCATTCATGTAAGTAATAGTATAGAGGTTGACATGTGAAGATCTTGAGGGAGTAATTTTTATATTAGTGACGCACACATTCTACAAAGTTTGTGCAAGGTTTCTTTTATATTTTTAATTATGATTTGGCTAGTAGGGGCATATAATTTCATTAGCATATCATATGGTCAAATAATTATGCATCATAATTTGAGAACTTGTGGATGCTCTAGTAGTTGAGAGGGATGCATAAGATCATTGGTGTTCAATATAAATGAATTTTTTCTAGGGTTGATTATGGAAATGGAGAGCATGATGGTGTAGGAGCATGTATCAAAAGAGCCTTAGGATGAGAAGTGTTAAATTACAAAGATATTGCAAAGATGCAAAATCTATCATCCAATGGTGTAATTCTACATGGGTCTAGATGATAAATGTAAGTCTACAATTCATATTTTTTTTGGGTTGGTAGATGATACTAACATTGAAAAATAAGAGGATTGTTGTATATTAGCAAATATTGAGTGAGTTACACTCTTTTAGTAGTTTTAATGCAGGTTCATAGAGTATTCATACACAACAAATGGTTAAATTTTGTTCTTCATGTATAGATCAACATTGGAATGAGTGTGAGTCAAAGGAGTGGGTTGATGAATGGTGTACAAGAAGTCTAAGCCCACTTGAGACCTATAAACTCCTAAAATAACTACAACTTACATAATTGGAATCATCAATTGACTTTGACTATGTATCAGATCTAGTCCAACCAAGTAAGTTATTCATGTGCAAATTCAATAAAATTTAATATTCTATTTTATTTTTTAGATATTTTGTATTTTTTGGTAAATTCATCTCATTAAGTGTACATATCATTGCAAGGCTTGTTTATGCAATTATCGTAGCTGAAGGCAATGAAGAAGGAACATATTATTATACATTGCTATGTTGAGGCAAAAAATAAATTGGATGCCTATATTACAAATAGAGAAAACATTCATCACCTTACATGATCAATGGTTGTTACTAAAACATGGCTTAAAAGGTACCCAATGAAGAAGTTTTATGTGTGGTTGTTTGAGGACTTTGAGACACACAGGAAGATTCTTTATTATTCTAACCTCATTGTGGCATCAAACATTCATTTGATCAATTATGAGGGTAGGCCATTGAATAGGAACTTGTGGTATGTTCCTAAGTTTGACCATGATTCAATAAATGATAAAATAAAGAGTATCTTGCATATAAGGTCCCTCCAAAACAACCTCTCTCATTTTTCTAAGACTCCAATATAGTTGGTTGTGGCAAAAGTACTTCATATGTTGCAAAAACCATCAAATGCATTCAATATAAAGTTGCAAGATAGAATAATTTTTGTTATGTGCATTGTGGGGCCCAAATTGTCAGTGGAAAATTTGGGTGGGTGGATTATGCTAGGAATGGTTCTTTTTAGCAGCCCATCCCTCCCAAACATTTTAGGCAACACTATGTCGATGCTTTCCACTAAGATCCCTATGTGCAAAAAATTGTCAAAGTTTGACAAGCCATTTCTTAGAATTTGTGGCATATAGGAATATTCAATCTAAACCTATAGGTTAATGTAGGGTCCTTCCATAATAACTTCTCTAATTTTTTGAATAATCCAATTCTATTGGCTATGGAAAAATAATTTGAAATGTTACAAAAATTATCAAATGTGTGTAATCTAAAGTCTCAAGATAGCACAATTTTTGTTTTGCACATCATGGGGCCAAATCATCAACACCAACACATTCAAGTGGCTAGGTTTATGCTAGGAATAGTTTTTTTTCCCCCATCTCTTCTTATCATTCCAAGCTACATTGTGTTGGTGCTTTCTCTTAAAAGTGTTGTACAAAAAACTACCAAATTTTGACAGGGTGTTTGTCAAAATTTGTGACACAAAAGAGTCATCTCCTTAAACCTATGGATTGATGTAGGGTCCATCCATAATAAATCTTTAATTTTTTAAGACTCTAATAAAGTTGGTTATGACAAAATTTATTCAAATATTGCAAAAGTTGTCAAATGCATTCAATGTAAATTGTAAAGAATCATCATTTTCATTTTGTTTTAGAAGGGCCAATTGCCAATGCTAGCATGTTGGAGTGATTTTTTTTATGCTAGAAATGGTTATGTTTTAAACTCTAAATTTCTTGATCATTATAGGCTACATTGTGTCGGTGATTTCTCTTAAGATCCCCATAATTCCTAGAGAATACAAGTGTTTTTTCTGAACATATACAGTCATGTAGGGTTCCTTCACAAAAACCTCTCTTATGTTTTGAATAATACAATCCAATTGGCCTTGTTCAATCTTTTTCAAATGTTGCAAAATGTTGGAGAAGACAAGAACCAAGAGTCACTTCCAAAGAATCACTCATAGCGTATATAAAGTAGAGATGAGCCAAAAATTATCAACACATCAATTAATGTAGAAGATGGATTTATTGAAGTACATAATCAAATGAGAACACCATAATATATATATACAAGATAGGTGTGAGGTGAGAAGGTAGGAGTCAAACAATGACTACCTCTCCACATATGCAACAAATGTAAGACTCTATGGACAAGTGTTGGGACACTTGGTAAGTCAATATGAGGTGAGAAAAAAGTCTCTCTAACCTCCTATAAGGTGAGGAGAGAATATATTAACCCTCAAAGAAAGCTTAACCATAGTGTGAATAGGACTTAACTAAGTAGGCTAAATTCAAAGTAGATAGGTAAAACACTTTTTCATACTAACACAAAAATCCTCAAATGCATTTAATGTAAAGTTGCAAGGTAGCATAGTTTTTGTTATGTGTGTTATTAGGCCAAAACTTCAGTGCCAATATATTTGAGTGAACAATTTTATGCTATACATGATCCTATTTCACACCCCATCTCTCCTAATCATTCTAGGCCACATAGAGTTTTCTCTTAAGATCCCAAAGTGTAAAAAATTGTTAAACTTTGATAGGTTATTTCCCAATTTTTTTGCATATATGAATGTTTCATTTGAATATATATGGTCATGTAGGTTCCATCCATAATAACCTCTCTCATGTTATGAAGTCTCTAATCTAGTTGGTCATGGCAAATTTTTTCAGAGTTTTAAAAAAAAGTCAAATGCATTCAATATAAATTTGCAAGGAAGCATAATTTTCATTATGTGTATCATGGGAAAAAATTATCATTTCCAACACATCTAAGTGGGAAATTTTACACTATTAATGGTCTTTTTTTACACCCCAACTCTCCCAATTGTTCTAGGCTACAATATATCGACACAATTTTTTAACAACACTTAGTGAAAAAAATTATAGATTTTTGACACATTGTTTGTCAAAATTTTTGGCACATAAGAATGTGTTGTCTAAACCTATAGGATCATGTAGGGTCCCTTCACAATAAACTCTCTCATTTTGAGAAGACTCCAATCCAATTGGTTTTGGCAATTTTTTTCAAATGTTGCAAAAACCATCAAATGCATTCAATGTAAAGTTGCAAGGTAGCATAATTTCCAGTTTGTGGCTCACGGGGGCCAAATTGTCAATGACAACACATCTAAGTGAGTTTTTTTACACTAGAAATCATCATGTTACCCAATCTCTCCAGATCGTTCTAGGCTACACTATGTTAGTCCTTTCTCTTAAGAACCCTAAGTGCAAAAAAGTGCCAAAATTTAACAGGTTATTTCTTAAAATTTGTGGCATATACAAATATATTTATGAAATTATAGGGCCATGTACAATCCCTCTATATGTGTCATGGGGCCAAACTATCAGCACCAACATGTTTGAGTGGGAAGGTATACACTAGGAATGGTCTTTTTTTACATCCGATCTCTCATGACTGTTCCATGCTACATTACGTTGGAACTTTCTCTTAAGAGCCCTAAGTGTAAAAACTGTCAAATTTGGACACGTTGTTTCTCAAAATTCATGAACAATACAAATATTCTAATTAAACCAATAGGGTCATGTAGGTTCCCTCTAGAATAACCTCTCTCATTTTTTTAAGACTCCAATCCAATTGATCATGGTGAAACAAATTTAAATATTTCAGAAATTGTGAAATGCATTCAGTGTAAAGTTGTAAGATAACATAATTTGTATTTTGTGTGTTGTGGGGTTGAACCATCAATGACAACACATCTAAGTGGGAAAGTTTATGCTAGGAATGCTCATGTTTTGAATCCCTTCTCTCCCAAACATTCTAAGCTACACTTTGTTGGTGCTTTCGCTTAAGAGCCCTAAGTGCAAAAATTGTCAAACTTTGATGAGTTATCTACTAGAGTTCATGGCACATATAAATATTCCATATAAAACTATAGGGTCATGTAGGGTCCCTCCACAATAGAATGTTTCATTTTTTTAAGACTCCAATTGAATTGGTAGTAGCAAAATTTTTCAAGTATTACAAAAATTGTGAGATGCATTCATTGAAAAGTTGCAAGGTAGCATAATTTTCATTTTTTGCATCATGGGGCCAAACTGTCAATGTCATCATGTCTAGGTGGGTAGGTTTACACTAGATATGGTCCTTATTTACACCCCATATCTCTTAATCATTCCAAGCTAAATTGTGTTAGCACTTTCTCTTATGAGTCCTATGTGCAAAAAACTATTGAATTTTGATGGGTTGTTTCCCAAAATTCATGGCACATACAAACATTATATCTAAAAATATAAGGTCACATAGGTTCCTTCCACAATAACCTCTTTTTTTTTTTAGACTCCAATCCAATTGGTTGTGGTGATTTTTTTTCAAAAGTTGCAAAAATTGTCCAATGTATTTAATGACAACGTGCAAGGTAGCACAATTGTTCTATGAATTGTGGAGTTGAACTATTAATGATAAGGCATTTTATTGGGTGGTCTTACTATAAGAATGCTCCTATTTCACATTCCTTCTCTTCTGAATATTCCAAGCTACATTGTGTTGAAACACTTTCTCTCAAGAGCCTTAAGTTCCAAAAACTATCAAACTTTGAAATTTTGTTTCTAAGAATCAATGACACATATGAGCATTTTGTTTGAACCTATAGGTGTATGTAGGGTTGCAACATAGTAATTATAAACACCAAAAATTGTCCATGACTTGTGAATGATATTTTTACTAATTTTCTTCCTAATTAATTATTTAATTAAACTAACTTTATTCCTCTAAATGAAATTCAAATTCCAAATTTTCCCTTCCAACATTATTCTAATTTGTTTCTAAAATTAATTAAATAATTTTTATTCTTTAATTAATTTTTATTTGCACAAATAATTAAATGATATTTATTATTTAATTATTCTTCACTTATGCATTTTAATTAAGTAATTTTCATAATTTAATTAATTAATTTTTTCCACTTTCTCTATAAGTAAACTTTTATTGTAGGGTTGACCTTGCAGTGTAACGATGAAAAAGTAGCATTGTTAATGGTGCCACAAAGGTTCAAACACCACAAGGACAGAGAGATATGAAAGAAGAAGAGAAGGGGAAGGAGGAGAATGTGAACATGAGGATGTGAAGGAAGAAGAAAGACACGTAGGAGGAGGAGGAAGGATGCACATTAATGATGGGTATGAGGTCCATTATTTGTGTCCTCACCTAGAGCTAGGGCAAGGCTAAAAATACTAGTGCTTTATTGATCAAATAGTAATAATAATAATTAAACATTTACTTTAATTATTTATTTAGCTAAGTTTTCTATACATAAATGAGTTCTTTAATTTATTTAATTGTTCACTTTTCTAAATGAAGTTCCTCTAAAGATAAATTAAAATTTTAATTTATTTATTCTCTTCTCATGCACTCAATTAAATATTTTTTAGTTATTTAATATTAATTAAGTCTTCACTTCTACCTCTCAACTAACACTCATTTTGAGTTCAACTAATTAATCAATTCACTTGATTTATCAATCAATTTTATCTATCTCCTTTATGTAATCAGTTAACTTCATAATTTTCTCACTCTATTCTTATCATCAAATCTCATCCATTCATCTCCAATCTTTTTCATTAGATCGCCACAATGGATTTTGTAGGTTTTCTTATGATTTTTCTTCTAAATCCATAGTCTTCTTTCATGAATAAATTTTTTTACCAACAATATTTAAGGATGTTATTACAATTTTAATATCATTTTTACTCTTGTAAAAGCCATATTTTTAAAAAAATAATATTGTTTATACAACATATTGTGTACAACGATTTATGGGTCTTGCAGATCTCAATCTTAGATGTCTAGAACATTTTATGGTTTTAAAATTCATTAAGATTTGAGGGAGTTATTGAAATTTTAATATTGTTGTTTCCCTTTTAGAAGCCCTATTGTTTTTCATTAATAAAGAATTTTATACAACATATTATGTAAAACGGTTTTTGGGTCTTGCAGATCTCAAACTTAGCTTTTCTAAACATTTCATAATTTTAAATTTCATTAATATTTGAATTTTTTTTCATTGTTTTAATATTTTTATTGTAGTGGTTCAACCCAAAGACATACAATTTTGTTGGTAGTTTTGTGTCCAAAATGTGGATTTAAGACCAAAAACATGGTTTTCTTTAAAAATAAATAATTTAAATTCTTTATTTATTTTATTTTGTGTTTGAATTTTGAAACAGATGTTTGATATGTATATTTAGCCACTAACAAAAATTGTGCAGCTACTTGGCAATCATTGAGAGAAAACTTTTGATCTACAAACACATTTATTGCAAGGATTGTCTTCAATTTTCTAAAAGAAAGAACTTTGATTGGTTTGTTTTGTGTTCTTGCACATTTATCGTAACCACAAGGGTGTTGTGTGTGTATCCTCTCCCCTCACATGCTTGAGTGAAATTGGGTGCAAGAGAAACACCAATGTCATTCTTCTATTTTTTTAGTAGAGAGGCTTTCTTTGGGATTGCATCCCCCTTTTCTTTGATGTCAAGCATATTTTTGTGGGATATACAAAGGAGTAAGAATTAAATTTGTACCTCAATCCAATCACATCATGTTTGGATCTTTGAGGCCCCTGGCAATTCAAGATGTGAGGTGAAGAACCTTCTCTTGCACTTAGGTTTAACACTTATAGAAGTATTGATGTTCATAAATTATCCTCCACTATGAATAATTATTTTTAGAAGCCTAAGAGCCATTGAGCATTTGTATAGTGTGGTGCAGGGTTTAGTATCATGCTTGAAGCTACCCTACATCTACCATTTTGAGTAAGGTGGAAATCCCTTGGTTAAAAAGGTTCTCAAACCTTCAAGGTAAGAGGAAAGGTGAACCCTTGTGCCATTGGATATCTAGCCATCGACTCTTGAGAATGGAGTGTGCATGCATAATCCTATGATATTTTATTGCTTGGACCTACACTATGGAAACACACCTACTTGAATAATTAGGCTTTGCTTGCTTATGACTATTTTCAATTGTTCAATATCAGTGACATCGTTGGCCTTATTACCCTAAAAATATCAATCAACCATTGTGTATTATTCACTTGTTGAGTGTCTTCTTGCTAGAAAAATAATCAAAGCAATCAGTCAAAACCAAGTATCAAATTCATATCCAAAACATATCATCTTTGTCTAAAATATTCTTGATCCTAGTCCAAAATCAACAATAAACATCATGGATTGGAATTACAAAATGGTTAGAGAAGAAAGAGAGTCACAAACATAAATCTCTTATGAGATCATTCCATCACAAAAACCTATCATTCATATCAATCCAACTTACACATCCCAAAATCATACAACCTTCACACATCCATGTGTACCAACCCAATCACCACCACATTAATTGTAATTCACAAATCAATTCTACCAACCTCAACCAAAAAACACAAACTTCAATAAAGAAAATGACACCTTACTTCCACTTAGCCACACAACAAGCAACCTAAATACCAACACCTACAAACACATTACACAAGCTCACACATTCATTCTACCAAACTAAAAATCCATACCTCCTCCACCAATAACACATGCAACCCAAATCCTACCATTGCACATCATAACTATATCCCCCAAAACAACACTCTACCAAAGCTATGACCTCCCATCACTACCAACAAACCACATCACTCAACCATGTCATTACATCTATCCCCATGTAAAATCCTCAAAACCAATCGTACATTTTTAATTACAAAATAATCCTTCTAGAAAACATTGGCCAGACACAAGGAAAATAATACACCAATCTTGGAGAACCAATTAAATCTTGATTAAGAAGGTTGGTCTTGTCAAACATCATCACATTACCTAAAATTTATTGGTATGAACCAAAAGTTAAACCCTCATGGTGGGATGATAATGATTTTTGTGAATACCGTAGGATTAAGGGACATAAAACCTCTGGATAATTTACACTTAAGGACATAATTTAAGACCTTATCGATCAACGTGATATTATTATTGAAGATCATTCCAATAATTCACCAAATGAGGACTTGGGCATATGTCAAGATACTTTTTCCAAGCATGATCAAAATAATTCATTCGTCTAGTAATGGCTCATTTCAAAACAATCACATAAATGATATATCTACGTCATGTGATCCCATGATAGGCTATCCAAAATAAATTGGACCATAAGTAGCCTCCATATCTCCCACCCTTCCTTCATTCCCTAAAGCTTTGCGACAAAAATCCACACCATCTCCTTCAAGAAATACATCCAATAATGACACCTTTTGTGTTTACCCCAAGGGATATCCATAATAGAAATCCAAGTTGATCCACTTCTTGATACAAATCCTTTCTACAATTCATAAATCCTATCCAATGCCACCATACACTCAATCTCTAATCAAACCCACTCCATAGAGTCCCATTCAAAATCCACTTCTCTTATCCCAAAGTATTGAATCCTTCCAAGAATCTCCCATATTTAAACTCATACCTCATCATTAGAATTGGATCCATGTCAAGAGGATAATCCAAAGTATGAAGAAACAAGTCCTAAAAGAAAATCAAGAGCAAGATACCAAGAACCTCCAATGTGATCCAATTTTTGACCAAGATCCCATCCCTTTATAATCTTGTTATGATACCACCATCCCTTCTAATTGCATCTAAAATGATCCTCTTGCATCGTAGGAGAAAAGTATTATTTTGATTCCCATTCATAATCCACTTACTAAGAAAGATCATGAAATCCCTTCCATCCCATCCAATAACCCCATTCAAAATATATAATAAACCACCATTTCCACTCCATCTAATAATCCCCTTCCAAGTCAAGGTTGAAGTATCCCTTCATCTCCATGTCATAATCATCCATATCCACCTCAAGATCCCATCATTCCCCCTAATCCCCCTCATTATCCTAATCCACCTCCAAATCCTCCTCAAGATTACATCACCCCTATTTAAGCCATTCAAAAACCCTCTACTTATCAAATGGGTTCATCCAATTTCATCTAATCCAGTTCACTTCATGACCTTATCATTCCTTCCATACCACATCCTCCTCAAAATGGACCTGAATCTCATAATTAGAATTCCTTCATATAAAAACAATCCCAATTATCATGGCCTCAACTTCATATCTCACTCTCAAGATATTGGTATCCCTACTAATTCCTACATCGCTCCATATAAATACAAACATGCACATCCTCCTTCATCCCTTCCATCCATATCAGGTCCTTATATCCATTCATTTGCTATCCATATCATCCCTATCTTGTTGGAAACTTGAGTTCTGTTGTGTTGTTATTGATGTCAACCTATCTTGTGTTGTCACTAATGTTACTGTGTGTTGTAGATGGTTCACAAATGTATGTTTTGATATTTTTGAGTGGTATTGAGTAAGGGCAAGGTGTTTCTAGAAGGTTGGTATAGTGGAGGTTTCAATATGCAGGAAACAATATTTATGTAGGAAAGAGTATTTAATGTCCCAGTGGAAGAATGCTTTAGATTTATTTGGTATGAGAATTTTATGAAGTCTAGGTTTGGATATATTGACTATGATTTGTGTATGTTGTATTATCAAGTATATAGGTCCTTTGTTGCTCAGGCGATTGAGTTAGTTGTTGTTGTTTTTAACGGTCAAGTGTATATCAGAACTTGTCTAGAGAATGCTTGGTGGTTCTCTGATATGTGGTTTTCAATGTTGTGGCTTGGATGACTTGTTTATTTGGTATGTGAAATGTTCCAATTAGATTATATAGGTATGGTTTGATTGGAAAGAGAAATTATGTTCTAAGTTGATGTGTCTGATCTGGATCATGCCTTTTTTGTTTGGATATATTTTAGTGGTTGAGTTTTGATGTTGATATGGGTCTCACCAGGGTATGTGTAGATCTACATTAAGTTTTGTGCATTGGAGAATGGTTTTGGGTTGATTGGTTGGCATTATATATTGTTCATCTACACATTTCAAATCATTTTTTTGGGTCTAGGTGGCCTAATTTATGTAATATTGCTTATTTTTTATGTGGTCAACCTAGTTGAGAGTTCTAATGAATTATCTTATAAATACAAGTGTGGATGTATGATTTGAGTATGGGATGTGCGTGAATTGATGTGAAGTGGATGTGACTGATGCACAAGAAGATTTAATATGGTAGAAGTGCGAAAGACAATTGTGAAGAGAGTTTAGACAACATTTGTGGTCAAATGTGTTATCATGATATTGGTCACTTCTCATAGTGGTTCAAGGACAATTTCATGATTAGGATATCTTATTCATTTCAGTTCATTGATCCTTTGCACCTACTGAAAGAAGGTGTGTTCCTTTTGGAAATTTTTGCAACCCTTTGTATCTTTCCCTAAGGTTGTTCGCCTTACTCTTGCAAGTCCTTTTAGAGGTAGTGAGCTCCTTGGCCTTGAGACTAAACATTATAATCAATTATTCATATTGTGAGTGTGATTCTCATTGTAGTTTTTCTCTGTTTAGGGTTTTCCATGTAAATATGGTTTTCATGTGTTTGTTGTGCTTTGTGCTTCTATGTGTAATGGGATGAAAATTAGGCTTTCCACCACGAGAGGGATGAAAACCACTAATTTTCCATTACATTTAAAAGAGGGGCGAACCCAATAGATTTAGTCACAAATCAGTAGTGATAAGGACTGAATACTAATTAGATTCAAGGGGTGTGAATTGATTTACCCTCTTTTGTGAGTTGAAATGTTGAAATTAGGGGAAAGTGTTGAAAATGAAGGTAAAATGCGGAAACAGTGAGCTATAGTCATCAAATTGAGGCATACACCTAGATCTAAGTAATATATGCAGATTCAGACCTAATCTCCCCAAAAGCTCCAAAAATGTCAAGACCAGAGTGCCCGTCACTCTGGGCCTCCTAACTTTTCGCACACCAAAAAGGGCTGATTTGTCTCTGCAAATAATGCCTATTTTGAAGATTGTAGCTTCATACCTATTTCCTAGATACAGAAAGAAAGAGAAATAGGTTGGGAATAGGGGCATGCCTAAGTTAAACCCGAGTTTTGAAATTAACCATGAAATAGAGATGAAAGATAATTGAATTGTTCTAAATGAAGATCCTCCTTTTGAGGGAGATGTTGAATAATGACTGAAAATTAAATGATATCTCTATGTGACATTTTGTTTGTCTCGTCATGGGATTAGGGTTTCATGAAGTCTTTGATAAAATATGTTGTAAATCTCCACTTCGATGCTTGAATCTTGACTTTGTTGCTGCTCCAAGGCTTTAAGGAAGACTGATTGCTTCTTAATTGCTCTTGAATGCTTGATTGCTTGATGTCAAATTAAATTTCATGTGTTTGGATGCCAAATGAGGGGGGAAGCCTCCTTTTATACTTGCCCATCAGAAAACTTGCTAATTTCCTAACATGAGCCAACATGAAGTTGAAAATCCCGCTCAAATTTGAAATAGGGCAAATGGTTTGAAAGGGGCCCAAAATAGGGAGGACTAGAGTGTGGCACTATGGTCCTAATTAGGACTAGGGCATGGCGCTCTGGTCCTACCCCTTTTTGGGGCTAGGACAAGATTCCTAGCTCATGCAATAGGTCAAAAATAATGTCATTCTCAGGGGATATGAGAAGAATCAAGTCCTAATCAGGCCTAGGGGCACAAACGCTAAGGTAGGGACCCAATGCGATCAAAATTGTACAAGGGTGCAATTTTAGGATTCTACAGTATGTTTCATAATTACAATTATAAGTTAATTGTGGTTTAAAGTTTAATAGACTAGAAGATAAGTGTTTTGAGGTTCATAATGATTCACCTTGCCTCTCAATCTTGTGGTGTGTTCAACAATTGGTATTAGAGCTTGGTTCCTCTTAGAGAAGCTTAAGAACTTGAGGAAGATCTGAAATGACATAGGAAGTTAATTCCAAAATTCCCAAATTTTGATGGAACAATTTACTTTTATTGGAAGGAAAGGATGGAATGTCATTTAGAATCTTTACAGACTAGAATATGGGAGAGTATCAAGAATGGGTATAGTGTTTCGACAAATGGTCCTCAAACTCTGGATGAGCTTAAGGCACATGATAACAATGCAAAGGCTAAATTTATAATTATCAATTTTTTAAGTGATGCAATATTTCTAAAGAAGTTGGGTTGAAGTCTGCTAAAGAGGTTTGGGATAAGATGAGTGGTGTATATGAAGGTGATGAGAAGACAAAGCAAGCCAAGTTGACAAATTTGAAGCACAAGTTTGAGAATTTGAGAATGTTTGATGCTGTGAACATTGAAAGCTATTTACACTAAGTAAATGAGATTGTAAGTGCAATTAAAGTTATTGGAGGTAAATTAGAAGAAAGTGAAGTTGTGAGATAAGTGATATTAATACTTCCTAAATGATACAAACCTAAGAAGTATACTATTGAAGAAAGCCATGATATGGACAAATACATCTTGGATCAGTTTTATGGATCACTCTCTGCCTTTGAGATTGGTGAGCTAGATGATTTGTAGAAAGAGAAGAAAGATTTTACATTTAAAGATAGTAGGAATATTGAAGATGAACCTGAATCGATAAATGACATGGATGAGATAGAAACAAACTTTGTAAGAAGATTGCAGAAAGGATCTAGAAAGTACCAAGGTAATTTTCCTTTTAAATGTTTTAATTGTGGAAGAATTGTTCATTATGCTTCTAGATGTACTTATAGAGAAGACTTTGGTAGAAGAATTGATGATGGTGATAAGGGAAGAAATAATCAAAGATGGAATCATAGAAATACATGAATAGATGACAGAGAAAAACCTAAGAAGAATTTATGCTCAATGGAGACCTGTTCGTCTGAAGAAGATTGTAATGACTTAGATGAAGAAGGATTGTTTTTAGATATAGAGGAGAAGAGAGATGAAAGGTCCAACATTCTAAAAGGAGTGGAGAATAGTGAAAAACCTATGAATGTGACGACTGCATTGCATGCAAAAATTGAGCCTAAGGCATGGATAATTGATTTTTTATGTTCAAATCACATGATAGGTGACAAAGGAAAGTTAATTGATCTTGAGAAGTATGATGATGGATTAGTAAAAATTGTAGGAGAGGAAGTTGCACCTATTTGTGGCAAAGGTACTATTTTAATTGATGGTAAGCATATGACTGATGATGTTTATTATGTTAAGGGATTGATACATAATCTTTTGAGTGCAAGTCAGATGTGTAGAAAAGGTTATAAGGTCTGTAGACACCTAAAAATGTCTCATTTATCATGTACTAATTATTCCTCTAATTGATTAAATAATTCTTTAATTATTTAATTATATTAATTAATATTATTCTTCTAAATTCACATTTCTTTGTCATCCTATTAATTATTCCAATTTCAATTCTATCAAGATTTAAACATTTAAACCATTTTCTAATGTTAATTTAATATTTATTATTTAATTAATTGTGATTATTAATCCTTCAATTTAAATAATCTTTATTGTTTAAATAAATTCATTTTCAATTTCTATCTCTATTCAATTAATAATTCAACATTTTTCTAAATATTAATTAAATATTATTTATTTAATTAATTATGATTTAATTCCTTTAATTCCAATAATCTTTATTATTTAATTAAATACAATTTCTAAATATTTACATAGTTTCTTTAAATTATTTAATTAACTAATTTATTCTTCTAATTCCAATTCCAAATCCCCAAATTCTTCTAATTTCATTAACTCCCCAAATACAAATTCAAATTCCAATTCAATTTCTTCTAATTTCAAATACACGTGCATGATTTAGAAATCAAATTGAAAATCAAAGTCAAAGTTCTAAATATATTCAAATAACAAATTGAATTAAAATAAATTCAATATTTGAATAAATTCTCATGCAAAGATTAAATTGAAAATCTAAGTCAAAGTGCAAGCACATGCTAAATTAATTAATCTAGTTAATTAATTATTCAAATCATTATCTTTTCGATTCTTATTTCTATCTTCCACTTTGCTTTTTTTCAAAAAGATTTCGATTAGTTAACTATTCCGTCTATTTTAATTGATTATTTCAATTAATTAATTAATTGCATCATTCTTTAATTCTCCTCCAATCATTCTTTTTCATCTTTCAATCAACTTTTTTCTCAATTAGTTAACTCAATTAACTATTCAATCAATTATGTTCCGCCTCCAAATCAGCAGTTCAACTATCAATCAACATGTGAGCTCACCAGAGTTCCACCTCTTGATCAATGTGTCCCACCTCTCAATCAATCATCTCCAATAATCTATAAGTTCAACATCAATTCTTCATTTTCAATAATCATGAACTTCAAATCTTTGTGTTAATTGCAGGTTGCCAGCGTCATATCTGAGAGCCATCATACCACAAAGAAGAGAAGAAAAATGGAAGACATGATGTACAATATGGAGTTTTTTATATTGTTTAATTTGATTTTATTATGCATCTATTTTATTGGTTTACATTTGAATTGATAGAATAGAGATTCATGATTTTCCTTATTATTTTCTAGTTAAGCAGTGATGATTTTAAGCATACGACATTTTGGTGAACCCGACGTGAATTCAACAACATTCTGATTTGGAATTTTGTGTATGCCTGCATGTATAGGTTTTGGATCTTGCAACTACACCTCTTTTAAATTCATATTTAAAGAGGTTTTCTAATCTTAATTAGTGTTTTATTCAAAAATTTCAAGACTAACATTGTGCAGATCAGGTTTCAAGCAAGATTGCAGGCTATTCAAAGATTTTATCATATCTTCTAAACTATTGCAAATTTCTCCATGATTTTTTTTACTGTAGGTTAATGACCATCTCACAATTCTACAATAAAAAAAGTCAGCCTTAGATCATCATTTTTGAGTGAGATATGATAGTTGCAATTATTTTCATAAATCTTTTATTTTTGGAGCAAATAAACAAATTTCTATGAGATTTTTTTTACAGAAGATTAAGGATACTGAGGCATGCCTACAATAAAAAAATCGGATCTATACCATCCGTTTTGACCGAGATATGATTATTTTAAGTTTTTTAATAAATTCTAAATTTTGGGCGCAAATAATAGTATTTTTCTAAAATTATTACATTTTTGGAAAGATCTTGAAATTTAACAGGGGGTATCTTCTTTACATTTTTTAATTTTATGTCAAATAATTAACGTAAAGCTAGATCTTTAAAAATTCATGTTTTTCCATAAATCTACTCTCCAGGGTGCAAATTAATGTCTTTTTCTAAAATTCTTACATTTTTGGAAAGCTCTCAGAAATTCATCAGGGGTATCTTATTTATAATTTTATTTTGGGGTTATAAAATAAAAATAATTTTTTTTTAATGTTCTCATTTTGATTTCTGCTACTAATTGTTTGTTTGCAGCGTGTGGCGAAATTACAGAGAAGGCTTGATCATCCTATATTATATTGGAAACCACAAACAATTTGATTGCAGGATCTTTTAGGGTTAAATCACTTTTGGATTTTGGGTTTAAAATTGACATGCATGATCTGACACTTCAACTTGGTACTTAAAATTGATTTTGGGTTTAAAATTGACATGCATGATCTCACACTTCAGCTCGGTGCTTAAAATTAATTTTGGGATTAAAATTGACATGCATGATCTCACATTTCAGCTTAGTGCTTAAAATTGACTTTGGGTTTAAAATTTACATGCATGATCTCACACTTCACTTTGGTGTTTTAAAAAAGACTTGCACATGTGTATCTCACACCTCGGTTTGGGCTTTAAAATTGACGTGAATCTGGCTTATGAATAAAATAAATCACACATTGTGATATTTAAGGGAAAAAGAACTTTTTTGTGTCATGGGTGGACCTATTGTTGCATTAAGTACCTTTCCACCCACCTTCAGGGTCTTGGGAGAGAGGGAGAGGTGATAATGACACTCGCTTTTTCTTTTTAGTAGTGAGTGGTATCTTTGACTGGGGATTTCATCACCCCACATAGGTACTTCAAATTAAGATGCACTGGGGATATCATCTCTCCCAACGTACTCTCAAGCGGGTTTTTCGAGATGCTATATAAACATATTGGTTAGGCGGCTAGAGTGTTGAGTGAATTCGACATATGTGGGGGCCTTCCCTGCACTAGTAAGCTTAACTAAAGCCTTAAGTGGCTTGCTATGAGAATATCTCATTGGATTGGGACCCCTCAAAACTTACAATAATAACCAACTTAGTAGATCAAATCCCACATTCATTGATTCCAGGAGTGTGGATCGTACCCCATAGATACCCTTCATGTACCTTGCATTATGAGATAGACATCCCTCGATGATAAGGTCTCGGACCTTCAGGGTAAGAGAGACTGGCATGCTCAAGAAGAGTGTGCCATGGAGTGGAGCCAGTGTTTCCAGGCTCTCTAGTTGTTCATCTTGTTTCGGTATTTTATTATAAGGGCCTCATTGAATGGTTTTCAATATCCAGTCTAAGATTGTCTTTTGTGTTCTTGTATGTATCATTGTGTTAAACCGGTATTGAGTTAGTATTTGGGCTATATTAGGCCCTACCTTTCATAGCTCTGAATTCTCAAAGTTTGTCAAAACACAATTCATCTAGCTATACTTATCCTTAGACAGTGTTCTCATAATTGAAAAAAGACTTGTCCTACAAATAGAGTTACTTGAAAAAGAGTCTATCTTGAAACATCAGACAGTCCAACAAAGTCCAAAATTTTGCATTCTTGTGACCATAGGTTTTCTTAGAGTCCTTAGTCTTTGCATATTCCTCACTATCATTTGATGAATACTAAGAGGGGGGGGGGTGAATTAGTATACCAAAAAATACTGAACTCAAACACTTTAACAGTCTAGCATTAAACCGATAAAGCAGTTTTACAAACAAACCGGTTAACACACATGCAAACCAGACAACAAATAAGGCATTCACCCACAAAAGCACAATCACCATAGCACAAGAGATTTTGACATGGAAACCCAAATGGGAGAAACCACGGTGAGATGAAACTCACAAGTAACTATCTGCAGAATAGTAACCAGATCGGTTAAGGTCAGACTGGTTAAGGTCATACAATGTTCTTTACCAAAATAGATCTTGTTAGGAATCTCAATCTCTATTAGGAGATAAGTGTGATCAAAGACTACCTTGTGAGAGGATTTCAGATCCACAGTTGTGAACCACCTTGTTAGAGGATTTACAAAGGCTTTGCCAAGCCTACTCGGTTAAAGGTTTCAGACTTGTCGAAGATGTGAGTAATCAACAAGTGAGTGATCTAAATATTAGCACGGTATGCTTGGTTAGATCCCTGATAGCTCATTATTAATGCATTTCAACATTAATTTAGTCTTCAATATCTCCACACTCTGTTTCTTCACACAGACCTATTCTTCTTCTGTAATCGCACATGCCAAAACCTCAACAATCACCTTGAACCCTAACAACTACTAAAACCCTAGACATGATGTCCTTAAAAGGAATCTGATTTCATGTCGGTCCAATAGGATTACATTGCAAGTTCCTAGGTTCAGTGTATCTAGACACATTTGGTAACATGACACAAAATCACCGTCAAAGTGTCAGTGGATGGTAACTCATCACAAAGTATTACCGGTTTATACAACTTTATCGATTACCGGTTGGTAACTTAGAGTAATACCGGTTTAATTATTAAACAGATTACCGATTGACAAAATAAAGACTAGGAAAATGATAACTGCCGCTTTTAGTTCCTTTGCTCCGTTCCACTTGAGATCCTCGAACCGCTTGAGGTCTTCATGCTGCTTGAGATCAGTAAACTCTTTTTGCCAAACACCGATAGTAGAAAGACTACAACATAATACCGGTTTGGAAGAGATACCGGTTGAGCATAATTCATACATTCAAAAAGCGATCTCATAGCAAGTGTGTGTCCATCAATGACAATCACAACATAATCATCAAAAATGCCAACAATCTCCCCCTTTGGCATTGATGGCAACACTTAGGAAAAATTTTGACATCTAAGTGTTTTACAAAAAAAAATGCCATGATCAAAATTACTCCCCCTAAGCATATACACTATCCCTTTGCAGAAAATACAATGTATACTACTCCCTTACAGAGATAAACATGAGAGTATATATAGCATGCATTAATTTTTTAAATACCAAAATACTTCTCCCCCTTTGCCAACAATGATAAAATACAGTTGAATAATGCCTGTTTCTATTAGTTGAATAAGTGTTTATGACAATAAAGAGTGAAACTTGTCAAAAACTGATTTAAAGTCTTGCATAAATGTCTTCATGGATACAGACCATGACTCAAGCAATGAGGTAGCAACCTCAATCTCCATTTGCATTTGGGATACCTGTTCCTCCATGGTGTCCAAGGTACTCATCTCTTAAGTAACCGTAAAGGCATCTAGATTGAGATAGCATTTCTGAAGTATTTGTAGTCTTGGTAGTAGAACCAGTTGTAGTTCCTGCAAATCCTTGGTCTGGTTGCTGATCTCCAAATCAATTCTTGCAGCCTGAAGTTGAAACTGGTTAACGGTTTACCCATAAGCGGTGAAGGAGTCATATGGTGTCTTGAAGGTGCTTATGAATGTCTACAACTTAGTTTGCAGTTTGGCTTTCTGAGCAAGCACATCATCACAGAATAGATGGGGTTGACATATCTTGCTGAGTAGTAGATTCCCCTCATCTAGAACATCTTTAATGTCCTTCTGTGCCTTCTGCAGATCGGACCTTAGCTCATTTAACTTTTTCACCAAGGCAGTGTTCAAAGCCTTTTGATGCTTCTTTTAGGCATTAGCTTCAACAACTTCTTCCAGGAATTGCACTTGGTCCACTACAACTATGCATAAGAGCTTCAATTGAGCCAGAGAGGAATCGGTACTAG
The DNA here is from genome assembly GCF_030272615.1 of Cryptomeria japonica. Classification (NCBI taxonomy): domain Eukaryota; kingdom Viridiplantae; phylum Streptophyta; class Pinopsida; order Cupressales; family Cupressaceae; genus Cryptomeria; species Cryptomeria japonica. Next base: position 443,665,914 of record NC_081405.1, read on the forward strand.
GGAGGTTGGTACTAGGTATCAAACTGGTGAGTGTTTCCACTACAATTTGAATCACATCTTCCTCCTTTTTCCTCCTTAGTGCTTCCAATTGCTCTTGACCAATCTTGATGCTTTGCAGTAGCTCCATTTCATTTGCAGATTGGAGGTCAATGGGACTGGTAATGTCAGCCAGTTTGGCTTGACTATCGGTTGCCTTTGGGGTCTCCACTTGAGTGCTTTGTGCTGCTCCCTCCTTCTCTTTAGCCCTTAGATTGTCCTCTTTTGCCTTATTTTTCTCCTCTTCCCCTGTCTTCCTTTTCTCTTCTTCCTTCTTCTCCTCTTCTTTCTACTTCTCTTCATCTTCATCCTTCTTCTTCTTCCCCTCTTCTTGCTTCCTCTTCTCCTCTTCCTTTCTCTTTTCCTCTTCCTTTTTCTTCTCCTCTTCCTATTTCTTTTCTTCTTCCTTCTGTTTCTCTTCTTCTTTCTTTTCCACTTCCTTCTTCTTCTTCTCTTCCTCTTGTTTATTATTCTCCTCTTCTTTTCTCTTGTCCTCTTCCTGTTTCCTCTTTTCTTCTTCTTTTCTCTTTTCCTCTTCCTATTTCCTCTTTTCTTCTTCTTCTGCCTATTTCTTCTTTTCTTCTTCCTGTTGCTTCTTCTCTTCCTCTGCCTATTTTTCCTGTCCTACCACTTCTATTGATGTACCCAGAGTAACATCTTCATCATTCAAGGCATCAACATCAATGGGTTCCATTTGATCAGTGACCGGTACTCCTTCACTGTCATACACCTCATCTAGTTTATTGATTTCCAGTTCTTGCTCAGCTTTCCTATTGGCTTCTGCCACTTGGTGCAACCTTAGAGTGGATTGAGCAAGGGAGTGGGTATCTTTTACCACTTCCAGGACTTTTCCTTCTTGCAATAGGAGTCTCCTTCTTCTCATGAAGAAGAGGCCCTTATATCTTTCCACCACTTCATAAAGTTCTGATTTAGGCACATCAAGAAAGTATTGTGCAAATACTTCCTCTCTTATTTCCTATTCCTTTTCTATGGCAATGCACCATTTGTTATCTAAAGAATTATATAAAGAATCAGGTGTCTCAGATTTAATTTTTGATGGCCATCGGTCATTAATACATAAATATTTAATGACTTCCTGTTGAACTTCTTCCTTTTCATCATCATTAAAATCATCAAAGCACTCTTTCAAATCACCAAGCACTTTTCTTCTAATATTCTTAATAGTTCTTTGACAATGTGTCAAAGGTTTGTAGGAGGAAATATCAATATTTACCAGTGTAGATGTTGCCGGTTCATTGCTAGCTGTCTTTGTCTTTTTCCTCATTTGCCTAGTCTTCTTAGGCTATTATTTAGACACAATGTCCTTTGAGTCCGATGTGTTGCCTTTTGTCTTCCGCTTTCTCTCAAACACTTTGGTGGGTGCAGCTTCTAGTTTCTTCTTTGCTGGTGACCGCTTGGTCACTTTGGGACTTGCTACAGTAACTGGTGTTGATACTGAAGGCACTGCCTTTCCCTTCTTTACTGAAGGTTCTTCAACCGGTGTAACCATTTCCAAATAGGTGTTGGTTCTCTTTGCCTTTGGGTCAAGGGGTGAGGCGAGTAAAGTAGAGGCATACCCATCTAGCATGTCATACATTACCTCATATCCCATGGGTTCCACTTCTTCCTGTCTAGGTTCAACTGCCTCCATTATGCACTCATCAACTTTGATGGTGAAGCAGATGTCATCTTTATATTTCTTGACAATATCACCCTATATTCTCACTCTTTGGCTCATTTTGCATCTGAACTCATCAAAGTATTTGTTCATAACTTCTGGATAACTAGTTCCAACCACTTGAAGGCTTTCCTTGATTTGCTTTGTAACCGGTTGGTCGGCAGACCACTGAATATCTTGGACTCCTAGGAAGTAACCTTGGAAGTAGAAGAAAAACCCAACCAATAGTTGTCCAAACTTAAATCTCAAGGCATTGTCCTGTTTAATCGACTTCAGGTTCACCAGAAGTTGCCTTTGCATACAGGTGCATAAATAAAATGATGCATCTTCCATGATCATCCCGTAGGTAGCATTTACCATTACAACAGAGACAGAGTTTATCCTACTAGCATAAAATGTCCGGTAACCTATTACCATGTAGGCATATTTGACCAGATCATCCTTGATGGGATTGATGGTCATTCCCTATTGGTCAATCATAGAACCAATGAGCTTGGTCATTTCGGTATTGCTGATCTTCCTTAGGGATGGCACTTCACCAACATTGCTTCCGGTGTGATGTCATGCGTCTGCTCTAAATACATTTTATCACCGTGCACTCTGCTTAAAATGATGTGAATGTGATCATCTGAGAATTCTTCAAGAAAATAGACTGCATTGTGAAGCTTATTCTTTTCCAAGATGCTAAATTCTAGTTTGATCTTCTTGTCCTTTCCATAGAACAAACTCAACTAAGAATGGATCACTAGAGATCCCAAGTCTTCAATTTTACAGTCAATGTAATCTGAAATACCTTCCTCCACTATAACACCAATGACTATTTGAGATAGGGCATTATATTTTGCCTTCCGTTGGATGAAATCTACTGAATCAACAGGTGCACTAGAACTAGAGTGTGATGCAGAAGCCATGATAAATAGAGAAATTCAAAAAATACCTTTGTAAATCAAAATTTAGGGCTTGCAAATTCCACTTCACCACACACTCCTTCAGTTGTTGAAATACCACTTTATGTTCTACACTTGACCGACTGATATTAGCTTCTGATTCTTCTTCAAGGTTTTGAAAATTCTTCAAATCACAATCCAAATCACTTTTCATCTCTTAGCACTTGGAATCTTCTTCGCTCGAGAATTGATAAGTGAAAAATGACTTGAAAAATCCTTTTAAACAAGTTCTTCACCTACCATAATAAATGCTCCACTATTAGGGCGTAAACCCTAATTTGCCTTTTACCATTTCTTGTCTTCTGCTAGTTGACAAGTATCACATATCGGTTAAGGTCTTTTACCGGTGTAAACTAGGGGTTTGAAACATTTCACCGTTTGCTCCCCCTAAGCTTTTCTGATGATTAGTTTGCCAGTTTAGTGACTTCCACACTAGGTGTAGAAACTGGTTCTTCTTGAGACACTTCTTTTGGCTTCTTCTTCCAAGTTTTCTTCATATCTGTTTGAACAGTTTCAACATCAATTTTTCCTTCTGGAGTGACTGGTATATCACCTGATATATTCTTTCTTGTTCTGCAGAATCTTGCTGTATGACCCGGTTTGTTGCAATGATAGAAAATCATTCTAGGTGCTCTCTAAGGTCCATTATTCATGTTTCCATTCTTCCTTCTGCATGTTGCAGCTATGTGGCCACTACCATGCTAGATCAAATAGGTTGCTCTCCATCCGGTTGCCGCTTGATAGCCACTGCTTCCTGATTGATGATTATAGGTATTAAATCAGTTTGGATTCCGGTTCCTAGAGGGTTCGGGAAAGACTCCTTGACTCCTTTGAGGATACCTTCCAGTGTTGTGCATGACAGACCTGCATTCAAATTCTCTATGCCCAAACTTGTTGCATGCATACCAATTACCATTGAATCTATTGGGTCTAGGCTTATCATTTAGAAAATAAGGAAAATTATTGTAAGCCTTACTTCTACATACATTAGTAGTGTGTCCTTCCTTGAGACAATTAAAGAAAATAGGTTTGAACTTTTACTTACCTTTATCCTTTGGTGCCGGTTTCTTCTTTGATGCTCCATCTTTTGTTCCATAAGTCTCACCTTCCTCATATTCAGAGAAACCAAGTCCATTGGTACTCTTTACCAGTTTAGCTGATTCAAGCTTTTGCTCTAGCTTAACAGAGCTCTTATTGAATTTGGCAAGTATTTCCTTTGACTCAGTGAGTTCTTTGGAAATAGTAGCATTGGATTCCTTTAAGGTTGCATTCTCAGAAATAGCCATGTGTAGTTCACCTTGCATTTCTTCCTTTTCCACTTTACTTTCATGAAGATGAGCGGTAAGTGCACTGATCTCTTGCTTCAGCTTGGAGATCTCATGATCTTTATCTTTTACCAGATCTTCAGCTTTCCTCCAGTTCTCAAGCTCTTGACACTTTCTGATAGTTAGTCCTTCAAGTTCCCTTCTCATGTTGCCATTAGACTCATTCAACTTTTCAACTTCTTCAACTAGGGCATCCATGTCCACTTTATCAGAGGAACTGTTTTCACTTAGCTCCATCAGTTTCTTAGCATGCTCTCTCCTTTCTGCCAGAGAGGCCTTATAATTGACTTTGAGTTCATCATAGGCTTTCTTAGACTGAGTGAGCCAATGAGTAAGTTCCCTCACAATGTATTCCCCCATATCTCTTTCCAAGTGGTTAAACTTATAGAAAGGTTGGTTTTGATACCAATTGATGAATACTAAGAGAGGGGGGTGAATTAGTATACCAAAAAATACTGAACTCAAACACTTTAATAGTCTAGCAGTAAACCGGTAAAACAATTTTACAAACAAACCAGTTAACACACATACAAACCAAATAACAAATAAGGCATTCACCCATAGAAGCACAATCACCATAACACAGGAGATTTTGACGTGGAAACCTAAATGGGAAAAACCATGGTGAGATGAAACTTACAAGTATTTATCTGCAGAACAGTAACTAGACCGGTTAAGGTCATACAATGTTCTTTACCAGCACAAATCCTATTAGGAATCTCAATCTCTGTTAGGAGATAAGTCTGATCAAAGACTACCTTGTGAGAGGATTTCAGATCCATAGTTGTGAACCACCTTGTTAGAGGATTTACAAAGGCTTTGCCAAGCCTACCCGGTTAAAGGTTTTAGACTTGTCGAAGATGTGAGTAATCAACAAGTGAGTGATCTAAATATTAGCACGGTATGCTTGGTTAGATCCTTGATAGCTCATTATTAATGCATTTCAGCATTAATTCAGTCTTCAATATGTCCACACTCTATTTCTTCACACATACCTATTCTTCTTCTGTAATCGCACATGTAAAAACCTCAACAATCACCTTGAACCCTAACAACTACTAAAACCCTAGACATGATGTCCTTAAAAGGAATCTGATTTCATGTCGGTCCAATAGGATTACATTGCAAGTTCCTAGGTTCAGTGTATCTAGACACATTTGGTAACACAACACAAAATCACCATCAAAGTGTCGGTGGATGGTAACTCATCACAAAGTATTACCAGTTGGTAACTCAGAGTAATACTAGTTTAATTATTAAACAGATTACCGGTTGACAAAATGAAGACTGGGAAAATGATAACTGCCTCTTTTAGTTCCTTTTATCCATTCCGCTTGAGATCCTTGAATCGCTTGAGGTCTTCGTGCAGCTTGAGATCGGTAAACACTTTTTGCAAAACATTGATAGTCTAAAGACTAAAACATAATACCGGTTTGGAACAGATACCAGTTGAGCATAATTCATACATTCAAAAAGTGATCTCATAGAAAGTGTGTGTCCGTCTATGACAATCACAACATAATTATCAAAAATGCCAACATCATTCTCATTATAGTCCTCATTTACATCCTTACTTTGCACAAGTCCTTACATAGTCCTCATTATCGTCCTCATTATAGTCCTCATTTACATCCTTACTTTGCATAAGGTTTTGCATAAGTCCCCATTTACACCCTTACTTTGCATAATTCATTGCATAGTCCTCATTATCATCGTCATTATAGTCCTCATTTATGTCCTTACTTTGCATAAGTCCTTGCATAGTCTCCATATATGTCCTTATAGAGTTCACATATACATCACCATAATCTTCACATAAGTCCTTACATTGTCTTGTATAGTCCTTATAAAATCCTCATTTACATCCCATTAACGTCCTCATAATATTTGCATATAATCCTCATACAATCATCATAATTCTCGTATAATTCCTTGCATAGTCGTCATAATCTTTGCATATAATCCTCATGTAGTCATCATAATCTTTGCATAACTCCTTGCATAGTCTTCATAATCTTTGCATATAGTCCTTCCATAGTCATCATAATCCTAGTTTTATTCCTTGCATAATCTTCATCCTCATAAGACATAGGGTTAAATCATTATCTCAATTTTGCATTATCTTCAAAATTAGGTTGTTCCCTAATCCAAGTCCATAGTTGCATTTTCATTCTTTAGGATTTCATCTTGTCATTCCTTAATCAAATTTGTCAAAAAAATTCCAAAAAAAATACGTTGCATTTTTCATCCTTAGTTTCATTTGTCCATTGTCAAAATTCTCAAAATCCAAAATGAAAAAATAGGGTTTCACTTTCATCCTGTAGTTGCATTGCATTTCATCCCTAAACTTCAAAAATCCAAAAAAAATGGCATATAGTGCAATGGTTGAAACAAGCTCTCAAACTTCTAGGAGATAACATTACCCTTATCAAACTTCCAACTTTCGTGGGACCATGTAATTGCAACCAAAAAATTAATCATCTCAATCCAACATATAGATGTCCCAAAACGTGCATCAAACTTATCAGGAACAAAAAAATGTCATGTCTATTTCTCCATCACTTGAAGAGAAACCAGCTCTAGAAATAGAGATCTTGGAACAAAATGTTAAAAAAAGTGAAGAGAGTAGATCCTAGATGTTCAAACTATTTCAAAAATTTGGATATCCTAATATGAACTTAGAGCCAGTTGATGTGCAAGCTCTTATTATGAAATCAGACATATTGGCTATTCTCACACAAATAAACATGAGAAACGAATATCAACAGCAAACACATCCAACAATGCAATTCCAACAACCAATACAACAAACGACACAACTCTTAGCACCACAAATTGTGCAAACAAGTCAACCACTACCAAAGTCACACACAATCACACAGTCAATTTTGCCTTCAGTCACATAACAATGTCTGTGAATATCCTCCTATGTCTTCAAATACACCACCAAGGGTGTCCCAAATGAATGCAAGTGTATTTACAAACATGGTCCATGTGTCACCTATCATGCAACAAGGTCATCTTCCCATGTCTAGCAATGACTCTTCCCCTCAAAACTTTGTACCTTAGGTAGCCTCCATATCTTCCACCATTTCCTCATACCCTGAAGTCACACAAGATAAGTCCACACCATCTTTATCTAATAAAACAAACTATCAAGGGATATCCATAAT